>NC_044279.2:77098906-77406613 GCF_004027225.2 Strigops habroptila
ACTTGAGGCAGACTGAGAATGCAGGAGGCAGGTATGCAGGAGGATCCCATGGGCAGTGTTTCTGCCGGCTCCCCACTGCCTGTGCTCTCTTCCTTCCTCCTTTGAGGCTGTGCCTGTGGATCCTGCTCATGCTTTGCAGCCACTGCAGTGGATTCTTCCTGAGTAGCTGTGCCCAAGGGGCACTGTCTTGGTTCCTCTCACTACCAGCAGTGGTGAGATGCCACCTGTCAGGAGCAGATACCTCAGTATGGCCCCAAGACTGGGGTAATGGATGAGGAAACAAACATCATCAGCTATTGGCCTAGGCAGTTTGCAGGTAAAGTGGAGAAGGCCCCGTTCCTCCCTCTCCTCAGCATTTAGAGAGTGAAGAAGGGCTCTAAGGCTGACCTGAGACCCGCAGAAGAAGCCCCTAGAGAGTTCACTATTGACATCTCACTTGCTACCTTACTCACTTCTCAGGGCTAGTTCCTTAGATGCAGATCACTTCTCTGTATATAAACACCCCCTGTACTGCTGAGCAGTTCTCCTCCCAGCTGTGGAAATAGTAATTTTGGAATATCCTTCATGGAACAGTGTGTCAGGGTGATACCTTGAAGTGATGCACCAGCTGACCAGGGAATTCCTATCTAGCCCCATTTGCATTTAGCAGCTTAAAATGTCCCGGAGACCCTCATTTCAAGTCCCTCTCCTTACCTTAGCTCAGTCAGCATCACACCAAACCACAACAGTTCCTACATGCTGAATGCTGCCAGGATGGTGCTGGGGTCACCTGTGTAGTCTCCTGGGTACCACATAGGCACAAAGGTCCTGGTGTCCCAGGAAATCCCTAGGGAGTAGCACTGAATGTGGTGCCTTATCCGAGAGCCAGCAAGAGCATAAGGGGGCGGGGGGGCTGGTGGGCACCTGGGGGTGGAAGAGCTCTGTGCAGAGAAGCTGTAGATGAGTGGACCACCTCCATGCTCTGCCCCTCGACAGCATGCTGAGAGCTGGCTCTTCTTGTTCCTCAGTACTCCATCGCTGGAGATGACTCAGTCACAGAAGGAGTGACAGACTTGGTGCGAGGGACACTCTGTCCAGCCTTGAAGTCCATATTTGAACATGGATTGAAGAAGCCATCTCTGCTGGGGGGGCCCTGCCACCCCTGGCTGTTCATTGAAGAGGTGAGATGTCTCAGCTCCCTTTGTGGAGCGGTGTTGCCAGAGGGCTGGGATGATGAGGCTGTTGGGCAGAGCGTGCTGACTGTCGCTCTGCTCCACTAGGCTGCAAGCCGGGAAGTGGAACGTGACTTTGACTCTGTGTACTCTCGCCTTGTGCTCTGCAAGACTTACAGGTAAGGCCACCACACCAAGCGGCTGGGTCTGTGCCCTACTCCTGCACGCTCATCAAACCACTGCTGTTCTCCACTTTGGGAAGGCTCATGGGCTGCCCCATCCTCCTGTGGGTGTAGTATCATCAGGCTGCTGTGCTTGTGCTGACTTGGCGCTGGCAGTGGCTCTTGTCCCCTTCCCTGGACTCCTGCGTTTGCTTCTGGATCTGTATCTTGCTCTTTCATGGCTGCAGGATCATCTGTGGCCTCAGCAGTAGGAAGAGAGTTGTTGGGGTGCAGAGGGAAAAGGCCTGCATGAGCTGCAGAACTAGCTAGGTCTCTGCTGTGATCTTTGCAGGCTTGATGAAGATGGCAAAGTCCTCACTCCAGAGGAGCTGCTTTACCGGGTAAGTGCTGCACTCAGCCCAGCCAGAGCCCAGCTCCCAGTGTGGGGCAGTTCCTCATGGAGGCTGCGGGATGCCCATCTCTAGGGAGATGGTCCAGTCTCCCAGACCTTCTCTGACCGGGAGTGGAGACACCAGGTGCCTGGGGGAAGGCAGAAGGTGAAGCCACTGGGAGGGCTTGGTCCCCCTGGTGCTAGCTGGTGGCATTGGGTGAGGGTGGGGAGCTGTGCTGCTGAAGTGGCTGCCCTGCCCAGCCTAAGGCTCAGCTGAGAAGGTGGTAACCACATCTTCGCTCCCTACAGGCAGTTCAGGCTGTGAACATGACACACGATGCTGCACATGCACAGATGGACGTGAAGCTTCGTTCCCTCATCTGTGTTGGACTTAAGTGAGTCATCTGGGCATGATACCCTTGGCATGGTGGGTGCAAGGAGCTTGGGAGGGGGCAGAGCGGACTCAAAGCCAGCAGTTGTTTCAATCTACCTTAGGCCACAGGGTCTTTTTCCCCTCTCACTGCAGCCACAGAGTGAGACCTGCTCCTTGTTCATCATGCTGGCCTGGCTCCTGGCTGAAAGAAGTAGCTCTTACTGCATGGAGTGGCTCACACAAGTTTACTTGGGATATCCTGTTCCCACTGTGGTTCTGGACTGTGGGTTGGGGTCAAGGCTTGGGCTGAAAACAGGCTATCCTGAAGGGATGGGGCTTCTTTCCCTGGCTTCAGCTTAGTAACACGCCTCTACCCCATTGCTGCAGTGAGCAGGTGCTGCACTTGTGGCTGGAGGTGCTGTGCTCAAGCCTGCAGACCGTGGAGAAGTGGTTCCATCCCTGGTCATTCCTGCGCAGTCCCGGCTGGGTGCAGATCAAATGTGAGCTGAGGTAAGTGCCCCCACGGGCCTCGCCAGGATGTGGCATGGATTTCCTCCTCCCCTGCAGGAGGTGGCCCTCACTCTGGCTGCCTTTGGGCCCTCTCCAGTGAGTAGCAGCATGTGCTGCCCAGGCATCCCTGCTGCAGAGGTTTCTTTCTGTGTGCTGAGGCAGCAGCAACCGTCTAGACAGTTTAATGCAACGCAGGATGCCTGCCTGACCCGAGGGCTTGGCTGCTGCGTAGCTGTCTTGACAAGCAGGCAGCCTCTGACTGCCAGCAATCCGCTGCTGTGCCCTGCACCTCCTCTGATGGAGAAACTGCCTTTTCTACCCCCTGCTCTCCAGGTGCTAGCCACCATGAATGCAAGCAGGGAACAGGGAATGTGGTGGAGAGGCAGTGGCTGTCACTGGCCAGGAAGGTGTCAAGTCACTGGCTGACTCCTGGATAAGCGAGCGAGCGATGTGAGGGGCTGAATGTGGCTTTAGTGCCTGAGCTTGCGTAAAGCACATCACCTGGAGCCCAGGGCACACATCACATGGCATGCTCCTGGCCCTCCTGCATCTGCAAAGCCACATCCAGTCCCAGGGAGCCACAGAGCAACCACCATTCCAGCCCTGTAACTGCTACTATCCTGCGGGAACTGTCTCTTGTCCATGCCACCCTCTGGCCCCAGTGGAAGCATCTGTAGCCAGGATGTGCACACCTCGGGGTGCCATGTCCTCCTTGTGCTGCTGCTGCATGGGAGGAGGCCCCTCCAACTCTGTGCTGCGGGTGTCCCGTGGCTGCCTTCTCGCAGCATGGGGGCAGTGCTAGTTCAGCACAGCTGGAGGACCAAGTGGGACTGGTTCATGGCTGGGCTCGGGTTTGTGTGGAGCTGGAGCAGAGGCTGGTGCTGCATTGCTCCCAGCCAGCTTCCGTGGAGAGCCTCAGCTACCTCACTGCTTCAGGAGTCGGAGGAGACCCCCATGCAGGAGTTTGCCCTGAGCCGGAAGGACTGATGCGCTTGTTGCCAGGAGGTCTGAGCTCTGCATCCCTGTCCTAGGGACAGGGTTGAGGCTGTGCCTGCAGCCCCTTCTTAGAGCTGGGGCCAGCGAGGGAGCTCTGTGTGCGACACTTGCGCATGGGAGTCAGGGCACTTCTCTACCTCCAGGGAGGGAGAGAGGGGAGTGCATGAACTCTTAATTGATACTGGCAGGGGACTGCTTTTTGGAGAGGAACCTCCAGAAAGGTTCCCCTTTGCCAGCTGAGTGCAGTGTAGCAGCACCTGAGCCTGGCCATGCCTCCCTGCGCTGCTGCATCAGGCTCTGTAGGGGTTGCACTTGAGTCAACTTCCAACTTCTCTTCCCAGCCTCGGACTGGCAGGACGTGAAGCCCAAAGAGGAAGGGGGAAAGAGGGGATGAATGGCTGGTGCTGCCCTTTCAACACCAACAAACATGCCTGGGGGCAGCAGTTGTGGGCGCAGGCTGGGAGTGTGATCTGGAGGGGGTGTGTGTTTGTTACCATCACTCTCTTCCCATTGCAGAGTCCTTTGCAAATTCGCCTTCAGCCTCTCTCAGGACTGGGAGCTGCCAATAAAGAGGGAGGTGAGTAGGTGGCATTTCTCATTCTTTCCCTCAGCCGGGGGTTTCAGTTACTTTCTGCCTCTCCCAGCTTTATGCTCCAGCCTATCCTGTGCCTCCTCTTGGGCCAGCACCAGAGCCTGTGGACGGGGCTGCTTTCCCGGCCAGGGCAGGCTGTGCACTGGGGCTGTGCTGTGATGCTGGCAGCGGGGACAGGGGAAAATGGGGCAATGCAGGCTCCTCCCTTCCCCATTGCTCTCCAAACCACAGGGCCTCTCCCTGTTTCAGCTGTGCAGAGGTGGGAAGCGCAGGAGGCTGCTCTGTCTGGGTGCCGCAGACACAGCCTCCCTTTTCTGGGTGCGGAGCACTGACCCGGGTCTCTGTGTCGTCCTGCAGGAGAAGGAGAAGAAGCCACTGAAGGAGGGGGTGCAGGACATGCTTGTGAAGCACCATCTCTTCAGCTGGGACATAGATGGGTGACCCCCGCCCCGCCCCATCCTGGGAAACCTTCTCAATGGCGCACACTCCTCTCCCCCATCCGCACCATCTCACCCCCTGCCCTCCCCTACCCCCCCCACTTTTATCTGTGACAGAATCCCCCTTGGGGGGCCGCCAGGCCACTGGGTCAGATGGCAGCAGCGCCAAGAGGCTGAGCTGCAGACTTGAGGGAGGTGATGGTTGAAGGCAATGCTGCAAAGGGACAAGTGTGTTCTGGCCACAAAAATAAGTGCCCCCTCCTTCCCTTCCTCCCAGCCTTCCCCATCTCTGCCATCTCCATCTCATGTTTGCCTCAGCCCTGTCTCCCCCCAGTGCCTGGGGAGCAGCCTGGCCCAGGGCCCCTTGTGCACTGCCCCATGGGCCTGTAGCCATGGGGAAGAGACACAGCCCTTGTGGGGTGGCTTTAGTCCATGAAAGCTGGTGCCATTGGCAGGTGGCACTGCGGGTGCAAGTGGATTTGGGCTGGTGAAAGACTCATGGCTGTATGGGAGCAGGGATGGCACATCCCCCTGTGCCAGCCAAGGGCTTGCCTCTGCCGGGGAGAGGGATGGCAAATCCTGAAGCACTTGGACAAGTTCCTCTGACCTGCAGCCAGGGTTGAGAAGGGACAACCGGCATCAGCCTCATCCCACCTCCCTGGCACTGGCATGTGGGGTGTTGACAAGAGGTGCCCGATGGCACTGGCCTGTTACCAGTGTGGCAGCCTTAGGGGATGGGCTGTGTCTCCTCTGGGAGCAGACAAAAAAACACCTCTCCCCTAAACAAGTGTTTCTTGCTGTCATTTTAGTCTCTAGGTGATTTTTACTGTTAACCAAAAAGCTGTAAATGAACTCCAGGAATGTGTATATTTTGGCACCGTTGTAGCTCAGGACGAGGTTCAGGTTGGAGCTGGCTCAGGGAGATGTAACTCGTCCTCCTCGCCCTGCGGTGGCAGCGGGGACGCAGGTCGGGAGTGGAGAATTGCTACTTTGTGGTGGTGGCTCTGGATATGGAGTCTGTGACTTTCTACTGAAAGCGCTTGTCTGTGAGCACAAACTACTCATGGAATGACACTAGATTCTTACTTTATTTGGTGGGTTTGTAAATAAACTGCATCTTGGGACAGTGCTGGGCTTTGGCTTTGTTTTTTGACAGTGCCAGGATGAGATTTAATTCTTCATTTCCGCCCTTTGATAATTACGACCCCATTTCTGCACTGACTTCCGTTAGCGTCAAGCCGAGGTCTCTGTTCAACCTGCGCTTGGCACTTTGGGGGCTCCTCACCAGCCTTGCATCAGACCAGTGGCTGGGGCAGGAGCAGTTGTGCTGCCAGCAGCAGCCTCTCCACCACCTATCCTCCCTGAAGCGCAGCTCTGCTGCAGAGCCCCAGAAAAGCGGGAAGTACTCACACCTAGAGGGTGTACGGACACTGCAGGAGGAGGGCCAGTAGCAAAGGGAGCAGGGCTGGCAGAAACCAGGGCTGGGCAGTGGTGGAAAGCAGCATTGTCTGTGTAGCAACCAGTTCCTCCACAAAAAACAGGTGCAGCCTTGGCTGCACAGTGGGATGGTGACAGCACAGGGCCTGGGAGAACTGTGGGCAGAAGCCCACGTTCATGGGAGGGTGGAAGTTGCAGCATGTTTGCTGATGTGAAAATGAGTGGTTTCAGTCAAGGTAATTGGATTTGATGGATGAACCACTTGGTGGATAAAGAATTGCCTGGATGGTCGAACTCAAAGAGTCTCGGTCAATGGCTTGATGTCCAAGTGGAGGCCAGCAGTGAGTGGCATCCCTCTGGGGCTGGTACTGGGACCAGTGCTGTTCAGCATCTTTGTTAGTGACATAGGGGGATTGAGTGTGCCCTTGGCATGTTTGTGTGATGCAGTTGACAAGCTGGGGGGAAGGGATGCCATCCAGAGGGATGATAAAGGAAATAATAACAACAAGGGCAGAGGATACAATTGCTCACCACCAGCCGACCGATACCCAGCCCAACCCGAGCAGTGATCTGGGCCTTCCGGGTAACTCCCCATGGTTTATACACTGGGCATGACGTGCTATGGTATGGAATACCCCTTGGCCGGTTTGGGTCAGGTGTCCTGTCTCTGCTTCCTCCCGGCTTCCCCTCCTCCTGAAGGTTCACCCACCCTTAGCTGGAAAAGGCAGCGTGGCCCCACGCCCTCCCCCAGCAGAGCAGAGACACCTGTGAGCATGTGGCTGTTTGTTTGGAATTTTTTTTAATAAAATGGACTTTTTTTTTTTCAAATATCTGTAACTGAAAAAATAATTCAATTTAAAGATCCATTCTCTCCCCCGTTAACTTGTCACTTTTAGCCTTTTCCAGTTGAACACTCGCTCTGGATCTGATGCCCCAGCACCATCCGTCTCCAGTGGTGCTGACCACCCCTCGCCGCGTGCTGCATAGTGGAAGGGAGAGTGCGCGCTACTCAAATACACGTTACAAACAAGTAGTGGTTACAGCAGAAAGATTCAGGATTACATTCAAGGTAGAGGCAGAACATCAGACTTCATGGGTTTTCTTTCCCAATGGGTGCAAAAATGTACGTCCAGGGGAACACCTCTTCCGACAAAGAACTATTGAACTATTATTCAAACAAATAATAGTAAGAAAGCAGAGAACTGGGCTGGCCTGCTCTGGGCACTGCTTGGGGAAAAGGCTTTCTAATCTTTCTTTCCTGGGATGAGGTGCCATCTTCCCCTCTGCCCCTGGGCACAGGGTTAGCGCTCGCTCCCCTGGCAGAAGCCCCTTGTGCAGAGGGGCTCTGGCAGGTCGGCTGGGTTCCTCGGGAGGTGAGGCTCGTGGTGCTTCTGTGTCATCTGAGCTCCTTGGGGGCTCTTCAGCCCATCAGCCAATTTCAAGTAATTAAATTGGGGTCATTAAATTCCTACAGCGTTTCACAAATGACGGCGGGAGGGTGAAGGTGAGTGTGAGCAGCCGGGAGCTCAGCCTGTCCCCAGCAACCCCAGGGAGGGCTACATTGGTGACCAGCACTGACACCTCTGCCACGGGCCAGGGTCAGGCTGGGGGTGCACCCACCTGCCTCTAGGAGCTCACTGCACTTCGGTAAGTTCATTCTTTATTTACTAGTTGCAGCTTTGTGAGTGTTTGTACAAAAAAACCGCAGCTGGGTGGTGTTTGGGGCTGCGGGTTACTGTGGGCTATAGAAGGTGATTTCGTGTGAGTTTGCAGCCTCCCTTTTCCCTCTTAGCATTTGAAAGATCCCCTCCAGTAATTTCCTCCTAAGCAACTGATTACCTCCTGTGCCCACCTGGAACCAGGGGTGGGCAGATGCCCTGGGGAGAGCTCTGTAAAGCAATTGCACCTACTGCTCCCAGGCAACACCAGGAGAGAACTGAAGGAGGGCTCAGGGGGGGTGTCTGCCAGTCCCAGTTATTCCATCTTTAGGACATGACGTTGTAGCTTGGACAACAAAAAGCAGTCAGTGTTCCCTGGACACTGAGGGAGGCAGATAAGAGGCTCTGCCTTGCTTACAACTGGGGAGAGAAGGAAGCAGAGGGGGGCAGAAAGGAAGGAAGCTGCCATTAGGCTCCCCCTGCAAATGATTAAGAAAGTGGCTCCCCATGCAGTTAACAAGCAAATAGGGCTCAGGAAAGCAGGAGTTTCTCCCAGGCAAGGCCTCCCCCTGAGGAGAGTGCCAGGTACCAAAGGTGCAAGGGTGCAGCATGTGCCTGCTCCTCCCCAGCAGGGAAAGGTGGGGACAGCCAGCATCCTCAAGGAGACATTAAAAAGGATGGTGGTTTATCCGCCCATTGCCTGAGCAGGGTCAGCACCTTAGGCTGTATGATTTCAAACGCCACCACCTCCAGCTTTGCCCTCCCCAGCTCCCTCAGTCTGGACCCAGCTCAGGGCACAAGCAGAGACAGCTGCCTGGTGAGGCAAAGCTAGGCTCTGCCTCCCCTGGTAAACGTGGCAGTGAGTTACTACTAACCAACACAGGAATTCCAAAGTGACAGGAGTAACAGCATGAGAGAGAGCCAGAGGCCTGGGTTTCCAATGCAAAACCCTGCACAAGGAATAGCATCACCATGGCTCTGGGTGCTTTGGGGTACTCATCTGCCCTCGTGGCAGTCAGCAGCTGCCCTGAGGCACCAGCCCAGGACCCTCCATGGCAGCAGCTCACAGTGAACAGCCATTTGCTCTTGCCTTTTCCCCCCGTGGGCCTGGAGGGAAGGAAGAGCAGAGGTCAGCTGCCCGTCACTTGCTCCCACTTCTCCCCCAAAAGGGGCCCTCACAGTCGCGCCACTGAGCCAGGACCCTCGTGCCACACAACACCCCTTCTGCAGCACCATTTCCCCTTCCTCGCGCATCAGGGCTAACATCCCCAGCTGCCTCTTTCCACTGAGGCACCTGCTATAGGGAGGGAACAGCACAGCTGAAGGCAGGAGAGATTGCACATGGCCCCTAATGATATGTTGCTCATTGCCAGCTGTGCCCCATGCACCACCCCGGGACACTGGGATGCTTTTTTGTCCATAACCCCCACCATAGGTGCTGTGGAAGCTGGGGGGTAGCAGGTGCCTGCAGGCTCACCTCCAGAGGTCTGGGGCAGAGGAGGACAGATTTAACATGTAAGGACCTGGATTTTAGCACCTTAAAAATCTGCTTTGCAGCCCAAAGCGAGTGAAGCAAGCAGGCAGGCCTCTGCCAAGCTCAGCAATATTTGGGAACCCAGCTCAGACACTACCAGGTTGGTGGGGAAGCCTGGTTCCCTTTGGCTACATTTGGAAAAGGTGCCTGTTCTGCCCAGCTCCTCGCAGCCCTGCAGCAGATCAGACCCTCCCCTGACAGCCAGCCAGTGGTGCAGAGGGAGGCCACTGCAGCCAGTGCTCCTGCCTCTGTGTCCTGCCCCAGAGGTAGAATCCCCTTCTGCAACCGTTAAACCCACCATGCAGGGGCAGCACAACCCCCTTTATCTGTGCATCCCAGCAAGGTGTGGGGTGCTGCTTCTGCAAACAGCTCAGCCCAGTCATGCCCTGTCCCACTGCGAGGCGTGAGGGAACTCGTGCCCGGCAACAACGCGCTCCATGTGCTGCCATCCCTGCTCCTGCCTGGAGGAAGAGGGGCTGCCGGCTCCCTTCTCACCCCAGCTGGGTTAGGCTGCACAGAGCACGTAGGAGGCCACCAGCCCCACACCTCCTACAGCCTCTTCTGCCCCCAGCAGCCGCTGTCCCTGCCCTGGTCTGGCTGTGACTCAAGCAGCAGGTCTGCCTTTGCCACCTCTGCTGGCTCCGTGCAGGAAGGACACTGTTGGGGGAGGAGTACAAATACTAGGAGCTCATTTCTTTTTTTCTTTTTGGTTGACTGGCCTCTTCCCCCTGCATGCCCGTGCCCTCCCACTCCCATTCCCTTCAGTCTCTGCTCACAGAGTTACAAGCAAGAATCCCAGTGCAGCTGCAGATCGTGTCCATCAAGGAAGTCTGTGGAAAAGAGACTGGGAGCTGCAGTGCTAAGGGGAGCCAGGCTCATGACAGGCCCCCCTGGCAACTCCAGCCAGTCCATGCTGTCCAAGTTAGCCTCAGCCAGGTCCAGGGCTATGCCCCCCGACGGCTCGTGAGCAAAGTGCAATTCTGAGGTGTCCATAGGTGAAGGTGGGTGGTCCAGGATGGCCGAGCTGCTCAGCATCTCACTGTGGAGGTCATCAATCAGGGACAGGGGCTCCGGCCCATCGTGGCCTGCCATCAGCAGCGGGAGGCCGGTGCTGCTCTCCAGGAAGTCCTCCAGCCGGCCCACAAGGACCGTCTGCCCCAGGGACACTGGCACCACCAGCTCTGAGGAATGGTGGCTGCTGGGCGGTGGGGAGCAGGCTGGCGCCACCTGTGGGTCTTTCCCAGCTGGGGACGACTGATCCTTGAAGTCAGCAGAAATCTCTGTACAGGGAACAAACAAGCAGGCTGGGGTGAGGAAAAGCCTGGCCAAACACCAGAAGGATCGTTCCCTCCCCCTCTTCTTCCCTTCCACCGACCACGGCAACAGGGACCTCCCAGACTGAGCCACCACTGACCACCAACTGCAGTAAGGAAACACATCCTGTGCCCAAGCTTGGCTTTCTGTGGGGAGTTTTCAGCCTGCCTTCGGGAAATTCAAGCTCTATCCAGTATCGCAGAAGAGAGGTGCCCAGATCTGATGTAGCAGATCCACTGAGCGGCTTTGTATCATACCAATGCCTGACTGATATCTCCCTCAGTGCCTCAATGAACTGCCAGTGCTGAAGGCACTGGCAGGGACACAGGAGCAAAGACCTAGGCCATGACAGACTCTCCCCTCAGTGCTCTATAATCCCCAGGCTCCAACCCAGTCTCTGGGAAATGCTGGCTTTGCCTCCTTACCTCCACTTTCAATGAGAATGTCAAACAGGTCATCCATCTGCTGGCTGGAACAGCCGTTCTCCTGGGGAGAGCGAGTGCAGGGTTAGCTTCCTATTTATCAGGGGAGCTGCCACCTCCTGCAACACCCTCGGCTGCTGGTTCTCCTCCCTCACCCCAAGGTGGGTCTGTTGGCTAGCAAGAACGAGCACATGGAGGCACCACACCATAATCCTCTGTAACCCCACCTGTTTCTGATGGGGAAGTACTACCACTCACCAGACAGTGAGTGGCTGGGGGTCTCTACCTGTGGTTTAGGGTCTGCCCCAAACCTTTCAGAAGGAATTCAGCTAGGAAGGTGCAGTTGTGTCTTCGTTTTCTGTTACTGGCCCAGATCAGGAATCTAAGCAGATTTACAACAGCAACATTTCACCTGCTCTCCAAGGAAACCAGGGAGAAGAACTGCTCCCACCTGGGCCTTTGGCTGTTGTTTCATGGCCTCTTCATAGCCTGGTGGTTCTTTCATTGGGACCGAGGGAACAGGGAGAGGAGGCGGAGGAGTTCCAAAAAGCGACGTGTGCTGTTGCTGCTCCAGGTCCATCTGGGATGGAGAAGGGGCAGCAGGAGAGCTGGGCTGTGATGAGGGCTGTTCGGAAAGAAGGCAGAAGGGGTGATCAGGGGAAAGACCACACCAGCTCCTGTCTCACAGCTGCTTTGAGAGACTATCACCCTCTCTCTTGGTGAGTGCTGCCCAGAGGTTTGCACTGTTCTGCTCTGCTCCCTACAGCATGGCTGGCTGCAGGGTGGAAGACAGATTTCCCCTCCAACTCACAGCTGGAAATCTTTTGCTGACGTTTCTAACGCTAAAGCAACGCCACAAACCGCCATGGGGCTGCTCCTGGATGGGGAGAGCCTCATCTGCCCAAGTGGGGAATTCCTCTAGCACTTCGGAGAGAGAGGGCACTTCCCTTGCTGTGTTCAGCCTACTTTGCAGAACATATCCAGGACTCCTCTTTTACCCACCTCTCCCTGCAGTGCCTGCTTTGGGGACACAAGCAAGCTTTACTGGTAGCCAAGTTTCACAGCCTGATGGTGGGTGGAGGGCACCAGAGCACTCAGCACCAGGGACCTCCAAAGGAAACCCCAAGTGTTGTAGGAAGTGGTGCTCATGACTCAGCTTTACCAGATGAATCAGCACACAACTGCCCATAAGAAAAGTTAAAACAGGGATCAGTCTTTGCCTCTATAGCAGCTATGTGTGATCCACACTGAAGCTTGCTCCCTGGAGCAGTGATCCCCAGGTATTAGATGAATGCGAGTTCCAACACTCATACGTGTCGATGCTCTTCTTCCTCCTGTTTTCCCTGGAAAGCTGTTCATCTGTTCTGTGACCGGCAGGTAGAGGAGCTACTACAGGCCCCAGCTGGTAGAGCTGCTCTGGGGTCTGCTCTCTTCCTGAGAGGGGCTGGAAGCTGGTGGTGTGGCACAGGGCCCTGGAATGTGCTGGGAGTGTACCTTTTTTCACACACACTCCTTTGCCAGGAGCACCAATTTTCAGGGACCGTTTGTGGAAACCACTGGGGAAGAAGGGCTGCTGGTTTGGAGGTGCTGGGAAAGACAACATGAATATGGTGTGAGGCAGCTGCCCTCTGACCACCTGCAGACCTGGCTTCTGTCCCTACAGGGAGGCAAAAGAATTAGGAGAGTGACTACAGATGCTGCCACAGCACATGAGCTAAGGGAGTGTGAGGGAAAAGGTGCCACTGTTCACCTTCTGCATCTCCTCAAAGGTCTCAAAGCAAACCAAGGCACCGGACCTTTGCAAAGTGGGTATCCCACTCACTCTGACCACACTAGAAATTACTCCTGTCATAGAATCATAGAACAGTTAGAGTTGGAAAGGACCTTAAGATCATCTAGTTCCAACCCCCCTGCCATGGGCAGGGACACCTCACACTAGACCATGTCACCCAAGGCTCTGTCCAGCCTGGCCTTGAACACTGCCAGGCATGGAGCATTTACCACTTCTTTGGGCAGCCTGTTCCAGTGCGTCACCAACCTCATAGTAAAGAACTTCTTCCTTATATCTAACCTGAACTTCCCCTGTTGTAGTTGTCGTATTCTTTCAAAGATCTGACTCAGAAGTGATCCTAGAAGGTCTAGAAACTCATCATAATATTTCTTATCTTGATTACATGTTACAGAGAGCTAAAAATCAGCTAGAAACGGAAGAGATGCACAGCATCTTCACAACCATCACCTGGAGAAGGGGTAAAGCCAGAAGTGCTCTCTTTCCTGAACCACTGCACTTCACAAAGAGATGATTAACAGATGTGCTCAAGGCATGGGAATGGAAAGCACAACATGTTCATCAGTACCAGAGAGTAACAGGTCACATCCTTCCATCCCTGTCAGAGCTCATATGCCACCTTCAGCAGCAGACTGCTGCCCACACCACCCTCTCTCTATGCAGTAGCCACCTTTTCAGTTCAGCAGCACTCCTTTAAGAAGCAGGAACACCACTGTGAACCAAGGCTGCCCACCCTGGCCTCTCACCATTTTTAACAACTGATAGACAATGCTTGTTTAAAATACCAGCTCGTATTCTGCCCAAATGTCAGACCAAATTGTCAGGGTTTAGCCCAAAGCTCTTTGCTGTAAAGCCTCCACAACACTTCCAAGCATCCCCATGGACACTCCTGAAGCCTCATGTCTGATGAGCTCTCTCTCTCACAGCCAGTTCGGCAGGAGGCGGGGGAATGGAGAGGCCATGCTAGGCACCCCTTCTGCTGCCACATTCAAACCGAAAACCAAACACCCCTTGCAGCTGCAAGCTGGGGCAGAAGCTGCTGAGATCTCACTTGCTGTGATGATGGTATCTGACCAGGATTGTGCATGTGTGTCCCCTTCCCAACACTGCTACAAACCCTGGCAGCAGGCAAAGGAAATCAAGGAAGAAAAAGGAGCAGGCAGTGAGCTACCTTTCTGACAGACTGGTTTAGTCCTCTGGCCTGCTGCTGCTGCAGGGGCTGCTGTGGCTGCTTCTGCTGCTGTGTGGGCTGCTGAGGGGTGCTTGCAGGTAGCTGACATGGTGGTTGGCTGGAAGTTTTAGCGGGTGATGATTGTACTTTCTGGAAAGAAAAAAAAGGGTATCTGTGAGAAGTCATTCCCCAGACACAATGTGGAGCAAGGCTTAAAGGATGTTAAAGGATTTATGAAGTTTGGTTTTCCCCTGCTCTTTATTCTTTAGGGAATTCAGTGATTCATTCTGTTTCGCCAAGCAGAGAAATCAGATTGGGATGGGATTCAGAGTCCTAAAAGAGGAGGTAGTACCAGTCTAAATCCCTGGGCTATCCATGACATTCCTTGACGGCTGGCAGACCTGACACAGGACCTGCGCCCTTCTGGAGCAGCGGCTGGAGTTCAGGTGAGATACCCCAGGGTATCAAGGGTGACACTGGATGCTGGTATTTAGACAGCTGCCTGCTACACAGCAAATGCTCAGTGCCTGTCCCTGGTGGCAGGCACTGCCACTTGCTCTGCAGAAGGTGCAAGAAATGTAGCAGCAGAGAATGAAAATCTTCTCTGCCATGGAAGATGCTGGGGGTTGAGTCATGCCATAAAACCTAAGCATATTTATTCCTTCCTGGAAGAAATGCTTGGAACACTTCTGCTAAGTGCTGAGCTCATGCCAGCAGGGGAATAAGTAGATCACCTCTGATGAAAGACTCTGTTAACACTGAAATACTGACATGCACTAAAACAAAGAGCAGTCAAAAAGCAAACAGACTGCTCCCAGGGTCTGATTTCAGTTCTTGGTAGATAAAGTGACCTACCTATCACTCTGACTACAATCTCTCCAGTAAAGGACAAGAGGTGAAATACACTCTGCTTCTTTTACTACCACAGGCATAGCTAGTGGTGAAATGTGAAATGTGGCAGCAAAAACCCTTGTCCTCCAAGCTTGAGATCCTGCCTGACAAAAGGCAGAAGAGTTTGCCTTTGGAAGAATGCTGAACAGCCTGTGATGCACACAGTCAGTCCTGCATTGCTGTACACTGTTCATCATTGTCAAATTCCAGGCTTTTTGCTGAAGATCTGCTTACACTGCTTTGTTTTACAATGCCACGATCTACCAGCCATCGTAGTGAGCAACTCAGCCATTTTTCTATTTACTGCACTGAATTTCCACCATGTTAAGTCATCCTATGGTTGACTTAACCAGGAGCAGGAAGAGGGAGAGAAGAACTCAACTGCTTGCAGCAGGGATGTGATCTAACCCTTGCCCACCTGCAAGGTTGGGCAGCTACTCCCTGCCCTCCCGTGGGGCGAGAGGCCCTGCCTCTCGGTGTTCTGCTTGGTCACGGTGAGGACGATGTGGGTCCCTGTGGAGTCGGTGATGAGGGTGGGGGGCGGGCTGCCCTTGATGAGGTCGCTCAGGGCGCTCCCTTGCTGGCCAAGGAAAAGCCGCGGGCTGTGGGACTGGCACGGCGGCTCTGCTTCCGCGGCTGGCACCTCCTGCTTCACCATCACGGCTTTCTTTGGCACTGAGTTTGGATTCGAAGTGTCCATTTGGCTAGCGGTTGGTGCAGGGCTGAATTGGTCTGTTTGGCCACTGGATTGCTTTGCAGACTGGCAACTCAGGAAACCGTTTTCACTCTTGACCTGGATGCCAAATGCTGCCGGGTTGGAGGCAAGGGCTGTTCCTTCTCCCGCAGCCGCTGAGGCCGGTAGTGACTGCTGAGAGCGCTTCTCCTGCTCTAGCTGTAGTCTAAGCATCTCAACCAGCTGCTGCTTCTGCTTCAGCATGCGGGTGAGTTCCTCGATCTGCTTGTCCTTCTCCTGCAGCATCTGGTCTTTGTCCCTAACTTCTGCATCTCTGCTGTTGCCAGTGCTATACCGTTCTGACCTGGGTGCCGCGTTTACACTGCAGGAGGCAGACTTGGAGCTTTCTTCTTTCACCAGGAACTGCACTGGAGACGCCTGCAAGGTGAGCTGGGTCAGTGGTGAAGTCACCATCTCTCCAAAGGTGTCTCCGGTAGCCGAGTTCTCGTCCCCTGTGCTCATCTGCGAGCGCTCAGAAGGAGTTGGAGAAACAGGAGGAGTCGAGCCTGTGCTGCCAAACTTCATCATGCCGCCACCGGTGACTGTGGCCACAACTACTTCTGCTGGTGCAATGCCAGTGGTGACCAGGGCTGGCCCTGTGCTCAGCCTGGCAGCTGGGAAGGCTACCACCACTTCGGCAGCTTTTGGGAGCATGGCTGCTGTGCTGGGCTTGAGAGTGGGGGTTGTTTGGCTGGCTGCACCGTTCTGCTCTTGGTAAGCTCTGAGACGCTCAATCAGGTCTGTCTTTGTGCCTGAGACAGGCAAGGCCCTCAACTTCAGCTCTTGCTTCAGCTCTGCTACCTGATACAGGTAAAAAAAAGGGGGCAACATTAAGAGAACATACACTCTAACCAGAACAACTCTTAACAGTTACCAGAG
This sequence comes from Strigops habroptila, assembly GCF_004027225.2. NCBI lineage: Eukaryota > Metazoa > Chordata > Aves > Psittaciformes > Psittacidae > Strigops > Strigops habroptila. The sequence goes on from NC_044279.2 coordinate 77,115,346, forward strand.
CCATGGGGCAAACGACTAAACTGACCCTCCTGCAGGCCAACAAACCTGCACCACAGGTACAGACTGCAGGGTAGCAATACCAGCCTCTGTCACTAAATCCTGTCAGCCCACCTCAGCCCTGCTCTGGGGCAGCAACATCGTTCAGTACTGCCCTCTGACAATGGCAAAAAAGGGGCTGTGCAGCTTCACAGGACATTTACCTTCATCTCATCTAGGTTGGCAGGGAGAGGGCCAGGCTTGCCCATGGCAGCATTACTGTTTTGTCGCATTAGCCCACTGGAACCAGAGGATGCTGAAGATGTGCTGCTGGCTGTGGCAGAGAGACTGCGTACAGCAGGGGCACTGGCACCGCTCTGCTGCTCTCCTGAAGGCCTGCAGGGAAAGAAAAAACAAAGGCATCAAAACCAAGCTAGAAAGGCAACAAAAGCCCTTTAGTGTCAACAATCACATAGTTCAGAAACATCTGGGTCAGTAGTGCCATCCTAGACATTAAAGCACACTAATGGCTTTGACTATATCCATGACCCTTACTCTGCCAACCGACTCACTTCAGGCCCCTTTTGAGGCCTGCTGTAACCTGAAAAGATTTAAATGTGTCACACTCAATCGCCACACCTCACACCCAGAACACATTGCCTCTGACAACAGTACTGGGAAAGCAAGTGCTTCCTAAGAGAGAGCTGCCATTTAGGACCCATACTTTGGTGGGGCTGGCAGGATGGTCTGATAGTTGTAGTGCTGCTGCTGCTGGTTGAGGATCTGAAGCTGGAGAAAGAGCTGCTGCTGCTGCAGTATTTTGGCATAGGATGAATCCATGGGAGGAGCTCCCTTGTCCTGCTTTTGGTCCGGGGGAATATACTGATGATATTTAAGCTTCTTGACTTTCGGCTTCAACTCCTTGGCTTTTTTACTGCGCTGAGACTTCTCACTAGCAGACTTGGGCTGGCTTTGCTATTTAGAAGAAAAGGAGGAAGCAAATAAGAATGGAAATACTGAAATAATATAACACCCCACGTAAACCAGAACACACACTGGAATTTTAATTTCAAAATTCTCCAGATTTGACCTCAGGGTCTTTCCATGCTTCTCTAACTTAGGCAACAGTATGGTTACAGCACCTGCAGCAGCTTACACTGCACTACAATGCAGGTCACCTTTCCCAGCACACCAGATCACTTGCTCATCCAGTGCAGGCTCACTCAGATACCACTGATTGTTTCAAAACATTTTGCATTCAGGACCCATTTTACCAGACATTAAATGTTACAACCAGTGTCAGAGGAAGACACTCACAAGAAATCAGCTCTCCTTCCTTTGCATCTGTCAACATAGAATTTCCAACTCCAAACCTTCTTCAAAGTAACCATCTTATCTTCCTTCAGACTACAATTATGAAGAAATCAGCCAAAATAGTACCTTAATGAGTGTTGGTGGGGGCTTGGCAGCAGTAAGAGCTGCTCCGTTGGTAAGACTAGGGGGCAGAAGAGGCGGAGGTGGCAGAGGCGGGGGTGGCTGTTCAGGTAGGAAAAGTGTTTCACTGGAGTCTGCGCTGATCTGCAATTGGGATGTACCCTGCAGGGACAGAAAAAGGCACGATGAATACACATACAAGGAAGGAAACAGTTTAAAGAGAGTGCAGGAAATGCCCACTTACAGGGAAGCAGCACAGGTTTCAAGTCATTAATCTGACTCCTTTAACTCACTGCTTCAGTTATCCCTGAGAAGCAGCACATCTTCTCAGGGTAGAAAAGGAATCAAAATCCCACACTTGTACCTCCCAGCTTTGCCTGCCAGAACCAGTCACACACAGGCTGTATCACCAAGTGATGGTTGCTCCCCTTCCCCACACAGCACTACTGGGGGCTTCTGAATAACCAGAGGACTTCACCAACGCCACACAGAGCAGACCCCTTGTGAAATCTCACAGACTATACCTTTTAAGGATCCCTTGTTCTCACTTTTTAGGATCCTGTGCCAGAAATCAGCAGTAGCTGTGAAGCTCCAGGGCACTGCAGGAAGCCACCACATTCTCACCTGAGCTAGTGATGTGCCAGTGGTGTTAGGGAGAGGCTCACAAATCCGGGAGTCCATCGGCGATGGGACAGACCCCTGGGACTCATGGCTGGCTGGCTGTTCTGGGGAGAGGGCATCACTGCTGTCCTCATCAAAGGAGGAATTGTCTGCAACCTTTGGGTAGTTCACCTGTCCAACTAAAAACACAAACATCAACTGTGGTCTTTGAAGTGGAATAAGGAATTATTTCACTTGACACTAGATATTTCACAAAGATTAATGAAGACATGGAGAGAGAGGTGTCTGAGCTGTGCTTAAAGCACCAACTAAAATGAGAGAACACAGCCCAAACTGAATCAGTTGTATTTACATTCATCTCCACTATCAGGAGAATAAAATGATGCAGATTGGGGTGAATCATTTCCCTTGTTTCTTAGCCAGACAAATTCAGGAGGTATAACAAGAGCTACTTAACTCTGCCCAAACCCAGCTCTGTGGTATGGGCACTAAAGAAGGTTAGACACTGTAAGGTTGAGTCATTCTTTGATATTCATCCTGTGTGGTGAAAGGCAGAATGCCTTTTCAAGACAGAATCCCAAATTGCCCTCTAGTCTTCCAAGCAAACCAACAAAGGCTATGGATTAAGTGGTGGCCCTGACTGCTATTAACATTTCTGTCTGTCTACACGCACAGTAGATAAATTCATGTGAGCGTACATTTGTGAGGTACTAATGTTTTTTAGATTTTATTATCTCAAGTTAATCCTGGTAAGCATGGAAATACTATCATTTGCACCTAAGACAGAAGCAACAGAAATCCAGAGGTGTACTTTACTCAGTCAGAAGGAAGCCGTATCTCTAATGCTCCAATTCACAAGTTCACTCTTTCTCTTCCTCAACTACTTCTTGTGCAATGGTGAAGTCAGGCTCTCTCACAACACTGTGCTTTTCCTTTTTCATTAAAAGTATTCCATCTTGTTCACAGTTGTGTCCCATTTGTCTTTAAACTAGCTGTGCATGTTTAAGGGGATGAATAACCACAGACATACACAGACTGCTCAGTCTGGGGAGATGGAAAAGAGCACTGCTGAGGCAGTGGGAAGGCTATTCTTCAGCATTCCTTTCAGCCCTTGGAATGGCACTGGCATGATTTACATCTGTTCTGGTTTATTTTTAAAGGGGTTGAATCCTCTGAAGTTTTTAAGTTCACAGACAGCTTTTGTTTCACCACACCTGTTTATATTCTATCTCCTCTCCCTGATCTGAGGAGTAAGTCAGTGGGTTCTCACTGACCAAGGTTGCTGACATGTCAGACCGAGAGAGGGATCTCTAAGGAGAGAATCTACGGAATGCAATCTTCGACAGTCTTTCAAGTCTTTAGGGTATGCAATTGCTTTCACGTTATTCTGGGATGTCCATACTCTCTATAATTTAATGTCTTCATAGCACCATCTGGCTGGAGGGAGTTCTGTTTTTCAGAATCCTTGGGGCTGAAAGCCTGTGATTCTGAGACAGGAAAACAAGACCAACCAGAGGACCGCACTCTCTTAGACAGGGAGGTGGATCGATAGGAAATCACAGCTGCCTGTGGGAAATGCCCTCAACACAGATCTTCTTCTGGCCTTACCGATAATGGCCTCCTTCAGGCTTGATTCCACAGGCAAGATGTTCTTCTCCACCAGCTCCATGGGACCTGGCCTCTGCGCTATCTTCTCATTGAGGTCATCTGCCAGTCTGGCTCTCTTGAGCTTCAGCTGCTTAGCCTGCAAGGAGGGTTCAGCCGAGGTCTCTGTTTGGGGGAAAGTAAATAAAATGGTATCAATCCAGGAATGGTCAACCTATGCACTTCAGCAGTATTTTACTTCTATGCAGAAAGGTTACTGTAGATAACGGTAGGTAACTACAGAAAAATAGTTGCAGATAACAACAGATAACTATGCACTATAAAGATATGATAGTTATTATGTGTATCTAAGTTATATATATAACTATAGTAGCCCTTGTGACTCTAGAATAGGACAAATTCATTGTTCTCAAACTGATGTCTCCCAGTTCTGGTTCATCTTTTCCCTTTCAGTTGAATCCAGAGATGTGGTGTCCAGCACCTTTCTGAAACTGAGGTGCTTACTAATTAGATCAAATCTGTCTTACTCCCTCCTGGATATTTTATAGTGTCTTCCCTTAATAGAAGAGCAATCCATGGTCATTCTCTTACATTGTTGCTTAGCTACACAAAACTGCGCAAGTTGAGTTCACATAACAGATTCTTCTGAGAATCTCCCTGCAAGCAGAGTTGAATCCCTCCCAAGAAATCATGCAACAGGCATGATCTTCTGCCTGCTCTCAACTGAAAGAAAGACTTGGGGATCAGAGGTGAAATAGAAAGCTGATAAATAAGTAACTATGATCAAGTTTATTATTCATGTTTTCCTGTTTAGCATATGCCATACCTTCCAGAATGTGCATCCTAACCAGCTCTGATCTCTCTGGCCGGGACCGGATTTTCCGTTTCAGATAGTCCTCTGTCTGCAGCAAAGATAGACAAGCAAGAACCAATTTCAGGAGTGAGGTAATCTTGGACAGCACAAAGAGAAAAAACATCTTTAGTTGTTGCTGAGATCTAAACAAACGCAGAACAGAGAAGGGGCATATCTTCTGTTCCAGAACACCCAGAGAATGAGCTTATTCTAAAGATGACCTTCTACTGTAATCGCCTCGGTCAAACTGTGCACTGCTGGCCTGCAGAACAGAAACTATAACGGACTTCCTCAAGAGCTAAAGCTCTCTTTTCCCCTTTTATGCAACACTACTAACTTGTGTCAGGGTGAAATTCAAGGCATTTCTTTTTACATTAAAGATAAATGCACTGATTCCAGCAAATACTTTCATATACTGCTGGCTGACTTGTGTTTTGGGCATACTCTTTAATTTGTTTAAAGATATGTTAGTTGTTAAGCTAAAGACCCCATTCCCTTGGCAGGCAGCATCTAAATGCTACAAGAAGACTCATTTAATTTCCAGAGCTGCTTTTAGCTGTCTTTGGAGAACACACTACAGAGCAATGTACAGAGATGACCCTGCTTGGGCTGAGCACATTACCCTTTACAGAGCCCAGGAATGGGAATCTGGGAGCAATGGCTAACTGATTGGTAAGTACTGGCTATCAGGATGGGCCTTTAGAGAAAATAAATACTAAAGTTGATCAGAAAACTGCACCATACTTGCTCAATTGCCCCCACTAAAATATTAACTTAATAAGAAGGTTTAAGGAAAAAAAGAGAAAGAAGAAGGAAAAGCCTTTGGGACACTGGTCTTAATACAAAGTCCTCTCTTTCCACTGTTTAAAGTGTTAACACTCCTTTACAGACCTTAATCACAGCTGTAATTTATTAACTTATGTTGCTTTTACTTTTAAAACAAAATTTAGCCCAGCAGTCATAACAGGTTTTGTTCCCCTGCGGGCTAATCAGAAAAAACCCTATCCCCAGAGGCCTTTTGAGGAACAGAAATCATCAAGAAACCCCCCAGTTAGCAAAGGTACTGCATGAAATGTGACGCCTGGCTTCCTCTTGCTGTAGAGCCAAAAGTCTGTGTGATTTTTTTTTGCGGGGGGGATCCTCTCTATTAAATTTTCCATTTCTGATGGCCTAAATAAACAAATGCATGTGCAGGTAACACAGAAACCATAGTTTCCTCAAAGGTGGAACTGAGCTCACATGATAGGAGCATTTGAGGGCAAAATCAGACACCATAAAAAAAAAAAAAAAAAAGTAAAGTATATGGACAGTGGGGAAGAAGAATATCAGTGACTTCCAGAAATAAGACTCCAGGGGAAATCCAGGCATCGTATTCAATGGTTTTCAGGCACAACTGAGGGTTATCCACCACCACATACAAGCTAAAGAATATCCCATCCAATACATCTCTGACTACGTAGTGCTGTATTACATCTAAAACATGAACGATTCCCTTCTACATCTCATTTATAGCTACAGGATGCCCAAAACATAAGATATACTACTCCTGACCTCCCCAAAACATTAAAGACAATACTGCATCTTACCCTGGCCCGCTCCAAACTCCTTCTCTGTTCATGAAATGCAGCTGGACTTTTCAGAGCTGTTGAGAGGAAAACATTTAGAGAATTAGTGAGAATGACGGAACTGCACATCCTTTTGGGCCAACTAAGTTACATACACCGCAGCAACTGCCGCCTCCATCTTTCAACATGCTGGACCAGGTCTCCAGCTGGTATAAAGCAATGTGAATTGACATACTCCATTTGACAGCACGGGAGCTACAGGAACTGACCTGGACTTTCTGTGGGCTGCTGAAGAGACTAAGATGAGTACAATTCTAGTCGAACTAACCACTGTCGGCAAAATTGGGTCCAAGAACCTGAGCCAGAAACAGTCCCCCAGCAAATGCCTTTAAAAGCCTCAACACAGAGTAAGATAACCAGAACCCTTAAGTAAGGGACTGGCAGTGAAACATTGAAGAAATACATTAAATGGTTGGCAGGATGGAGGACAATCCTAATGAACTGTTAGTCCTCTTTACTACCTTTTAATGTCAAAGGAAGCTGCAAGTCTTTCCTTAATCTGCACCTGTGTTTTGTGTACAGCAAGGGCTGGTTTCAAATTCTACAGGTCTACAGGACATATATATTGCCCCATGTCAGAGGAACTCTAGTGAGAACAGGAACACTTGGACAGGAAAGTACATCTGTCTGTTGACAGAAAACCAAGACGTGAGGAATTAACAGCAGCTCTCCATATAACAGACCTCCTCACCCCCTCAAACTCAGTATAAAACCAGAGCCAAAATGGATCATGTTTTAAGAAACCGATCCTCTGCTGTCCAGGACCTTCTAACCCTGGAGGAATCTCTCACTCTGCCTCTCTGCTCCTCTGGAGCACACAAAGCTCATGTCCCACAGTAAAACTGGAGAGAGTGACAACGGTGTCACTAGCTCCTCATGGTTTTCCTGAATCCGCAAGTAGCTTTTTTAAAACGGTCACATTGTGGCTTGTATTCACAACTAGCTGAAGGGAACATAGTAACTTCTTTTCATATTTCTGAAATACTCACTCAACTCATTCCACTGCCCGGTGAAGTTTCTAAATTACCATCAAGTTAAAACAGCAAAATTAAAAAACTTCATCTTTAAAGATAAATTGTAAGTCTTATGAAGACAGAAATCTAAACTTGTACAGATAGTAACTCCAAAGTATTGCATCTAAGCCCTATGAAACATAGTCTACGCATTATTTTTCACTTAAGACCAATGATCAAATACTTCTCAAACATAACTTCATAATGAAATCTCAAAAGACTATAAAAAATAGAAGCCCTTGCGTAAAAGCAATGTATGAAACTATTTCCAATGCATGTGTAGACTCCTAAACTCTTTCCTAGAGACTAAAATGGAGTAGTCACAGACAAGACACACATTCTGTCCAAGTTCTAATGGGGTAAAAAGTAGAATTTAGCCCATATGCCTGGAATTCTGAACACACAAGGGCATCACAGGAGGGATTCAGACTACAGATGTGAATGAAGAATAATCTGTAGAATAAATTAACAGTAATTGAAAACTAACCATGGTGAGTGAGTACACAGACCCTTACAATGATGGGGTAAATAGTTCCTGTTCAGATTAAAGATAGTTTCGTACAGTCTGGTTATGGAGAGAAATCACCAGGGAAAGTTATGCAAGCTGTGAAATGGGAGTGCACTGACTGCACTTTGGGATAAACCAAAGTAAGACTAGAGATATGGTTTTGCAATAACTGCAAATATAATACAAAAACCTTCGCTGGCTGAGACATCAGTTCCTGGGCAGCCTGACCATCATACTTTGATGAAGAGCAAACAACAAATAATACTGTGAAATAATCTTTTCAAGCTGCATGACCTGCTTCTGAATATGCACGTGCTTGAACTTAAATACACGTTTCTTTCATTGTATGCATATCACAGGAAAGTGAAATAAAAGTTCAGGTGCACTTGGGCAAAGATACCATGCAATATATAAATTGGTCTAAAAATCTACACTGAGGACAAGTGAAGCAGACCTTATCTTGAGTCTTCAAAAGCTCTCTACCAGCAGAATGTGCAGACAGGGCAGTAATTCTTTACTCTCCCTTTCCTGCTTACCTCTGCCGTCAGTTAAGAGGCAGCAATGAACTTTAAGTGACATTTCCCTGACCGTAGCAAATGGTCAGGAAAGTCACTGTAGGAGCTCAGCCAATGTGACAGGTAGTCCAGGAAAATGTTTGCATATAGAAGAACAAAGCAAGAAGAAAAGAATCCCTGAGCAATAAAAAAAGAAAAGATAAACCCTCCTTCCAAACACATACACATTAAATAGTAAGTAATGCAAAACTGCTACAGCAAGAATCTTGTAAAGAACAATTTCAGTCTCTCATGACGAGTCCTCTGGAAACAAACACTGGGTTGTAGCTATCTGGGCTGGCAACATGACAGAAGACTTCATATTCGACCTCTGAAAATGTCAAGAGGGCACAAATCCTTCGCTGCTTCCCTCAGCAATCTAGGATGGGGCTGACATGTTAGAAGAGTGTGTCTATTGTAGATCGTGATCCTTTAGAAGTTAACTAAGCCTTGCACATTTTTCGGGCTTTGAAATGACTACATAGCCCAGAATTGTGGAACAAGAAATTCTGTCAACTGCACTATAGTAAATGGAAAAGAAAATAAAGATCCTATGAAGAACTCTGAAGCAATAAGGCTCTGGGTAAACTCTACAGGAGACTCACAATACAAATATGCCCCTTTTCCAGCTCCTACCACTGCCCTTCCCAGCTACTTGGCACCGATCCCTGCAAAACTGTTCCTACCCCTGTACCCTTCTGGCTTGCTCCACCAGAGTGCAGTTCAAAATGACCCATATTGACAAAGCTCTACTGTTCTCAGCTATAACAGCTCTTCTGGCTCATTCAAATGGTGTACGCAAATGAGCGGCTTAGCTGGTGGAGCAGAAGCAGGGGTAACCACGTAGGAAGGGGGCAGAACTGCTATCACTGACACAGAATTTGTATCCACAGCTCTTGGTACCTGAAGCAGCAGATATAACCAGCTATAACCATCACATAGGGATGAAAGAACTCCAATCACCTAATGCCTTTAACCTCTGAGGCTGGATAAAATATACTGAACTATTCTTTACAGTAGTTTGCCCAACCTGTTCTTGAAGACTTCTCACGAAAAAATGTGATATTATTGCAAAGAAATTATCCTGGTGCATAGACGTCTTTACTATGCAAAAACCTTCCTGAAGGTACACAGCACTGTACCAGCCACTAGGAAGAAAAATAAACTCTATCCCAGCTGAAACGAGAAGACTGTCTAACTTACGTTTCCTTTCGTATAATTTATACTCATTATTCCCTGCCTTACCTGCAATCATTACAGAGAACAATTTATTCTCTTTCTGTTTGCACCTATCCCTATATATTTAAAAACTGGTTTTCCTATAGTCTTCTGTTACATTGAATGACCCAAGCCAGTTGCTTCAACCTTCACTTACAGGTAACATTTCCCAGACCTTTGCTCTTTACTTACTTTTGGACTCCTTCCATTTATTTTCCATTTTTCTTGAAGTACAGTGTCCAAAGTTGGGTACATATTCCAGCCTGGGCTTTATCAGCTTTTATAAAGCTAAATGATTATTAAATAACACTTCTCAGTTATATGTCCCAGCCAGTTTGCCTTTTTTGTGTAAATAAAATGCATTAACATGTTCACTTGTGCTTGGCTCACAAACCATGAAAGGTCTCCAACCCTCATCTGCAGAGCTGCTATCCAGCCAGCCATTCTCCATCTTCAATTCATGCCACAGACTAGGCATACCAAAATGTAGAACTCTGCATTCTTTCTTTGGTTTTGCCCTGTACTTCTCAGCTTCTCCAAATACTGAGAGTCCCAATCCTGTCTTCCTCCCAACCTCCTAACTTGCAAGTTTAATAAATATGCACAGTTCCCTTGTTTAAATCAAATTACTGAAAATACTGAATCGTATCAGACACTGACCTTCTCCCTCCCCACCCCACCCAAAAGCCCTACTCAAGACATCCTCCCAGTTTGACACCAAGCCTTTATTTCAATGCTGTTCTCTCACCAGCTGCAATCACAGCTTCAAGTTATCCCATCTTGCTTACAAAAAGATCAAGCAAGCCTGTCTTAAGTACCCTACTGAAGCCAGGAAGTGCAAAAAGACGTTTAACACCCTGACTTCCTGGGGAGGCAGTTCAACAAATATTTAGTCTGGTGGTAGGTCCAATAAGTAATGAGCTCTTTTTTGCTCTCCCCCACGTCCCAGCATTTCTGCTTTGCCATTGATGCTCCAGTTGTACTCACAGCGCACAAGGAGCTATACTAGGGAACTGTCACCATAAAGTAACTCCAGCATCTCCCCATGGCACTTGCCCCTCTAGTTAACTTGATTCAAATCCTTGATCTAGGTAACTGCATGGCCAGCTTTGCCAGCAAAACTTGGGTGAGCCCCTGATGAGAATAGAGTGCTTCCAGAGAAAAAACAAACTTGCCAAACTACAACAGTAGTCTTAGCTGTTGAGAGTCTTTGTTTTCCACTGTATGCAGAAAAAAATTCCTTTACGTTCCTCTTCTACTGAGATATTGGAGAACACAGAAGTAACGTCTGCCATGCCCAGTTTCAGTTAGTTACGCCTTTTGCCTGCCTTTCTGATTTTGTTTCTACATCGTATGTGTGTGCTATTTTCACTATCAGTGAACTGTGGTTACACTTTCTGCCCTTGTTCCTGTACCTAGGCCTGGGACAAAGCATGTTAGCCCTCAGTTATGCTGACAAAACCTTCTGTGGGCTCAGATCACAGTTGTTTTGAAAGAGTTATTTTAACTTGTATTGGTATGCTGGTTTACAGCATGTCTCCACACACTAGTGTCAGCAAAGCTGAGCACAACTGCCCTGCCAGACAGGCAGAAAAAAGAGGCTGGGTTTAAGGTCAGTCCTGCAGCAAGAGTCCCCACGTTGCTGAACCACGGCTCTTGTGTCTTCAGATTGCCCCATCCACCTTAGGAAAAACAGCCTGTTGTTACAAATGGCTGAACAAGCACTAAAAATGGCATAGTGATAGAAGGGATGACAGCATCACCAACAGGGTTTGGGACAGCACAGGCCAGAGGGTGCCCTTCACTGAGTTGTACGTACTTTTGTCCACTTGGACACCCATCTGACAATTTGCAGCATTTACTGTCAGGAGGATGAGCTTTACCCCTCACATTTAGATGACTGACAGCAGTATGTGATTTTCCTGCCACAGATGGGCAGGCTATCAAGGATCTCATGAAATTCCTACCACATACATTCTATTTTTTTCATGTCTCTCCTCCTTGTTGTGGACCATTTTGATGCTTCATCACCAGAATTCCTGAAGCATTAGTATTTTTGTGGTCACACCCTTAGCTACCATGAGAAATCTCCCTGGAGATCAATGATGCAACTGTTTTGTGTCTCCACCCTGCTTCAAAAATGTTTGCAGCTATACATTGCAACTGTTGTCCTTCCATCTGACCCCCAAAAGCTATGCAGCAGAACACAGGACCATCTTCAACCATGCACACCTTTCCATGCAAAGCACAGAGATGGAAGTTGCTACTCTTCAAAGCAATGTATTAATTCCTATAAAACAGGGTTCAAAACTGCAATGCATGAGTTCAGTGTTCCACAGTCCAAGCCACATTTTGAAGATGACAATGCGTGAATGAAGGAAGATACTGCTGCAAAGCTTCAAACTGGTGCTGCTATAAACAGACTGAATCAAGGCCCAGGAATCAATCCCAAATCTCCAGTTTAAGAGCAGAGACAAAAAGCCAGGCAAAATGGGTCAGACATTTCTGTTCAAGGTTACCCCACAGTGTACAAAATCAAATTTTAGCCTTGCAAAGCTTTCAAAGATGTTCATATGCAGATCTTCAAGTTCCTGTTACCTAGTGTGAGAAATAAGTGGAATCAGAACCAAATTCAGTCACTCTAAGAATGAAACACAGCAGGAGGACTGATGCAACTGCTGAGAAAAAGAGGTCAAAATGTCCGTCTGTACTCCCTGCATTTGCTTATGCAGCTGATAGAAGATGCCAAGGTTTGCAAGGAACCAAATAAAGGGAAGAAGGCAAAAGGGTCTTCACAGGTCATCATAGCTCAACTATCTAGTTAAGGAGAAGCTGCAAAACTTTCTGCAATGGGTAAGATCACTATTGTAGGCTATCAGACACGTAGGCTGACAGAGGAGAGACAGCACATGAGCTCTCCTTGGCCATAGTATCTACCTCATCATAGACAACAAGGTGACATTTGAACTGCAAATCAGTTGGTCAGATAACATGCAGTATTTGTAGAAAGGCTACAGCTAAATTTTAAATACTGAGTTAAGCATTCTGCTCTTCAGTTAGATAAGTGTCTGAGGGAAAGGTAAAATCTTCCTTTGCTATGACAAAGAGAAGCTCGTGTCCTGTCCAAACCCAACCTCAGACACGCTGACTTAATTCAGTGTCAGAAGGCCTTCTGCTCCAGCTATTCACCCCCGCTCCGAACAGAATTCTAGTTTCTCTCTCTTGTTTACTATGCTTTCGTAAAAAGATGAGATAAAGTGCTGCAAATAGGCTCAACAACTTCCTCTGTCGGTTCAGGGTGGGGCTCCCACCCTGTAGCATTTGGTGCATAACATTTGGTAAGAGACACAAAACTTGAATCACAGAGAAAGGCAGTTGGCACTTTCTCGTTCCCTTCATCTTCATCCCGCCTTCAAAAAGCATTTCTCATACCATGGAAGAAAAAAGTATTCAAAAACCAGAGTCACAAGCACAGAAGAATCTGTCATCTTGCTAGTGGGGCAGTATCAAAAAGCAGTATGCTGTAGAAATATGAAAATACACAGGTGAGAGAAAAGAGAGCTCCACCTGTATCTTTTTCTCCCTACGTAGCTCCAGGGAGTTTCACATCTGGTACACAGACCTGATCATACTTGAGAATTCTTGCTGATGTAACACCCCTGGCATTGGTAAGCCCACCCTCTGGATTGAAGCTAAAATCTGAGTATCAAGTTAAAGGTATGAAAAGAAGCCATAACTGGTATATTGTGATTATTCAAACTCCAAAATATATAAACTCAGAAAAATTTGAAATTAACATTGACATAAAAATAACAATCCAAATATTTTTATTAAGGTGAGAAACACATCTCTGGCACCCAAACAAATGCAGCTTTGCCCTTCTATGACACCCTTCAACAACGTCATTGTGATTAAAGAATTATGAGTATTTCTAGTCTCAAAGAGAAGGTGGCTGGAGAAATCTTCTCCTCTGTGTTGTAAATGTTGCCAGCCCTGCCAAAGCATGACATTACAGTTATAGTGCTACAGCTTTATCAAGTCTTCCCTATTACTCATAAGCCTGTACAGCGCACTGGCTTACAAAGCTCTTCTTCCCCAAAACTACTACTTTCCAGCTCCCTGAACTGGGCTTGCCCTGGCTGCACAAGCATCGGTATAGGCAGGACTGTGGTACCCTGCCTCCGCTCAATGCAGCTCAGCGCAGCTCAGCTTGCCACGGAGCCATGCACCAGCTGAGCTGCTTCCAATATCTGAAACAAGCACTTCTCCACAGCCCACATCCAGAACTCAGCAAAACTGTCAGTAACATTATTACAGTGGTATCTCCCTTATGAGGCAGCTGAGGATTTTCATTCATTTTAACTGTGTGAAAAGCCCCAAGCGTAGGTTTGTCGTGGCAAACATGCAAAATCATCAACAGAAAGGGCTAAGATTTTTTCAAGGCCCAACACTGAGTTAATTTAAACTCCAACAGATGTGTGTCATTTCTCAGAAAGTTCATCCTCTTCAGGAGCAAAATGGAAACTGTCACCTATGGTAACAGTTATCAGATCTATGGGTGACTATGGCCACAGCTTTGTGTCAAAGAACATTTACAGCAAGTGCAGATAATGTATAACCCACTCCGTCCATTGCCATTAACACTTAGCATTCAAAAGACATTACCTTCATCCTGAAATGAAAAATAAAAAAGGTAAAGCTTCATTACAATTAGGACTGTACCACCTCCAAGCTGAAAAGGACAAGGGAGACAAGGAACTTCTACCAGGACCCCTCTGATCCATGCATTCCTAAACCAGACTTCATGCCTGCTTCTTGGATGGATAATCACCCTTTGCAACCTCTTCTGACAACTTTATGGAGTGCCGAAGCTGAGGGAAGTGCGGGGCCATGAGAAGTAAAAGGAAAGACCATTCCCAGCCAATGAATGAACTGTGGGAACACGAAGGGAAAAAAAGCTGTATTACATACCAGATTCTACTCCCCTGAATTATTATGTTTCTCTTGCAACTGGCAGAGTTAAATCTTTTATCACTGCAGGGATCAAGGACTAAACGCAGCCTATCAAACCCCTAAGCACGGCCTTTTCTTTCTACAACTTCACAAAGGACAAACAGCACATTTCCATTACTAACACAATGAACTTTCCTACTCTAACCATGTCTTATTAATCACAGATGTTATAAACACATGGAAAACAATCACAGACAGCTATCTAAAAATATAAACAAACCAGGTGCAGTTATTAGGCCCCAGACAATAAGGCTGTCAGCTTAAATGGACAGACTTCTCCACACAAAGCCTCAAGGCTTTGTACTTCAAGAGCTCAAAGTCAAAAAAGCCCCAAATAATTCCTGGAAGACAAGTCACAGGTAGATGATCAAGTAAAATAAAACCAGTTACAGATTTTTGTGTTATATGCCACAAACAGAAATACACCTGCAAGTGCCCTCTGCTTAGTGCTCCAGCCTTACTCTCAGAGCATAACATCAAGTTATCAAAAGTCTTGCTGCAGCCTCTATATTTGAGGTCCCATTCTATACACAACGAGCCAGGAAATAGCAAGGTTTCAGGGGTTAAATGGAATATTAAAGAAAAAAGTGTTATTATTTTTAGATTTAAAAGGCTTTACAGGTTTGGACATTTTATTAAACAAGTCTGGGAGTAATGAGATTTACAGTCCATAACTCCCTATCCTAAACGAAAGTACAGTTTCAGCTTGTTTTGTGGAAAAAAAGGTATGAAAGTAAAGCAATTACCAACGGGCTGAAGAGCAGACATTAGATGACAGCGAAGTAAAAATTAGTATTTTTGTTTTGTTACTATAAATATATTCCAAAAACTATAGGGAACACCATTATGAAGACATGATACGTAAAGCAGTAAGAGAATGATGGGAACATGTTATGCAGCAGAGAGCAGGAAGAGCTCTTTCGGGGTGTTAAAGCAAGTGGTTTAACTGCAATTCAAAATATAACACTCAACAATCTTTAAATGTCAGCTGTGTAGCCACGCTGCCACACTTCTGAATCAGTAAAATTCCACATAAGCATAGCAGTTCATATTCTAAGCTAGCCTTTAGATGGAAGATAAAATATTATTGAGACATTAAGAACTGCACCTGAAGTTAAAAGCCTAGAGACAGAACTTTAGACACTTAGAGGTGGTAAGCATTTCGCTTCCTGAAATCAATACCTCGAAGATCCTTGTTTTCTTGTGATGGTAGCTGTGCTGGACGCAGAAGACCAGTTACAAGGTTTGCCTAGATGATGATCAACACTGATATGCCAAAGCATAAACTGTGTTCTGTATCCTTAAATCACTGTGTCCCCAGTAAACGGCAATTCCTTTGGAATTAATTATAAGAAATGTCTCACAGGCCCCCGAAAAAGCAAATACTGTACTGTAGTTTTATAACAAATACTAAATTTTATCTATTAACCTGACTGCTACCAAAAAAAAAAATAAAAATTAAAAATGCAGCTAGTGACATGACTGGCCTAATGAGATTGTAATCATTAGACCGCCTACTCTATTACAATCATTCTGAATTGCATGATGTGTTGCAATTGAACTATGGCATGCTCCTCTCGTGTAGTCCAGAGATAAAATACACATCCTCAGGAGGGTCTGAAACCAGCAGCACAAGATTCACAAATCTTATATTCCAAAATACGCTCAAGCAACTAACAGGCTGCACGTCCAAGCAGAAAATGGCATCAGAGTGTAATTCAGACCTACAGCATGGGAACACCTCAGCATCTGTAAAGAGTCACATCAGAAAACAGCACAAACTCCATTCTTTTTGGATTCTACACATATTTGTGTAGTGTTTGCTTTCCAGGATGCAGTATATCTACATATATATTTTGTGTGGGCACAAAAACTAGCAAACACCAGATACACTGGAGAGAAAAAGAAGCTCCTAGAAATTCTCTGCGTGTACCATAGCCTCACTCCCAGATTTCAGTCCAGACGATGCCCTTTTCAAAGGCTGCCCTTTCAGATAGTCACCAAGCAGTAAAGCAACAAAAGGCACACTCCCAGAAATTACCTTCTACTTCTGTTTCACCTGCTTAAGTGAATCTGACAGTCACAACAGCTTTCCTGCTGGACTGTGCCACATGACAACCTTTCATGCTTGCCTGTATTTTATGTTTGCAGCCAGAAGCCACAGATCACAACCCTGATGGATAAAACAATGGGCATGTGAAGCTTTAAACCTTGCAAAAGAGAAAAAGCACAACATATTTTGCAAAGCAGAGTATTGCTTCATTTCCCAAATGTCTTTCCCCTAAGAATTTTTGCTGTTTTAGTTGAAGATACTTTCCACGCATCTTTCTTCACTGATGCACATTAGCTACTGCTTTAGATATTCCTTTCAAGGGTGGAAAACTGGGTGTTTAATACCCCCCCCCCGAAAATTTCTATTAGCTGTAACCTTTAAATTTGACACTGTAAAAACTGACAGCATCTGACTGTTCTTCTACAGCATGACAGAGTTCAAAGAGTTGAGCACAGACAGCAGAATTTGTTTAGCTCGCATTTTATGAAGACAAGAAGATGAAAATCACCTCTGCATAGCTATAAAAAATGCAAATAGCAAAAAACCTTGTCTGCACTATCAGAAAATAGGCCAAAACCTGAATAAATTTTAAAACTGTGTTTCTAAATAGTCCTTCTAGCTCAAATCACAGGTATGTCAGATGCAAGAGAAGACTTGCTTCCCATCCCTTTCCTATAGGCAATTGAGAATTTTAATCTTCAACTAATGAATCCTGCTACTAGTAAAAGGTTACACCAAGTGATAACAGAAAAGCAAGAAGAACTACTGAAGCATAAACCCCAATTATTTTGAACCCTCTGTCACTGCTTATGTTTCATTTCTTACTATAATACACTAATTTTTTAGTGGAGCATAGCCCTACTGTACATGGCTGGGGGTTGGAAAGGTTATTCAAGCGAGATTAAGTGTACTGGTTAAAAAAATGTTGAGACATTGGCCTTTCCTCTCTACCATATAAACAAGATTCCACATGGGATAAAAGTAAACAATTCCCAGCTCTGTTCTGAACAAGCAAAACAGAAGTGGTGTGACTCTCATTTTAATGTGATACAAATGTGTCTCCTTCCACTCCTTTACAGTGTCCAAAAATCCTGTGTTGAGGGAAGCCTGAAATAAATTTCTCTTCTAGGACACCAAGCTGAATGTAAACACCATGTAAGACCTACACTGCAGTCAGGGGAACCAAAGGTACCAAAGTGAGTTTGCACACTAGGTAGCTTTTAATGTAAACCAAAAACTTTTACTTTCATCACACTTGGTTAATGGATTTGTGCACATCTGTTTGGCTACAAGATCCAGGAACTGATCTGTATTAAAGGCTAATCTAAATGAACATGTAGGATAGCATAGTAAGACCAAATCTGCACAGAAAAAACAATTGATGCTGAGGAACTGACATACACACTCCATACGTGAAGGTGAAACAGGAGGTGTGGTGCCAGGCAAGTTACAGTCTTGATCCATGGACTGAATGCCTATTAGCTGTAGGCAGAATATTTTCCAGTTTACTTTCATCCCAGTTTAATCCAACTCTCAAACTTAATTTCATGGTGCAAAGCAACATACAGTAGGCAGGTGCAATCAGGAGCTTCACTTCAAAAGCACCTTCCTGACACAAGCTATAATGCTAATGTAGATACAACCACAACTACCACAATTCTTTCAAGAATGTTAAGGATCTCCAGATGAAAAATTAAGGCTAGAAGCCAATCAGCATTTCACATGGAAAAAGTGATCCAGCTCATTTATTTCAACACCAAACCATCCTCTGGATTCCCACTTTTATATTTTTGTTCAGTCATCATGAAGGGCTGTGTGGGGCTTGGTTCCTAACGTACTTAAGGGGGAGACATGGGGCCCAGTACAGCCATGTTTAGTAGTAGATGATAGAGAACAAGATTAAGTACCTAAATGTGTCCACAGATAGGGGTAGCGGGCAGACTGATGAATGAATAACTTGCATATTGCCAGTATTAAGTAAAAATGTCTATTCTGAACTGCTGAAAGTAGAAGCAAAGCTGTCTTGGCTCTGAGATGCCTTCAGGAGGAACATGGCCCCTAGTCATCCGCTGTATTTCTCAGGTTAAAAAAGGGACTTCTGCTTTAAGTATCACAATCATTCTCACATCTGATCTTCCCATTATAAATGGCCCAGCCAAATAATATTTTAATCATTTCCCTATGTGTGGTTATTGCCAGTTGGCAGGTATGGGGAAATGATACCATGACTTGGAAGGAACTAATTCCAAATCATGTTTAGAACAGATCTACTAAAGTGTTTTTTCTCCACTGCAGAAAAGGTCTTTTCATGTGTCAACAGTATTTTCACAATGGTATTTCACTGAGCATTCTTCCTTGGTCCATCATAAAACTCACATGTAAGAGACCTAAATGAAGCAACAAAGGGCATAAGTCTTCAAAGACTAGTTATTTCGGCTGTATTTTAAGCAAATTTAAGACTAATTACTCTGGGTGCCTTACTTGAATTACTTTCAAGGGCCTCATTTTCAAAGGACCCATAAAACAGACCCCTCTCAGGAATCACAAGTTTGGCCAGCCACACTTTGAAGAAAGCTAGTATTGAACATGCAGCATTTGCATACATACCCACCTAAAGCAGGAGACCACAAAGAAGTCAGGAACATTTTCTTCTGGGAAGCATTATTAAAAGGGTAGAGGCCCTGGGACACTAGTCTTTCATCCAAAAGTAAGTGTATTCTGTAGAAGCACGTATACAAGTTCCCCAAGTAAAAACAAGACAGCCATGATGTACTATATCCAGACAGGACAACCTTTCCTTTTTTATTTGTTAACAGAATTCTAAGTAAGGGTCCCAGAAATATCTTGAGCATTTCACTGCCTTCCAGTGAGCCACTTCAGCTGGCAAGAGTGCTGTTGACAGTTTCTCTTCATTCAGAGAGTTGACAGCCTAACCTTACTCCTTTAGCAAAGTCTAAGTCACATCACTGTGTCATATTACAGTGTGCACGCCAGAAATAGAAGCAATGAGAAACGCCTCATTATTACACTGTCTTCAAGTAAGGCTTGTGAAATGGGGGAGAGGAAAGGTTTTTGAAAGAAGAAAAACACACTTGATCCATTGCCTTTTACTACAGCTGTTCAGTGAAAATGAGAGGACCTCAAAAATAAAACATTTGCTCTTTGGTCATGCTTCAAGTTGTCACCTGTAAGTCATCTAGTTCGGAGGTACCAAAGCATGACAAAACTATTTGTCAGATATCTTTTTGCATTTTGGGGGGAAGGAAGGAAAAAAACAAACCAAACCAAAGTCCCCTTCTCCAACACTAACCTGACAATGAATATATTAAAGCTTGACACTAGGATATGTGTCCACCCAGAAAAGTAAAAGTTCTCTGGCTCCACAGATTTTGCCTTCCCCTGCAGAAAGGGGAATGGCTGATGCCCATAGGGCTCTTTCTAGATGTGTTTTCTAGCTGCAAACATAAACAGGGCCCCTTGTAGGTTAACATCTTGTACCACTGCCTGTTTTCAGCTGGTTTATGGAATAAGTACATACAAAGTTAAAACTGGCGAAGAGGTCTGGGGAGCTGACAAACAAGAACAGAAACTGCAGAGGCAGGAAGCCTGTTAAAAGACCGATTACCAGCATGTGTCAAATATATAAGGCACTTCTGACATAGTATGTTCTCAATAGGACTGTTGTGCACTGTGATCAAATACGAACATTGTTTTCAAGCACAGTTATGCTTACAGCCGTTACTGTCTTCCTCAGTATTGGAGGTGGCCCCGTACCTAGTACACCAACACTTCAGAAGGACCAAGCTGGGTGGGACAGGGTGGGGCTGTTACATATGATGTTTTTCATGCAGAAACAGAGAACCTGATCTTTCGAATCATATGTGAAACCATCCTCCTCTCAAAAACATGTATAAAAACACCAAGACAAAGAGTTTATGTGATACTTACGCGGCATGATCCCTTGGCTCACCAGCTCCTCCCGTGTGCGTCGCTGCTGGAGCTTCAACTGCAGCACTGCACAACAGCAGAGAGAGGGAAAAGAAGGAAACCCATCAGTGCAAGAAACAACTGAAAAGACATTTTCAGGCGCATCTTGTTTTCTTCTTTGGATGCCAAGACAACAGCAAGCAGCAGAATGAGAAGAGCCCACCTCCCACCCTGCTCCCCTACCCCCGTGCAATTGCAGAAGTGGCTGTGAGCAGTCAGGTTTCCGTATTCTGCTGTGGGTAACGGAGAGGAAGTTGCATAGGGTCTTGGCAGGGTGATAAAAATCCACAAAGCCGGGCCTGTTTCTCAATTCTTTCTAGAGCACCAGCTTCTTTCCAAACCATTAAGATGAGAAAACAAAGAGAAACACCGGCTGACAGTCCTCCAATAAACACCAAGTGACACCCCAGCTGCTAATGCCTCCTGAAAACTCTAATTACCATGTGCAGATTAAATTGATATGACAAAATTATTGGTCATTACTCTAAATTACAAGGCTGATTTCCTTCCTCAACTCAGAAACATCTTGTGAAAGTGAAATATCATGGATATATCTAGAAGTGTCCTTGTTCTGCAGCAAAAGGAATCCATAATCACTAGAATTTTTCCTATTTATTTTAGCATAACAGAACATACACATGACCTGTGTGAAATGCAATTATCTTGTTTTTTTTTTCTAATGCAAACCTCTGGAATAGTCACAATTTTAACATTTAGATTATAACAGCAGTTTCCCTTTAAACTATACAATCAAAGCAACATTCTAGAGATTCTTCTTACAGCCAAAGACAGTTTCCATATGCAAGGGACGTTTCAAAACTGAAGAAAAGAAGTATCACATGCATGTGTGGACACACACATATATCAATTTAGGACAACCTGAGTGAACATCAATAGATACTGAATCCCATTTGCAATCAAGCTCAAGCTCCTAAGTATTCTCAACATAAAGTATAACCAAATTAATGGCATGGCATCTTCCGTTTTCATTTCAAATTCTCTTATGTCTGTGGTGTAGTCAACATAAGAGAAGTCCACACAAAAGTAATGGAACCACCAGAGAGCAAAACTGCTCTAAAGTCTAATTATGCAATCTCATTATAACCCTTATGCTTCCTTTCTCAAGTACTTTGTTTGCCCAATACATTAATTTCATACATCACATCCAAATTTATACCATACACTCCCTAACATAGGGATCAAAGAAATTTAAGGGAAAGATGCCACTTTGTCTACTTACACACATCATCACGTTTTACCTGTTTCTTTCAACCTCCTGTTTGCAGTTTGCGTTTGACTAGAATACATCTTTGAGTAAGGGTTCTGGTCTTTGTATGAACTTCACAAGGGATCCATTCTCTTCCTTCGTTGTTTGCACAGCAGCTAATCACCCTCACTTAAATGCACACTCAAATTCTCACTTGGATTTGTCTAGATTCCACTTCCATTGGCTCTTGATGTACTGTTTATGACAGAATATACTTCCTACCTATGGAGGTATTCTGTGTGCATAGTGTACAACCAAGTCACTTCTCTTCTGTTTCTTAAGCCAAACTAGGATTTCTTAATATATGCATCCTGGGCAGCAAACTGCTGCCTTTAGTATGGGGAAGGGAGAGAAGGAGGGAGGGTGTACAGAGAGTGCCATGCTAATTCTGTGTGGGATCAGCCAAGAGCCAGAACAAGGAGGAGGGAACACAGAGGGGAAGGAACAGGCCCTTTGTTTGGCTGTGAAACTGCAAACAGAAGTGGTAGTCCCACACTCTTCCTCTCACCCAGCATGCGATCGCACTCCTACTTCTGTGCTAGTGTGAGGGCTAACACAGTTTCATGGCTGGCCTGTTCACAGAGCTCTTCCATTTGCTGGATTTGTTTTGAGGTGATCAAAATCCGTATCAGGTGATGACACATCTACAAAAGCACTTCATCTAACAGCTTGCTGCAAGAGTCAAATCTCTCACTCACCACATCATCTCTCATGTTCCCTGACTAGTGGCTGGACTCAATGTCACGACAGACAGCACAGCCCAATCAAAACAGGGAATAGCTTTCTGTCTCATTAGTGAGTTGAAGAGGATGACTCTATATCCAGGTATTTGTTAACACTAACATAAGGTGGGTGTGAGACATCATCCTTCCAGCAGCTGTACGCCACTAAGTGATTTCAGCCCTATTAGGTAACGGCACATTAAATCTCTGGCTGTATGGCATTATTTCCAGTAGTGAGCCATTTCAGAGACTCATTTCCATTCCCTAAATTAGCACATCTCACTAAATTTATACAGGCAAGGCACAGACCTATAGCATCAGGTCCACCTCCCCAGCTTTAAGTGCAGATAATCTCATCATTACTCTTCCTTGTGTCTTCCCATTTACACATCTAGCAATGGATATTAGTTCTTTTTGCCACTCACAAGGGCCATCTACTTTCCCTCCCATTTCCAACTACACCTACTATTTATCTTTCACCTTCCAGAGTCAGGGATTTTCAGCTAAAAACTTGCTCACAGAGGTGTGGCTGATATTTTTTGCTCCTTGGTGCATAACTCTGCCCTCACCTGTATTTATGCACATTTTGGCCAAACTGTCAACAGTTTGCCTAAATTATCTAAATAATTTCCCATCTTTCTAATGTCATTATTTATGCCTCCACTAATCTTTGCTCCATTCACACTGTTACCAACACTGATCCAATCTAGAAACACTTTTCTGCTTTCTTGGATTACAGTCAGCTCTTAATCCACTTAAGCAGTACTTCATTAAATTCAAAGGTACTTTTTAAACCCAAAATAAATATACCATGCTACTAAGTTAAAGACATTATAAAAGTGTTTTAACACCCAGACAAAACCTCTAGCAACCAAATTTCATGTATCCAAACAACAAAACCGTATTTGAGCAGACCTGTTCTCACAAACTGAAAAGCTGAATAGTGTGATTATACTGCTATTCTTATACCATCTAAATTCTTTATCAAATTTTCCATAGTATTTTTCCTGGAACTGATACCAGATGAGCCACTCTTTACTCACGTACCCTTTTTCAGTAGTGATGCAAAATGTTGCTGGGCTTTAGCTCTTCTGAAGTCTCCCAGCTGCTCCCAGATTTATTAGAAATCAGTCTCAGACAGACAGCTAGGGACTCCACCAAATGACTTTAAATTCCCTTCCTGACTTCAGCTTCCCTTATGAATTTTCTAAATATACCTTATTTCTATATCAGTTACCATCTACTACCCTTTTTCTGTACCCATAATATACACCTTTTATTTTTAAACACCATGTCCCTTCACAGCAAGAAACTAGCAACTGTCCAGACAACTAAACTGGAGAATAGGAAAAAAGTCATTTTCAGGATACTTTTAATAAGCACTACGTAATTCCTGGGATTTCTGAATATATGTACAAACATCTTAAGCACAAGTTATAATCAGCACATAATGCACTTTTTTTCCAATACAGCTTACTTTTGTGGCAGGGAGGAGGGCAACAAGGATTACTTGAGTTCACTCCTGAATTCATTTTGGCTTAAGTAAGTACTTGGAGTTCCCAATGCCATTTCATATATTTAGGAGATCACCTGTTTACGTGTGCAAGTGTGTGAATCCTATATATAGATTAACAGATGTCCCAAGCACCAATCCAAGGCTGTTGTACATGGAGCTCAGCCAAAGGTCTAGAATGACCAGAGAAATCCAAAGTTACTCAGACCGGAGTGTAAGTCTTTCAGTTACAAACCAATAATCTTCTGCTTCCTTTCTCCTGAAAGTAAGTTCCTGCCATACTGGTACCCTTCTACTCACCTCTCATTCAACTTGTGGCACAGTCCATGCAATATTTTGAGGACTTTTTGTGCCTGTCTAATTTTCCCACTTGAAATTGAGCATAATTTATTTATTCCACAAATACGAAAAATTCTGAAATATAAACTTTGAACAACATTCTTGTATCTCTAATGAACTGGTCCAAGAATGAGTAAAACATGCCAGAGAAATCTGGGAGCTGGTATAGAGGGCTGCAGCCAGCAGTTTAAAAGGAGGGGTAGAGAAGAATTGCGGGCGGGCAGTGTTCTAAGAGACAAATAACATCATGATACAGCTGCTTTCAACAGAGTTACACTGTTAGTGAGCTACAGCAAGTCATGATTATTTTTTATTTCTCGTCATAAAACTGCCTTAATAGGGAGCCCATACATCTATTCCAAGACCAGAGCTTACTTCTGCCTGCTCATGGCTGGTGTCAGCTCACAGCAGTATATGCTTAATGTATACAGAGGCTGCATGCATATGGACGCTTTCAGGCCACTTAACTCTAGCTGTAGTCCAGGGGTGCAGTAGTAGTAGGCAGTAGCAAGAACAAATATTTATGATGAGCTAAGTTGTTTTTTGCAGCTCGTCATCTAAATCTGCATCGGCATGCCTGCCCTTACACATACATCTCTGAAAGCACTTCTATTTCTAAACCACACTTGGAGTTCAATAGTGTGACTAGAGCTACTACAAAAAACTAGACTACAAGCTCTGCATCTCAGCACTTCAAGAGAAAAAAAAAATAAAAAAAATTTCTCATTTTAAGACTATGTCACATACCAGGACAGGTTTATGACCAAAAAAAAAATCTTAAAAATTCTGCATTTCCTGTTTCTTGGAAGCTGGTGAAAAGAAGCACACAGCTCTGAACTGCAGCCTCTGGTGAGGCTCCGTGAATGTTATATGGAATACAGACTTACTGCCAAAAGGACTCTGTGCTCACACCTCTACAAAACCTTTTCTTCTCAGGAATCCCAAGTGCTACTCAAGGTTGCCCAACCAAGGTAATGATTACGCACAGCCATATGGTGGATTACAACAGAGACAGCACGAGCAGTGGTGCAGAACAGGAAGGGAGGAAGGCTGTTGTAGCAAAACAAAACCCTATAGAGGGGGTGAGGGAGGCAGAATTCCCTGGAATTCAGGCTGGGATACCCATGCAAAAAAGGCAAGTGCAAGACAAAAAACACATATTAACTAGATAGGCTGTATGCTCACAGACATGATTTATTGATTTTGTAAATTCAGTGCAAGCAATCTGCCTGACAGAGAAATTCATCCTTGCAACCCAATCAATAAGCCATGTGATTAGAAAGAGAAACTATGAAAGAACAAGTGAAATTAGCCTAACTTCATTATCTAAGCTGAGGAAAGTGCAAGCGCAAGTAAAATCAGTAAAAAGCAAACTATGCACTTTAATGCCCATAAGGAGTCACGGTCATTTCTTTGTACACTGTTCAGCACCTCCGCATACCCCATTTGAAAGTCCTGTGCTACAGCATCTGCTTAACTCCACAAGAAAGCATGAATGCAGTACAAGCTGGTGTGGAAACCTGCCAGTTAGATCATCAACTCCTCTACCTTTTGGTAGCAATGGAGATTTTTTAAGAGAATTTTTACTGGCCTAGCACTGAGCAGGTCTGACTGGGTTTACTTTGTGAGGGTCACAGACCACTGCCTGGGGAAACATGGCACTAGGCCACCATTTGCAGCCCACACATATTTTTCAATCTTTTAGTACAACGTGTATAACACCATTAGATGAAACCAGCAGCCTATGTGCAACCAACTTAATTATAATATGCAGCCATAAAAGATGACTTTGATGACATGGGATATTGCTGAACTAAATCATCACAGCTGTTTGTGGAGAACTGGGGCCTCTAACTGAAATGTCACAGTGCCATGTAACTACTGCTTTGATGGGTGAAGCCACCTTTCCACTTACCACTTGGCCAGCAGCAGCCCTTCTAATTACATTGAGAAGATCATTTTTTTCCTAGTTTCTGATTAAATAGTCACATTTGACCAGTATCAATGCCAAATTCAGCTTTGGAATATGCAGCACATCAGCCATTGTTTTCACTGTTTCAGTTATATCCGACATTTATGACTGAGTTCAGTTCCTTGGAGACATGGTGTGAAAACCCTTCCCTCACACTAAAACTGGTTTGTGAGCATTTTTCAGCTGTGCCTGCTTACAAAACAAATGTTGACTCGCATTAGCCATTTCATGCTTCAGCAAGAAGCCAGATTAGATTCTAGTTCATATACCAGCAAGGGCAACATCTGCTAAACTCCAGTTGCAACACCTTTCTGTACAGAAGCACCAAAGGGCGGTTAGGATTACCAAATTTTCTGTAGCATCTACAAGAAGCTGTAAGAAAAATTCAGCTCTCATTGTTTGTGATCAACGAGTGAGTATACAATGGTCAAAATTAATCTTGAAAATAACTCAAACTGCTGGGATGGATGGATGACTTATATTTTTTTCAGAGCTGCGTTTTTCTGGCACTGTCAACAACACCCCCCATATCACACAGAATGTGCTAGAACGGAGTTACCAACAAAGAAAAGCCAACTTTTCGTGCCCTTTTTAAAAGCAATTTTCTGAGCCTAACAGCATTTTAATCCACTAACTGCTGATGGGGAATACATGCTGGCTTTGCATTTAAGCAGACTGTGCAGTTAACAGAGAAGCATTTAAGTGAAACAGACTGTAAATGACACCCAAACTGCAGGGATTATATGACAGTTTGCTACCCTGGGAAGGGGATGCCAAAAATTCATGTCCCTCTGTGGGGTGAAGGAGAAGCAGCAGATACACTGTTGATCCTCACAATTTGCAAGCATCCACTGCGTTGTTTGTATAGCAGCCATACGGCTCTATTCATCTCAATGCATTTTAAAGAATAGCTTGGAGCAAGCCTGGGCAAAAGGACAGTTAAGCAGAAGTTTATTTCTTTACTATTTGAGACTATCTCACATTCCACTACCTCTTTTCTCTACTGCAGCCACAACAGCTGCTATTAAAATGCAGGCAGTTTCCCCAGCTCTTCCTTAGCAACCATACTACAGAGAAAATGGAGTTTGAGAGGGTAAAGAATAGAAAGAGAATTTGGTTTGGTCTCTTAAACTGCTACAAGAACCTTTCACACTAGAGGCAAAAGCCCCTTATTTATATTCATGCTGTGGTGTTCTCTTTGTGAGAAGTAGGATTGGGATGACTCTCCCTACACCCAAAGAGGAGGTCTGTGAAGCAGACCCTGAACAGGAAACAAAACCAGGATCAGGAGTGGTTCTCTACTGCAGGTCACATGAATGATGAAAAGTGGATTTCTTAGAAGAAATCTTAGCAGAAATCTGCATGTTCTGCTGCAACAGGTTTAGACGGGCAGGTGTCTCACATCAGTCTGAGGAACACTGATAAACTCCTTACCCAGCTGTGTCCAACAGAGACGACTGCAGGTACAAAGCCAAACAGGAGGTTTAACCAAAAAAGCCATACGGCTGCATCCAAGGCAGATCCAGCAGAGAGGACTTGAAACTTTTTTCACGACCACCTTTTCTTTCTTACCTTCTTAGTAAGTTTTTGAGAGCATTAACAGTTTGTACATGTGAGAACAGGGGTACAGTTCTGCCTGATGTAGGCCTAAAACCTCTATCAAGAGATTCTTAAAAAAGAGAACAGATCCTTCCCCTCCAAAACAACAACTTTCAAAACATTTCACAGTAGATGTGCTAGTAATAATTCAAGGTTGCAATGTGGTCACGTAACACCAGGGTTGTTTTTCTCCATCCAGCACTTCTAAAAGCCTTTAGACTCTCAAATGCCCAGAAGCTTTTAAGAGCAGCTGAAAAGTACAGAAAAAGGAGCAACTGGTCATTTAAGAACACAAAAAGTGGAAGAAGAGAGAAAATTAACTGACTCTCACCCTCAGGACAAGAAGGGCTTGTTTCTTGATAAAATCACACTCTTCAAAGCTTCTACAGCTCAGAATGCTCTTGGGTCATACAAAATCATTAACGTGACATACAGCTTACGCATGCCTGCTGACAGATTAGATGCACTGTCTGTATGACTGTGTTCCAGAAGACTAGTTTTGGCTACTGGAAACAAAAAAACCTCAGGTACAGGGCAATAGCCCCTTTTTGCTGGGATGCTGCTGCTGGAAGAGAAATGTGAAATAGGAATTATTTTTTCAAAATGTTCTCAAAGGATGATGACATACTTGCATGTATTATCCTTTAACGAGTCAATGCTATGAGGCATTAATGCTATGAGACAGATAAATACAGATTCTTTAATATGGGTACTTTAGCAGAATCAAAGATCTCAACCTACAGAAGAAGCTGGTCCCCAAAGAATATGGAATCAGAAGCAAACACACAATCAAAAGCAAAAGGATCTACTTCCATCCTCACATATTACCAAAAGGTTGCTGGCTCACCCTGTGAGCACAGAATAACCAGCTACCTCAGCATTTTTGAGGCTTCGTATTAAATTTGATACAACATGGAAATCAAAGTAATACTTCGAAGATAAAGCCACTGTTTACAGCAATTTTAGTTTTGTTAGGACACAGCAGTACAAACAAAAGCAGTAGAATGGCCTATGTACCATTAAAGACATAATATGATCTAACTTCCAGAGAGGACAGAACAGTTACTCCTGTCGTTGGTTCTCAAAGGCTCAATTCAGCATTGGCATTCTGAGGCAGTTAAAATATGTAGATACAAAAGGAAGAACAAGTTCACAGTCTTAGAAGTTTACAATCTCAGTCCTCAATATTGCACACAATTGAATGTGTTTATTTCCCAGGTGCTACTCGTGTATATGACTAAATATATGCAAACATGATTATTTCTACAAAAGTTATGCTGAATTTTGCAGGGTTCTTTTTATTTTTATATAAAAAATACCAGCAGTTGCTGTGCATTTCACAGTATTTGCCTTTACATTTTTTCTCCATGATTTAACTCCTGCTATTTCCATTAAACACGTAAAATTTAGGGGGGGTTAATGCCATTTTAATCATTGCTACTTCTTAATGCAATGCCAGCTTTGTCTTCTTTAATACTAAACTTTTTAAATCAAATAAATGTATTACTATTAGTACCTAAGTCTTTCCAGCGAATGCCTAAAAGCCCACGCTTATCCTAAAATCTTAGTACACCATGTAGTCCATTTCGGCACTCACTGAAACTGTTAAAACAGGACCTTAAGAAATTAGCCTGAAATATGTCTAATCTGATATATTTAGTAAGATATGCAATATGTAAAAATGTGCAAATAGCTTGTCAACAGGAAAAGTTGGTTTGCTTCCTGTGCAGGGTACTGATTCTTATAAGAACCATTTTGCCCCAGTAATACTGGTTAGATGAAAATTAACCATGTGAATAACTAGGCACATATCCACATCTATGGAATTTGGCTACCATGCATGATTCAACAAGATGACCTGTAACAAAATACCTAGGTGGAAAGGTCTACCTAAAATTGACACAACAGTATCATAACAGTAAATATTAGCTGTAATCAGCACTTGCTGATGCCATCTGTATATCCATTGTTACTATGTATGGCTGGAAGAGGAGCTTTGAGAGGGGGAAAACAGAGAGAATTTCCCAACTCCCTGTGTAAACTTGAGTCACAGACTCCTGATTTATGTATTTCCATGAAACAATGAACAAGGAGGAACTAACACTGCCCTTAACCACCTTGCTGAGAAGACCCTGGGAAGAAATTCCCCCAGATAATTTAATATGACATGGCAGATGAGGACAAATGAAGGAAAAAGAAGGAATGGGTAGCTATAACCCGATAATCAGATCTACAGCTGTCTACTAATGTGACAGTATAAAAGGCAAAGTACAGGGGAAAACCAAGTTTGAACCCTTTTAATTTTTTATCTTGTAAAGAAAAAGGTATCTCTGCCTGTAAGAAGAAAGAGCTCCAACCTTTTAGTTTTCCTTAAAGATGAGACACGAGAGTTGTTTGTATTTGTTCTGAAAAATTATACAGAAGAAAAAAGAAAAAAACGTATTTGGAGATACATCATAATCTGAACAATTTTTCATTTTATTTAAACCTCTGGGTTCAAGGGATAATATGTTTTTGTGTGCTTCTAATAAGCAGAAAAATATCAAGTCTTGAGACAGTGGCAAGACACATCCATAAAATACATGACTGGACATGTTTATAATACTAAAATTGATGTGGAAATCCTTCCATGCCTCTTTTATCAATAAGAGACATGGTCTAATATTTTTCCTTCATAACTCACCTCTGATACTGCAATTTCTGCTACAGCACAGTGCTCCAGCATACTAACAGCCTCTCACATCAAGGCCAAAAACTTCCTCGAACATTTCTCAGAGACTGTGTTGTTGGCCCAGTAATTCAGCCTTCCTTCTGCCACAGGGCACCCTCTACAGATAGAAGAGCTCCCTTCACAGAAATCATCTAATAGTCAAGATACCACAGAACTTCTGAGGTAACAGCTGGGACACCTTGACACATGAGCTCTGTTTTTGGGTTTCCCATTTAAACATGGAATAATTCTGTATTTCCAAGACCATTTCAGATTCTCAAACATCTAAAGATGTTTGGTTTAGTGAAACTAAATGCAAATGGGAGCAAATGTGTTTTTCCACAAATGGTAGAATAAAGGACTCAGAAAAAACCAGCAGTTCTTTAGAAGAAGTAATTAACCAGTTATATGGGAAACTCAGAAAGCTGGCCCTTCTCATTTTAATTTAGCTAGCTTGAGAATCTCCCAGCTTCAGCTGGTTGATTGTGCTGACAGTTATTTCAAGAGACATGGAACAGAAGTGGTTTTGCCCAACATGCATATTATATGCAAAATAAAGACTCAGAGCATTGTCTATCTGGTTAGCATTCCTGCCACCAGCTTCTGTCCAAGCCCCAGCATCCTCTCTCAGCAAGAATTTCAGGCGGATGCGACAAGGAATTACCACATTTCTTTAATTCATGGTAGTGAGAAATATCTTTGCTGTTTTCTCAAAGACTGCGAAGAACACATGCCACAATCATGGCATCTGAGGTTCAAATAAAGATCCCAGCCTTGGTACTGCAACACTCTGGTACCTTCTTTATAGTTTAAGCAAAATTTTATTACAATTCTGTTTCTACTTGTAAAAAAGTTACAAGTAGAAAGTTACAAGCTATGGCCATCATATCCATCTACATTAGAA
The DNA here is from genome assembly GCF_004027225.2 of Strigops habroptila. Taxonomy (NCBI): domain Eukaryota; kingdom Metazoa; phylum Chordata; class Aves; order Psittaciformes; family Psittacidae; genus Strigops; species Strigops habroptila. Next base: position 77,146,832 of record NC_044279.2, read on the forward strand.
ACCAGTTCCTTCACAGCAGCCCAGTATGGAAGCTGATCTCCAGAATTCCTACTACGTACAATTACGTACACGTCAAATTCCCTCAAACTCTTTTAAACTCTGATCATACAACATCTACCTATTACTTTTTACTTTCTCTTTGGATATTTACTTTCTCTCAAAACTCTGGACTACAGATCTCCAGGACCAACTTTCTTGGGTTTTTCCACAAGGGAAGATCCACAGCATTGAAAACAAACCCGGCTAGGAGGCTTAATGTGGTTCTTAAGTGCTATCATAGCTATAAATACCTAAATAATACAACTCTGTGTAACAGGTCAATCAGCAAACTAAAAAAACCCATCAGCCCAGAATGGCCTGCATGACCACTGACTTCAGACTGGTAGACAAATTCTGCAGATGTTTAAAATGCTACTGCTGGCTCATTCCTCTAACTGAAGGGCACAGAGGAGACTGCTGGCCGCAGCAGGTACTCCCACACTCATTACACACAGTGGTTCTCTCCAACTGCTAACAGAGGTGGGCTTCTGCTAATACACTGAACAAAAGCAAGTGAAGGGCAGACACATTTCCTTTCTGTTGCTCCCTCCAGCAAAAAGGCAGGGGAGATAGCTACGTGGTGACAGTGTTTGCAACCGCTGTAGTTAGATTCACTGTCACATGTCAGTCCTGAAGATACAATCCTCGTTTTAAACTGCCTGCAGTCAATGTGACAGCTATTATTAGCAGCGGTAAAAGAAGTCTCTTTATGAGGCATAAAGGTACTACTAGTTTAGCATCTACTTCTAAAATGTTGTCTTCCACTTCTGAAAAGGGACGATTTGACATCAGAGCATGAAAAATGGTGTGAGCTGCAAGCAGGCTTAGAAGGACTTTCACATGTAAGTATAACACAGAAAGAGCCATGAAAGAGAAAGAAAGTGGAAGTGAAGAAAAAGAGCATCAGAAAGAGCACTCACTAAAATAAGCAAGAAAACCCACAGCTGTTTGCAGGGACAGGTTACATGCTGCTTGTAATACTGAGCAAAATACTCAAAGGGAACGTGTACATCGTGGCTTCCAACGCTGCCGTGAAATTTGCAGAGATGAGTAACCAAAGAACATAGCCACAGCCACACTCAATTCCTACAAAAAACACCACTATAGTCTCCATGCACTTAATACTAGAGAAACATGTAGCAGCATTAAGCTGGGAAACTTCACACAGAGAAAGTCTAAAGCAGATCTCTTCCTTCTGTAAACCAGAGAGTATCACTCAGATCCGCCCCCAACAATCCAGCTGGGCAGCACAGTGTTTGTGCCCTGACAAGTGTTTCAGTGAATAAGGCTGCTAAAGAGATGTTAAATGCGTTAAATGGGCAGCAGAGACATTATGGGCAATACCCTCAGAATGGCGACAGACCCATGAGCTGTCTTTGGGAATGGAGACCACAGAATGAGGTCTTTATAAGCATAGCTGCAACAGATGATCCCCAGCCCTACCATGTAGAAATAACCGTGATGGGCATTTCTACTGAAAACCTTTAAATAGGGTTGTTTTGGGGTTTTTTTTACAAAATATTTTCTTTACAGCTGCTTACTTCTTAAAGGTATTAAAATAAGATTGTCCAGAAAGCCTGGATTTCACTAATTTTTACTGTCAATTTTGGAAAGAATCCACGTCCCAAAGCAATATATCCTCTTCCTTATTACTGACCTTCTTTCACATTTCTTGTTAGCTTCATCAGCTTTGCTTTCTTGGAAGAACACTTACTATATTATGTACATAATGAACTTTGACAGTAGGTCACCTCCACAGTTCTTCTACCCATCAAACTGAACACTGATAAGCAAAAACCATTTTGTAGTTCTTACTAGTAATCACCATATTGCAATGTACTTCAGTTATTGTAGGTAAGCTCTTTGTTTGGAGAGGTACCAGGTTATTAAATTTTACATACCGCCAGGGAAAAATATTGTATCACCTTTCACTAGCCTAAATAAAAGAAAGAAAACCATGAGTTGTGCTCCATGTTAATGCCATTCAGCAGATTATGCATCCCTTACAGGCCTCCTGCAAGAAAAGAGAACACAATTTTCCCCATAGGCTCTCTGCATGTTTTCATTTGATAAACCTAAACTATGTCAGGACCCATATCCCGTTTTCTACCAGAAGCTGCAGAGGTTCTTGCCAAGAAATGTGCTGCTTTAACATTTTGGATCAAAATTTATTGATGCAGCAGGTGACAAAATCAGTAATTCAATGCTCAGAAAAGACTTGGGTAGATGGGAGTTGGCGCACGAAAGGAAAGACCTAAGCAGGCACTTATTTTTGGTATAGATATTCGATAAGTGTTGATCAATGACTTGCAGGTGTGACAGAAGACTGAAAAATCTGAGGTGACTACTGACAGATCTTACAGATGATAAAAGTACCGAGAGAAGATTTACACAGGCAACCTGATGTGGATCCAAAAACGTGAGCACAAACCACAACTGTCACTGACCCTTATCTTTAGGCAAGAGAGTCACGGTGACATCTGTCTGGCAAAGACTTTGAACAAGCATGTTAACTGCAGAAGTTGTTTCTGGATGCAAAACAGGCAATCTGAGCTTAAGCATCATAGTTCTGTTTTCAAAAAGGCATCTGCTTTTCAACAGTTCCCGGGAAACATCAGTCATTTGCTGTTTAAAAGTATAAATACAGATATTTTCTTCTAAAAAAAATAAACAGCTGCTAATTATCAAATAATGAATAAGTAAAAAGCCACACAAGTTTTTCCAAACTTTACTAATATGTTTCCCAGTTGCTAGCATTACCACTACCCCAGTGCCACTGCCATTGAACATGAAGCTCAGTTCAACTGTGAAAGAAATTCAGTTGACAGGACAGGAAAGTACTTACTGCAGATTTTACTTGGTATCATTACTAGTTCAAAGCATTGCCTGCATAAATGCTATTGACAGCTGTACTCATCATACCACACCCAGTTTCTATTCTTTTTGTTTTCTGTATGTGTTGAGTCCTTACACCTTCTTGCTCTTGCAGGTCCGAATGCACAACTCTTTCCTTTTTGCATTACTTTGTGCTAAAGAAAGTATTATAGTAGCCGGGTTTTGACAAATGAAGTAGATCACAGTGTGGTAAACAAGCTAGCCTTTCTCTGTCCCTCTCTTCCTCCTCCTCCTCCTCCTCCCATTCCCAGCATGAAAATAGCTAAAGCAACAGCTGGGGATCATTACACTGACAGGAATAGTTCAGTAAACTCCAAGAGGGAAAACATGTCATATCTAAAAACCCAAAAACACATTAGGGCAGCAGGACCAAAAAAAATATGTGAATTCAACTCCAGGGATAATGCTATGACTCTCTTTCCACTGATAAGGACTGACTTATAAAAGCCCTGGTCTTTCAGTGTTAACCCTTTCCCTAAGCTTCCCACTCATGTCATAAAGTTAGCAAATACCCTGAAACACCTCTACTTTTCACAGTCAAACGAGGCATACTGGGAATTAAGCAAAACTAAATTTAAATTGCCATCTTACTGCCAACTTTGATCCACCTCACGTTAATATATCATTATCATGGCACCTTCATGGCACCTCCTAACTTTTAAGCATAGTCACATTCACTGTGCTACACATCTGCAAGGACTAGTTGCAGCATGAGGCTAAAGGGAGTCTAACTATGTATGTCTGGTGTGCCCCTAGATTTGCCACAGGAAATGCCAGCAGAGTGGCTCCCCATACTTTCAACACGTTTTTTATGTCTTTCCATATCAGAGCACTATTTATATAAATAATTCAGAATCGTGGGACGTATCTGGCCATAATTCAGAGATGTGCCTGTTACATTTTGTGACAGTTTTCTGACGCACCTTAACCATGCATTTGCATGAGACACTGTTTTGACATCTCCCACAGTATCTTCAGGTCCACTCTGAAGTAGGAAGACACAGATCAACCTTTCCAGGAAAAGGTCACCCTATGTTCCTGTGGAGATGCCTCAGAGGCAGGGGCTGCCCTCTTGATGGGGATCTCCTTGGTGTGGAAAGCTTCCAAGTCTACTCGTGCAGGTTCTTCTGCCCTCTACTGGAAGAGGAACTGCCACTGACCAGCTCTAACTGGTCAGTGGCGTTTGTGACAATAAGGTCTAGGTCACTCATGAAGAAAGCAGTATGTTAACAAGCACTTGCATGACTCTTGATCTCTTCAAAGTACTGAACAGATATTAATAGTTTAATCAAAGGCTAAGCTAACTCAAATTACCTCACATTTGCTGTGGACCAAAAATGTGCATACAGCTACAGCAGATCAGATGGCATGCAGGAACTTGTTCGTGTGTCTGGCCTCTGAGACACAAATCTTGGAAAAAGACAGGTGAGTTTCAGTGCCACCCCCAAGTCACACTGAACATTTCTGAAGAGAAGACTTGCCTGAAAAAAAAGTTTTTCATTTAAGAGCAATGAATGAAGGACAGAGGTGGAAAAGTTGGAATTTACTGTTGAAATTTACTTGTGGAAGTACTTAATTCTAAGCTAGACTTACATGAATGCTAATTGGTTCTTAAGTAGCTTTCTGCAATTCTCTCTTTCTATCTCTTATGAGGGGCTATCATACTGTTGTGTTAACTGGTCTAGAAACTGCAAACTGGGTTCTGGTATTTGAAAACTAAATCATTCCAAGGCATTCTTGAATAGAAAACATGTTTATGGATTCCTGAATTCTAGGAATTTTACAAATAACTGCCCCAACACATACTTTTAAAAATACAAGCATATGTTTTTTGACTTCCCCATGTCAAATCCATTTACGTGTGGAAAAGATCACCAGTTTCCAAACTTCAATGTCAAGTCCCAATTCAAAAAAAATGAAATAAATCAGATTTAGGAGGCCATCTGTTTTCTAGAGGCAAGGAAATAAGACAAAGTCTGTTCCAGATAGCTGCTTCACATGAGATTCATTAAGGTACGAGCACTGTCAGTGTAATACAAACACTTCTTATTTGCCTGACTTTACTAAGAGGAGAAAGCAGACTGGCACCCATTCACCTGTATGTGGTAAAGAGTGAGGAAGAGAAATGCATTAATTTTCTGTCCTGGGTGATAACAAAACTAAGCCGTCCCATTTTTAGGGTACTACAACCATCATAGTTTCAGCTCAACGCTAATTCTGGACTTGCAGAGCTTTCGTAAGGGTTTACGCATGAGTGCATCTGCTTCTCCAGTGCCTGTAAGATTTGGCTCTGGAAAACACAGTGCATGCTACAGCATAAACACAACAGGCATCCCAAGACTGCAGGAGACTTGAATAGAGCAAAGCTAAAGGGTTATTGTTTTCTCTTCTGAAATGAAAGAAGCTGGAAGCATCTATTTCTCCTCCCTACCTTCCATTTGGCAGCTGGTATAAAGCCACTTTCCTCATCACATATGATATTAGAGTATCACGCATTAGACATGGGGTAGGCTGATGATATTGCTAGACTTTGCAGAGTCAACACAGCCTTTTCAATATGCAGAATTATACAAGAATTCAATTACCTTAATTCACTTCAACTTGAGACAGCCACAAACATTTTTTATATTAATGAAAGTATGACAGAATTGCATCTTTGTAGTTCTACACGTTATCCCACTGTAGAGTCTGTGGATAGTGACTGTAGTGACTGGATGAAAGATGTAGCCTGGCACATCCAAATGCAGAGTGCTCACCTTCTGTGAAAATCAATGCCTTGCAAATACAAGACAGCTGCAAGTTCTGACTTTTTTTATTTTGGTTTGGTTTTTTCTTCTGAAGATTGATGTGCTGCAGTTCTTTGCCTCCAGAGCAAAGTAATCTGGGAATTCTGCCTATACCAACGGATTTATAACTCCCGAACTTGACTTTGAGGACTGTGACTTCAGTTTTCTTTTCCTTTTCCATATTTGTTCAACAAACAGCATTCCAATTAAAAAAAAACCCAAATAAAAAAGGCAAGTGTATTTTAAAAATCTAATAACAAACTAATGCTTGATGTATATTAAAGAGGTTTGGTAGGGGGAGTGACAGTAGCGGGTAGAAACTTAACAGTTTTGTTTGGCAGCCTCAGCAGGCCTGGAGCTGCACATGAGAGAAAAATCCTTTAAATGCAATCATTTTCCACACACTGGCCATCTTTCCACAACAAACATGGCCTTATTTTATGTGGCTTTCTGTCCTCAACTCCTATCACTCTTTACTTTTCTGTCCAAAATGTCACTGAAAGTCATTTTCCGCTCCTTTCAGATCACAGTACTTGGAGTTGAAATTGTGCATCACTTCATTTCTGAGGCCACTGAGCTGAAGATCCTGGTTCACTCCTGCAAGTTTCCATTCAAATTTCACCTGTAGCTAGATGGACCCAGTGTTTCTGACAAAATATGAATCTTGTTATGTTTGCCATTGCCATCTTGTTACGTTCTGCCATTCTGCTCTGTAATCTTTTCCAGGTTCCTGTTTGTTGCTATTTATTATGCTGCACACTATGAATGGACCACTGTCTGTTTTCATCTCCTCTTTTTCAATCCCTCCAGATCTTCTTTCCTCATAGATATCACTCCCTTAAATCTGACCTCTAACTATCTATATAATCTTTCAGAATTGTCAAACCCCCATTAAAAATCACACGTATCTGCAGGAGAATACCATTATCTAAAACAGAATCACATTTACATATATACACCCCACTCCTTTCACATTCTCCAAACACCACCACACTGAAACTTAAAACATGATATTCTATCTCCTTCAAGGCAGAGCTGCCGCTCCAGAACAAGCCGTTACACCTTTAATAAAACAGCCTTAAAACATTGCTCACAAGAGCCCTATAGACATAGAGGAAAGGAAGAAATTTAAAATCTGAAATGAAAACTTCCAAATGCAAGTGGAATTGTCCCAAGGTCCAGGCACTGCAAGTCACTACATACAGAGCTCCAACCTTGCCCAGTGACATGGTTATGAGCGCCCTCAGGGACAACAGGTCACAGGAGTCAGTGGGAAACCCATAATCTGGACTACTGCCCAGAAAAGAAAAAGCAGGCAGGTTCAATATGCAAACAAATAAACCACAAACCAATTACAGTGTCTACAACAAAGAAAGCAGAGCCTGCTAACCTTCTCGTAAGCTGTGGTATGAATCTTGATATGTGCTTGAATAGCTCTTCCCTTGCTTTGACACAGTCTCTGCAAGAGGCACAATCCCGACATAGGCAGGCTGCAGCGTCTTGGCTTTATCCAACATATTAGAGGAAATCCCTGGACCTGAAGGCAGATGCTGTAACACAGGAGGCGTCCCAGGCTAGTGGAAGGGGTGCTTAATCCTCACAAGAAACCCTTACCACAATCCCTCTCTACCAGGTTTCGGTCACTGCACCAAGTGGTAGAGTGGACCAGAAAAAATCAGTTTGCTGCTAGATTCCAAGGCTGTGCTTGCATAGGAACAGAGAGGTACTTGAGGCACAGACAAATCCTGACAGCCAACATCTAAAGATTAAAATCAGCAAGGCTCTTGGCAGAACTTTTCTTCCTACTACCTCAAAGCTCAGTCAGAAACTCCACTGTTTCAGCAAGCGGCTATAAGCATTCAGGATCCCAGTATGCAGAGCAGTGCTTATCAACAGATGTGTGGGCTCCTTTGTGGGGCCACTTGCAGTAAGAGCCAACCTCATTTACCCAAAATAGTGAACAGTTGGTTTCTCTACTCACACTACAGACACCTGCCAGACAGGCAATACCATGTGATTGAGCACTACCCTCTCTCCCCCTTCACCTCCCAACTGTAAGCACGCCGTACACACAGCTAGGAGAACACCACCACCCCTGGTGCAGAAGCCACGCTGCTTTTTCTCCTTCCTGTTTGAACAGGAAATAGCATTTTAGCTGTGGAGAAAATTAAACTAATAACCTGGGAAACAGAGTTCTTAGATGCATTTGCTCTGAGAATACATACAGGTAACAGCAGGCTACTTCTGTACAAGCAAACATTCTTGCATTTTCTTCCCTTAAATCCTTTCTCCCAATCTAGTAGAAACACCTACCTGAAGATAATCAGCAGCTCCCAATCAATAACCCCCTACTACAAGCACTACAACTTCAAAATCTGTACTTGCATGGCGGCATTTGTCTCATGTAGAGCTTATTTAATATGCATCATGAACAGATGCCATAGGTTTGGCAAACTGGTCATATATACTGCCCAGCACTGTACTGGAATTGGAAGTGGCCAGGGAAAATGGCATGTTCCACCCGAGCAACAGCCAGGAGATACTCTCACCAGTACAGTTGGTGGCTTTGTTGGGTTTTAATGTCACTAAGCATGTATCATAAAAATGCAAAAATAAAAGAGTTGCTCGATGAATACACATACCTGAAAAAATGTATTCTGGTATCTTTCCAGAAAAAAAAAATTAATAGAAATTTTTGTCATCCTGCAAGCCTGAAGCAAAGATAGTCACACGGACATTACAAAAATAAAGAGGTGAATACCCTAAACAGTCTAGGAACAGTCTCCGTTTCATCTTCTGCCCCTGACCCTGTCCTCAGCGAAGACAAAAGTTTCTCATCTCCAAATAGTTTGAGAGGCATCCAAGTCATTTTACAAAGCAAGGCTGGCATAACAACCACAAGGAAAAAAGTCTTTAATAATGAAGCTAATATCTAAGAAAAGTAGTGTTCAACCAAATTTTAAGAGCATGACTTCAACTCTGCCATAAGCTGTACTAGTGGAACAAAACAATCTAACGTGTTTAAGTTAAAAACTAAAAAATAACATACAGAATTTTACATGTTTACTAAATAATGATGCTAGATGGCACAAGTGACATTTCTGAGTACCTTCAACAGTACTCTTCTTACTTTGACATGTTCAACCTTCACTCAGGAAAGAATCCAAACTCTAAAGTTCCTGCGAGTAAAAAAATACCTTTGGTGACAAGCTCTGTAATGCCATTATTCCTAAATTACCAACATATACTCAACACAAACTCTCAAGCTTAAATTTAGGATTTGTAAAAGTCAGGTAAAGGTTCAGTTTCACAATGAACTTTGGCCAATAAGGTCAAATTACCGCATAAATAGACGAGCTCGTTTTTGTGTGAGCATTAGCAGTTGCGACTGTAGAGAGCTGCCTTGGGAAGCTGACCTGGCAGACCACAAGAGTGCTAAAGCCAGGATGAAGGAGAAGAGAAAGAAACACACTGTCCAGGTCTCCCCTTTCAGCAGCAACACAGAACTGCACACTGGATCAGACCTGATACTCTGTGCAGACAGGTCCCACAATTACCACAACGACTAAAGAACAACTATCCTGTGCCAGACTGAATCCTGCTTTTTTCTGGCAAGCAACGCACCATCTGGATGGTGGAAACGACAAGATTCAGCTACAGAGGTCAAAGACTACTGTTATTTTGCCAACCTGAAAGAGGCACCAAGTAACTAATAATACATGAAATATACTGCCAGTTGGGCAATTTGATCATATAACCAATCCTCTGCTGCTATAATTGACAATTCCAACTTGATGAAGATTTGATCCTCTCTCTCTTTCATTTGCTGAGTAAGATATTCTAAAATTTTGTCCTACGGCATTAAATTTGTCCTACAGTGTTTTCTAGTGTCTGAAAGAAGGAGCAATTATCTAAAACCAAAAAAGTTGGGCCAGAACACTCCAAAAAGGACTAGGATAATGTCCTCCATGCTGTATGAAGACAAACTCCACGGGGCCCAGGTTGGACGATATCTTCAAGAGACAAGCAAGCACTTGCGGAATACCTCCTTGCAAAAAAATGGATTCTGATAAATGAGTAAAGACCAAGAGAAACCTGTCTTGTATGAAACACTGACACTACTGCCAGATGTTGATGAGCATCAAAAAGTTAAACTAAAGTTTAATTTGTTTTGTTCGATCCTGATGTACTGGTAAGAGATCTGAAAGTCTGATCAGTGATCACATGGACAGAAATATCAATGCACTGTAAGGAGTGAGGCCTCATGAGTAACTTTAACACTTTGGAAATCAGCAGCGTAGATGGGAAAGTCTGCTTCACAGCAGAGGTAGGATTTCCAACAACAGTTTCAGATGCTTAACCACTCCAGAAAATAGGATCAACCCACATCAATGCATTGTCCAACATTCCAGTCTTGCACAACATTCACCCTGGAATTGGCGACAGTGCTGCTGGCAGAAAGATCACCTTTACCAACAGGACCTACACATTTGCCACAGATTTCTGGTTTGGAAAACATCAGGCCCTGTATTTCTTATCTATCCATGAGACATCTATTGAGTCTTATATCCTCTGACTTTCAAGCATGAAATGAGATACAGACTGTGGGAATATATTTGTCCTTAAGATGCTGCATTACTACTTATACCCTCATACAGAAATAAAAGGAAACAGCAGGTGTGCAGATGCTGCTGGTGGTTCTGAGGCCTGGTGCACAGAGAATGCAATGCTTGTATTTTAATGTCAGTTTTCATTACTTGTCAACTATTTTGAACTAATGTGAATGAATTCATTAACTTCTCTTATTTTTCTATCCTCAAAAACCAAGGCAGCATATAAGCAGCAGCATTTTCAAATTCCCACTCTGTGCTAGAAGAGAAATATGGAAGAGTGAGCCACCTCCAGCATAAGTTCTAAAACCCTGCTGTAGGTATTTGACCTTTATATTCCAGGAGCATACAAAAATTTGCCTGTGCAAAGTTAGCATCAGAACTGCAAGGTGCTACAGCTTAAAGCTTTGTTCCACCAAAAGGATCACTCCTAGTTCACCTTCTCCTGCCCTTCTCCCAGCCACGGAGTTCTCTCTTATCCTCCTTAATACCAATTCTGACATTTATGTGGTAACTTAATGAGCCAGTTCAACCTACTAAACACCAATACCAACAGGTGTGATGAGCACCATAGCTGGTGGCTGGTGAACACAGCTGAAAAGGGAGAGAAGTCTTGACATAGGCTAGACTTTGGATCAACTCAGCTAATGTTTTGTAACACAGAATTACATCACTAGTTTTATCCCCCCCCCCAAAAAATGTATTCTTTAAATTCAAATTAATGAGCAGATAGAAAATGTGCTTAAAACATCCCACACCAACTTACAATGTGTATGTTTTTCCTCCTTCCACCTCCAGTCCTCCCTGCAGCTCAATTCAGGTTCTGTGTCTTTCTTCCCCCAATAATAATATTCCCAGATGACACAATGCCTGCAAGGATCTACATGCACACAGTGAAGTGATGAAATATAAACAATGTACTGCTAAAAAATGGCAAATAGCTGGAATATATGCTCACTCTGACAACATGAGAAAGATCTCAGTCGAGGTTTAAGCCAAATGAACCCTCAGGAAGAAATATGAACCCACTATATTTAAGATCTGTTTCTGATATTTCTAGCAAGCAGACAAAAGCTGGAAAAATAACAGAATGCTGCACTGACACCGCTGTAAACCTTCGATGTCTTATGACTCCATTTTATACTTCAAAATAAATACAGACTTCACACTGACACTTGTGTCGCTTACTTTTTCTCAGCTAAGGATCATATTATATGTAATGTGAGTTTACTTTGGATATTCCCAGGATCCTGCCTCCCACCAACAGTGACCTTCAGGAAGAGGTAGAAACTCCAAGCTGGGAGCACTGTGCATTCTTGGTTCTCCAGTTCTCAGGAAGAGCCTGAACTTTACTCTTACCCTTATCTCTTCAACTAGCTGATGACAGCTAGCTCTGCCAGTCAGCATTCAGAAAACTCCTAGACATGACAGGTAGCCAAAGGTAAACCACCATGCAGATGTAAAAAAAAGCAACAGCAACGGGGATGCCTGGGAAGCTGGACCTTTGCCGTAGCTTCTGAGCTGCTCTTCAGTCCCCCAACCCACTCTGGGATATACCACCACCCCCACTTTTGGCAAGTTGGCTGTCATTGAGCTGTAAATACTGTGAGTTGGAAGCACAAAAATAGCTGCTGCACAGGCTGGAAAACCTATCAGATGATGTCAAGGCGCGTTTTGAGCCCTCCCCTCCCCCCCAGCACTTCCTTTCCTATGTCACTTTCTCATTACCTCACTGTCTCTAATTCTGAAAGTGCTTCTCTCTGCATCTTTCAGCTGCCAGAGCGAACTTTACACAGCAGCTAGAGCCAACTCAACCCCCAGCACATCTATAAACTCTGACACCCACCCCATTCCTTGGGATTCAGCCAAGATGTCAGTTTGCCTTTCCCTGAAAACACGCACATGAAATCCACGATCCATATCTGCAAAACACACAAGAAGAATCAGTTCAGCCCCAGGAATGCAATGCTGATCTGCATTTGATTAACTCTGCAGATAAGCAGTTTCCAACCAGCAAGGCAAGTCAACGTTATAAGTGAGGTGTGGAGAGACAGTAGCCGTGATGTCCCATACCCCTCTTCCGAGTCACTCAGCCCTGCCTCTCTTCCAGGCTCTGCAGACCTGAGGAGGAAGGAGAGGCAGAAGAAGGAAGCCAAAACCTTTGCTTTTCCCACCTCTCCCCTCCCCAAACCAAGAACTCACTTGGTCAGTGTTGTTGACCAAAGATTGCCTGCAAAAAGACTACAGCAATATTGCTACAAGGGCAGATGAGGGGAAGGAGAAAGAGGAAGAGAAGCAGAGATATTGGTTCACTTATGGTTCAGCCTCTTCTCCTCCTCTACCCTTTCAGGACCTGTGGTACTGGGGAAGCTGGGAGATAAAGAGACGGCAATACTCCAGAAGTCTTCCTAATTGGGATCATACGAGAAAAAAAAAAAGCATTATGCAGCAGATGCTCCTAGCATTACTACATGGGAGTACACCCGCTCAGAACACGTCAAAGAAAGCGATGCAGCTTTCGAAGACAAGTTGATTAAATTCACCTTTTAGTTTTAGGTTGGGGTTTTTCTGAGTTGGATTTGCTTTTGCAAACCACTGGCAACAGTTCTGTCAATGCTGTCCTCTAGGAAGCTGCACATACACCCCTTGACTACAAAACAGTGTTGCCTATTAAGAGGTTTCCATCCAAGATAAGAAATCCAAGATAAAAGTAGGTGGATTTCTCTGGCTAATGTAGTGGAAGGACTCTGCCCACAACAGAAGAGGGCAGGAGGAAAGCAGAGGAATTAAGAGAAGGAAGTTTTATGTCCGAACAACTGCAGCCCACTGTGCATATAAGCCCAAGAAAAACAAGCAAGTAAGTTAAAAACACATACCCCAATACATTTTGTTATTTTTACCATTTTGCTTGATAAATTCTGTTTAGATGCAAAGACTGTTGCATACCTCTTTATAGTTCAAAATTACTAGCCCTTCGTCAAGTTACCATCCCCTGCTGAGCCCCCAGTTGTTGGTTGTATGAATGCTCTCACTCTGTTCCAGTGCAAAGTTAGAAAGATTAGCTCACATTACCTTTGCTAAGCCAACAAGCTTCACAGTGAGAGCTCACACATCAAGTATGACATGTCATATGTGGAGCGGGTATCTCCAGTGGAGGGGCTTAACTGAGAGCTGCTCCAGCTGGAATTGCAACAGAATTCCCATATATTCATTTCGTTCAGCTATTAACCATTTTGCTCTAAAATAATTGCTTAAGACCAAAGGAAGTAAGAGTAACAGTTCCCTGCTCTTACCTAAGAGCCATAGCTTACCTGTTATAAAAAAAGTCAAAGGCTTCAAGCCAGAGAGAGCCACCCAAGATGCAACAATTTGAATCTTATCAGCTTTCCCACCTACAGTTAGGTCTGCTAATTCACCCACATGCACCCCAAAAAACTTTACTGTCTGCGGGGGTAGGCAGATGTGCTCCAACACATGCAGATGTGCATTTCCCCGCTACCACAATCGCACACAGGCAGGAACATTCAGAAGTGCAGGAAGACTGACATGTAAGTAAGTATATACTATGTCCAGTGAAGAATAAGCAAGAGAACAGACTTTTCAAAACATTTCCTCTTGCAGATATTCCAGGCCTTCAATTTAAACCATTATGAACAAGTGAAAACAGCAAAACCCAATACATTTGGCTTTGCTTTCAAGAGTGCCGAAAAAGAGGAAGTTCTGGCCAGACCAAGTCGGGTAGTGAGCAGAGCAGAGTGGAAAAGGAGGCAATCTGAATTTGTCTTAAAACATCCATTTCTTTTTAGAAGGGGATAATTGGGAAAAGACAGGAGAAAGAAACCCTTCCCCTCATGCTAAGGCACGTCTAAGAGTCTGAGAAGTTACATCATTAATTCCTGTGGTTGTGGAGCAAAGATATCCCACGCTTCTCCCTCCCACATCTTTTCAGCTTCTGGCAATAAAAGGTTTCGTCTCTATCAAACCCTCCTGCAGTACAAAGGTGCTACCTGCAAACACTTGAAAATGAAGTCTATTTCTAAACTACCTAAGCAAGAGAGGAAACAGCCAGGCTGCACTCAATGTTCATGCACTGCTTGTGAAAGGATTAGCAAACCCTTCATTTTCTTCTCAGGTCATACTAGCAGAAGAGCTACTAAGTAAACCCTCAGTACAGGATTGTGACTTTTGCCCAGAAAGCTTCTGCTGCTTCTCCAAATACATCAGTTATATGGACAATAACAACATTGTTGAGGTACAATATGACAATTATCCTTGGTTAATCTGATACAAAATTGCAATCCCAAAATCTAGATTTTTAGTAAAATCTCTATTTACTCTTTATGGTTGCAGAAGACTGCTTCTCAACTGCATTAATGGAGGTGTAATTCTAAAAAGACCATAAAGCATCCATTCATTTAATGTTAGTAGCCAATGTCAATAATTTTAGATGTGGGGGTTTTTTGACTGTTAATTTCTCTTTAAAAGTGGTTCAAGTACTTTGTCACGGTCAGGTAGTAATAGAGGCTTGGATGAGGCCAAGTAGGAGAGGGAAGTTGTATGCAGCTTCTAGGCCAATTCTGTGTTTAGCTGCCACTGAAAGTGGTGGTCTCTTTTTCCATTGTCATAGACGCTCATCTCGCCGCATGGCAAAAACCAGCTATTGTCAGGATTATTTGAGACAGGAAATAATTGCATCTTTGGAATGCAAAATTCAGTTCTTGCATTGCCAAAGGTCTGTAAATCACCTCCAATGTCAAATGCTCAAACTCCTCATTTAGTGCTGAAACTCAACTACTCCCTGGATAGATGCCAATCTCAAGCTTTCATGGTAGCTTCAACAACTGAATTTATGTTTTCAATATAAAAAGGTATAGCGTGTTTGAGTTTTAATCTTTAGCTACAACATAAAATAAGCCTGAGACAATGTCAAGGAAAACAACCATTTAAGCTCATGGAATGGACTGCACTGATTCTGGAAAGGGCTTCAAGGATCTAGTGTGTACTCATCCCCCCCTCCATAAGTGCAGACATTTCAGACCTTAAATGCAACATAAAGCACAGGAGAGGTTGGATTTGGGATAGTTTTTACCTGCATGACACTAACTTATTCAGCTTTTGATTAGCAGGAAAAATATCCTGGTTATGCTATGGTGGAAAGAGTCCTCTAATACCTTCATGGGATTCACTTCCTTCGTGGGACTCACTTGCCTATCACTTCAGGAAGGTGCAGCTTTGACAGTACTACCATTCCTTCTCCATAGACTATATCTGGAAGTAAACTGTATTCTGCGTTAACCAAACCAAAGGTTTATTTTCTTTGAAGCTGTTCAAAGTTATAACAGAAGACATACTCTTGGTATGAAATGTACAACTCCTCCCAGTTCATACATCATTTGTACCTCTAGATTTGGTCACAATACTTATAGGAACCAGACCAAATCGTAGTGTTTTCCCCAAACAACCTGAATTGACCTAAAATGATCTAAGTTCATGATAAATCCTATTTTCTAGGCATTTGAAAAGAACCATGTCTGGATGGAAAAAAAGCTCACCAAAACCCAGGCTTAAGCAAGAAACAGATATTTTGCACAGACAGAGCCATAAAGACTAGAGCTCCTTTCAGTGAAAACCAGGGTGAGCTACCTCGCTTTAACTGCTTGGTACCTCAGTGTAAATTCACATGCACACGGAATTGCTACAACACGTAACACTGTAGCTTTATACTCTAAACTTAGTCTCCATATAGCCATGTAACAAACCTCTGCACCAAAGACCTTTCCACGCAAGTGAGACTGCTATTTTTTTAAGCGCCTGTGATAATACCATCACTGTCAGAAGTTTAAGGCAGAAAAGATTTTAGAGGTAGGGAAAGCACAATAAAATACTGCATGTGGTTTGATCTGACCTATGTGGTTACCCAAAAAAAGGGGATTGGGGGAAACAAAGACACAGGCCTCCTTTGCAAGGAGCATGATTACTTCTAAAACAAATTTTATCTCATATCCAAGAGTTCTACTAATCCCAGCTACGAAAGCAAAAAGAAAAGGCAAGTAATGGGGAGGGTTTATCCTCTTCTGTTGCCCCAGCAAAACCTGCCAAATCTGAGGAGTTTTAATCCCCAACTGGCTTAAACGCATTGAAAGGCATGTAGCTGAAGTGCTTATAACTCTAATGTACTTGGAACATTACGTTCTGATTCGGGCCTCAGCTTTCTGTTCTGCTTCCCTCCTCATAAATCTGTGAGCTCACCTGAAACAATATGCAGAGAAGTCTCTTTGGTCACTATCTTTCTGCTTTAAAAGAAAGCTAGTGACCAAAGAACTGCCTGACACCCCTCTAAGATCTTTTGTCACGTCGGTATGAGCTACAAGAGCTCATCAGTCAGAACCGCACATTTATTGATTCAAAACAATTCAATTCTATTAAAACCCCTTTGCTTTGATAAACTAGGTTAAAGCAAGTAGAGAGATTTATATATAACACAGAGTCTGTGTGTCAGAAATGGAATTAGAAATCCTAGCACCCTTTCTTGGCTACTGAATCTATTTTATGAATCCAGACACAAGAGAAGGACCATTAAAGTGGGACTACAGAAAAGCAAACAGGTTGCTGATCTAATTAGATAGACAAACATGCAACTGAAAAAGATATGGCGGTCATATGCCTGCCAGCTCTTATGATCTGACAGGACTTGGCTGCTCACTCCCCATACACCTAACAGTTGGCTGAACAGAAGTCACTTACAAACAAATCTTTTGAACAAAAACAATTTTAACATTATAGACATTGCCATATGCTTACTTTTGGCAACTATGCTACAGTCAGTCCAGAATTTACTATAAAATCAGAATTGTCTCCTATCAGAAAATATTTTTGCCTGAGCAAGACAGCTACTGGGCAAAACTGTCTTTAGGTATCAACTACAATGTGGAGAGACACATACGTAGATGAGAGGAGAGCAGCAGATACTGTCCACCCTGATTTAGTGAGGCTTTTGACACTATCTCCTATAAGATCCTCATAAAGAAGCTGATGGAAATATGAGCTGGATGAAGAGACTGTGAGGTAGACTGAAAATTGTCCAAATGGCCAGGCCCAGAGGGTGCAACATCACATGCTGGGGGCTGCGTGAGTGGAAAGCAGCTTTGCAGAAGAGGGCCCCAGGATCCTGGTGGACACCAAGTTGAATGTGAGTCAGCAGTGTGCCCCTGGGACAAAGGCGGCTAAGGAAGGTATCCTCAGCTGCATTAGGAGAAATGTTCCCAGCAAGACCAAGGGAGGTGATGAGGTGATGCTTCTCCTCTGCTCAATACTGGTGAGGCTGCACCTGGCGTGCTAGGTCCGTTTCTGGGCTCCCCAGTACAAAGCAGACATGAACATACTGGTGAGAGTAGCACAAAGAGCCATGAAGACCATGAGGGCACAGGCTCATCTTTTATATGAGAAGAGGCTGAGAGAGCTAGGACTGTTCAGCCTGGAGAAGGCTTGTGGGGATGTTATCAATGTATAAAAATAGCTGAAGGGAGGATACAAATAAGATGGACACAGGCTCCAAGTGCCCAGTGACAGGATCAGAGGCAATGGGCACAAACTGAAGCACAGGAGGTCCCCTCTGAACACCAGGAAACATTTTTACTGTGAGGGTGTGCTGGTTTTGGCTGGAATAGAGTTAATTTTCTTCATAGAACCTACTATGGGGCTATGTTTTGGATTTGGGCTGGACACAGTGTTGATAACGGAGGGATGTTTTTGTTATTGCTAAGCAGTACTTACACAGAGGCAAGGCCTTTTCTGCTCTTCATATTACTCTGCTAATGAGTAGGCTGGGAGTGCACAAGAAGTTGTGAGAAGACACAGTTGGGACAGCTGACCCCAACTGACCAAAGGGATATTCCATATCATATGGTGTCATGCACAGCATATAAAGTTGAGGGAAGAAGGAAGGAGAGGGGATATTCAGAATCATGGCTTTTGTCTTCCCAAGTAACAACTACGTGTGATGGAGCCCTGCTTTCCTGGAGATGGCAGAACACCTGCCTGCTTGCGCTAGTGAGCAAGCGGCTGTGTGGTGCTTAGCTGCTGGCTGGGGTTAAACCACAACAGAGGATGACTAGGCACTGGCACAGGTTGCCCAAAGAGATTGTGGAGTCTCCATCCTTGGAGATACTCAAAGCTGTCTGAACACAGCCCTAGACAACTGGCTCTAAGTGGCTCTGATTAAGCAGAGGGGTTGGAAAAGTTGACTTCCAGAGATCCATTCCAACCTCAACCATTCTGTAATAGGTAAGTAACCACCCTTTTTCCAGTGGCTTGCTTGTCCATTAATAGATATCTAGCAACCTCTGAGTAAAACCAAACAAAATTCTAACATGGAAAACTTCATACTGGGGAAATACACATTTTAATATTCTCCAAAAAAAATCAGCCACTTCTAATTTCATACATTTCTTCATTATATATTCTTCCTTGCTGCCTTTTTTTCTCTCCTAGACGTACTGCCCAGACACTATCACCATTTACTGATATCATGATCTAGTGGTCAACAGTTTTCTCATTCTACCATAGTTGATTTCATAGTTGAAATTGTTTTTCTACCTTCCTCAGTTTCACTATTCAGTAGTTTGAGCGATGTTACCCTAGCTGGATGAAATAATCTAGCATCTTGTTTCACTTCTCAGCATTCCTTCTTTTGATGGCTGTAGGTTTCACATGGAAGTTCAGCAAGTTAATTCAGCTCAGTCATCCAGCAGAAAACTTTTTAGCAAAGTACAGCCCCTTCTCCTCCCTTCCATTGATCATGACAAACCATTGGGTTGGTTCAAACTGTCTCCTGTTATTTCACCCTTGAATCAAGCTGCTTCATTTTAGTTTCAACCTCTTTACTGCAAAGTGATTGGACCCCAGGAGACAGAGCTGCCACATTTCAGTTTGGAATATCTTGAAGATAAACACACAAGCAAATGCTGCGTAGATTGCCAGAACATGTACAATAAATCCAACACTCTGTGGACATGTCAGGATTCGTCTTTGTACTACAAGCACACTATATACTTAAGTTGCAAAAGCACAACATTTTCAAGATATATCAGATTTATTATGATTATGTTGCAGAAAC
Source organism: Strigops habroptila (assembly GCF_004027225.2). Lineage (NCBI taxonomy): Eukaryota > Metazoa > Chordata > Aves > Psittaciformes > Psittacidae > Strigops > Strigops habroptila. Next base: position 77,166,277 of record NC_044279.2, read on the forward strand.
ATCTGGGATTTCTGAATGTCTTCTTGCCCTCTCAGTTAATGGAGCGTAGTTCCAGCAGGGCAGCCAGACATCTGGAAATTCTGTGCAAGTCTTAGGAAAACCCCCATGGTCCAGAGCAGGGAGGAGGGGGAAGGAAAAAAGTGGACAGTCTGGGAAAATCAGACATATAGTAGTCATACCAAAGTTTGCAGGGAGAGGCACTGTCTGTTAATACATCAAACCTCTGGAAATAAGAGCTCCCACCACAGTTTAGGCCCCTGGTTCTCCACAAGCAACTCATGCTTTGAGGTTAAGTCTGAAAGCTCCTATTCTACAATGCTTTTTCAGGATGCGCTTCTGCTATCAGCATCTGGAAAGCATTGTGCTATATGAATTAAATTATGCACAGCCAGCCTCCTTATAAAGATTAGAGAGAGCTACGTAAGCATTTGACAATGCCAGGATTACAATCTTAGGACAGCCTTTCCCCACACAGTCTTCCCACACTTTTCCATCTTCTACCCCAAACTCTTCTTTCTTCCTTCCCTAAACCAGTTACTCACCATTCTTCTCTCAGGAATTAATTTTTCTCTCCTGCTTACTCTCCAAATTATAAGCTACTCAAAACTCTAAAAGAAGTTCTGCAATCTCCTGTCCTAATTAAATCAAAGGAAAGAGTAGTTCGCATAAATAACATTTGCAAGATCTAGTTTTAGCTTCTAGATTTTGCAGCAAAGTTTCCAGTCCCACTTCAGGGCCAGAAGGTTAAACATTTCTCAATGACGCAGGCTCCCTTAGCGAGAGAGTGATGAGGAAGTGGTCCAAAAAACCTCATTCTTCCCAGGCATTAAATCAACAATTACAGCAAACAGTGAGTGCCTCTCTCCGAGGAAAACTGGGAGGAGTGGAGCAGACTCTTATTATAACCAGTCACTTCGTCTGCCACCATAATGCAAAAGCCTGGTACAAGGAGGAGAAGAAAACAAAGTATAACAAAAGCAAAGAAAAAGAAGAAGAAAAAGAAACAGAAACAAGATTGTGTATGGTACATTTAAAGTTATATGGAAATCAAAATTAAAAAATTTTTAAAAGCCAAACAACTTAAACTTCTGTAGAATACTGCATTTCTGTTTAAATTTGCTATTCTTTTCCAATCCATTTACGTTGCTGGTAATTTTCTAGCTTAAAGATGCTTTGGCCTTTACATGGGCTGAAATATTCCTGTCCAAGACCATTTTTCATGCATTACACTGTTCAAAACATTCACATGTTCATCTCTGGATTTTCAAGGTAAGGTTAGCAACAGAGGTTTCTCCATAAGGAGCCTACTAACCTGGATCTTGTCCTTGCTTATTTTGAGGTAACATGGAGCCAAGCAAAGGTGTACTGCAAACTATTTGCTGTTTATTTGAACTTTTAGTGAAAGAACTTTGAAGGCTCTAAGCCTTGGGAGTGTTTTGCAATAAGTCAAGCTTAAGGCACTTTCTGAAGAGCTTAACCAAAAGTTTTGGGAGTTGTAATTTCTAACTGGTGGTACTTCAGTGTCACTTTAATAAATCAAAATGACTCAGTATATTTTTAATAAGCATACATTTAATTTGACTTGACATCAGTGAATGCAAAAAACAAATCCCAAATATTGAAAGACTCAGACAAGGAAAACCAGCTTCAATCACAGTATCTCTAGCAGGAAAAAAAATCATCTCATCAAGGTCAATTATTACAGGCTTATCAAGCCAGCTTGTGCTTCACTGAAAGCTGCAACTTCTTTATTTGGGATACACTCATTTCTGAGATGAAACAATCAGGGCGAAGAAAATGGAAAAGCCCACAAAGAACCATAAATACATTTCTCAACCTACTTCTCACACTGGATGATTAAATAGGTTCCTAATGTGTTGGGAATCCAGTGCTGTGCACAATGCCGAGGAAGTATCGTTAACATTACATAGAGGATCTGAGTTAAAATAAGCATCATGACAGAAAGATACAAAAAGTATTCAGCAGGTCACATTAGCAGACACTACTTTAGCACTTGCCTACTTAAGTATATTGTAAGTGGATGCAGCTTCTCCTTTTGAAAATGTTTCCATGCATTAAAGGTTTGAATCAGTTTAACTACAAAAAGCTATTTTGACAAAATGACATTGACACACATGCTCATTTAATATTGAAAAGAACGACAAGATTTTTAACCAGAGAGAAATTCTAGGACAGCTGGTGAGTGAGAAATGTAGCACTTTTTAAAATGGTCTTTGATAAATTTGTTATGAAGGGGACTATATGACCTGATTACTTGCAACAGTAGGGGAGTGGGCTCTGTGACCCTGAAGGGTAGTTCCAGTTCTGTTTCTTTATGACTACTTACCTACTTAAACTATCGCTAAGTTATACTAAGGTTAATCACAAATGGGAACTGTGCCAATGTAATTAAACTACTTTCCTGTATTGATTCTGTTAGTAAAATTATCTTGACAAAGAAATTGAGGAGAGAGTGGAGCAATATTTCTTCCATTAAGATAAAGATTCTAGTTTCACCTCCATAAAGCAGGGCTTAGTCACAAATGAAAACAAAAGTTCACACCGCCTCACGATAACCAGCTGAAGTTTCTCCATTTGAAAAGACAACTTGAAACAAGTGTCAGTCTCCTTCTTGGAAGAGCCCTTAGGTCAGAACAGCAGAGGGTGCTGTAAGTCTGAACTGGGGTGCAGCACCTCAGAGTCAAGGAGTATCTGGATGCCACACGAAGATGGAGGTTACCTCAGGTTTTGGAGGTTGAGTTTTGTGGGGTTTTTTTGTTTTTGGGGTTTTGTTAGGTTTGGGGGCAGCGTGAAGTGCTGCAGGAGTCGTTTGAGACTGGTAAAAGGAGATGGTAAACAGTTAAATATTAAAATTTATCTATGTCAGTTTCCACATAACATCAAATGACAACAGCAGAGACACTCCCAAAACCTCAACAGTTACTTACAATCCCCACCACTGATCTATACAGCTCTGGCCATACATTAGAGACTGACTCATATTGAAGCTTAGATGTAAAAAAAAAATATATATATGTGTGTGTGTATATATATATTCCTTACATATATATATAAAGAATAGCCGGAACATGAATCCCAGTTTAAAATATTAAAAAAAAAAAAAAAAAAAAAAACCCAAAAGATATCCTGACTCTAACCCCTAATGTGAATTTCTGCTATCACACAGGAATGGACTCCTGAGCTCTTTATTAAATATTAGCCATTTCTTAAATCTGGCAAACACTGGCTAGCAAGGATTGAGGAGGTAACTGGAAGACAGAATGGGTGCATGTCTACACTGTATCCCTTTAGGCAAAGCATGCATGGTGTAATCATCATACCAGTTTAGAGAGACTCAGAGTAAGACGTGTTCAGATATTAACCCAGAAGCTAAATTAGTGGCAGGCCACAAAGGTGACAGTGATCAGCCTGAGCCACAAAGATAACAATGATCAGTCTGAGCCTATTTAAATAATGATTATGTAATTTTTATACAATCGTGCCTAAAAACCCCAAATAAGAGGCTGATTTAAATAATTCTTTTTTACTTAATTTTGCTCATGCATTTGAACTATGTTCCTAAAGAAAGGTTGATTTATATTCATCATGTAAATGAACAGGTAATTTACAGAACATGATGACATCAATTCAATAGGTCCCATTATACATAATGCACTAATTTCACAGCAAGGAAGACTTTGCTTTGATGAAAGTTACAGTTTATAAAACCTGACATGAGTTTACCTGCATTTTGAACTTTCACTTAGTTTGTAATACCAATTGGTAAATGATTCCAAAACAATGCAGTGTGGTGATGACAATCTATCTTAGTATGTAGACTGGAAACTGGTTTAAATGCACATGCACACCCCTCCCTTCAAGTTATTTCTCAATAGTTACATTTTAAAGTAAGCTGGAGCCATAAGAAAGGTAAGGAAACAAAGCAGCCAGTGAATAATTGGTTTGTGTTTACCTGTATCACTGTTTTAGAACAAATGCAGCCTGAGAGTATGCCCTTGCAAGTTCATCTTAGTACACAGAATAGGTGAAGACAAGAAGTTGCCTGGACGGTTATTTCCTACTCCCTCTTTCTCAACCCGTAGTGTAATACTCGCTGCATAAAATGAATGAACAGAGTATTTTCAAAGCAGAGTAAAACTTACTATTTTTAAAATATAATTTAGCATTTCAAGGAATACTTAGTCCAGGTTTCAATAGATTTCCAGCAGTTTCTTGTTTAAATTAAAGCAGTAGAAATAGGTACTGCTCAACTAAGTGATTCTAATGAGCAGTCTTTAACGTAAGCTGTCATTCTTGACAGAAAGAAAGAAAACAAAAAAAAAAAAAAAAAAGAAAAGCATCCTTCACATATTTAGTTTCAGTACAATCCTTCAGCTTGGCTAACAAACACCACAGTGACTGGATTACTCAATAGTTAATCATAGGGATAAAAGGCAGCAAAAGGTTATGTTCAATTCTTTTATGAATGGAGTAACTCAGTAACGTGCAGCTTAGAGTTGTGCACTCCTCACTGCATATCTTACAACAGTCAACTCAGAACCTCATGCAGTTAGTAGCTCAGGCATAAAAATTTCCATATTTAAAGCTGACTTCAGGAACATCCCATTTGCTGCTTCGGAAAGAATTCCCTCTGCATGATGACGATGAAGCTCACATAACTTTGTTCAGCCTCTGGATCACATGTAGGATTCTGGTTAAAAGCCAGTGAAGAGTCATTTTATCACTACTCAGAATATACACATCTCGGGGAGCCATCCCAGCAAGGAGGGAACTCTTTACACTCCCCAGGAATTTGCTACGTAGATACAAAAGCTTACATTTTCAAATGCCATAGATTCCAAACCAAAATCAAAAGTTCTATTTTAAGAGGTGATGATGAAAGCTATAAAGCTAGGAATGTTCTGCCCGCACCTCCACCCTCCATCCAAAACCAAAATCCTGATTGTGTTGATTCAAGAAATCACTGCAAACTCAAAATTCCAAGTTGGGGGATTAAAAAAACCCAAAAACAAACAAACAAACAAAACCACAACACAAAAAAACAAACAAAACAAAAACAACACAAAAACCCCCACAACAACTGTATTTTAAGTTTTACTATTCAAACAAAATGAAATGCCAAAAACTAGAGGAAAAAACTCATAACTAGAAAAAACTCTTGCTTGGAAATGTAAACAACAGTAAGGAAAAAAATCCTACTAACAGGTGCTTGAAAAAGACAAGATGAAGATAGAAAGCATTTTAGAGCATGCACGAGAGGTTATTCTTCTGAGTACCAAAAGCCAGCACTTAAATTCTGTTTAAAACAGGAAAATTAGAAAACCAGCCACAAAAACTGCAGCTCTGACATTTCTCACTTCTGAAAGAGCTGGAGGGGGACACATCCCTTCTGTGAATACACAGACATGCTCTCCTCTTTCTTCCCATTAAACGTAGTTTAGCAGCTGACATCCTTCAAGCGCTTCAACTTAAATCCTTTAAAGAGGAAAGAGCAAGAGCCTGGGAGCTGTGTTTTGAAAGAATGAATGGGATCAGCATCCATTTGTCCAAAATTGAGTTTAATATATCCCTAATCTGCTAAAGCAGCTCAAAAATGCTTTTTCCCCTGAAAATGAGAGAGGTTTTACATTTGATTGAAGATGACACTGATTTTCAGCTGAAACAATTGTTCCTTTTTCAGAACCAGCTGGATACAAAGCAAATTAGACAAGAAAAGTCAAGTTTTATCCACTATTGAGAACTGAATTATGTCTACGCTCATTTACATTGCAGACTTCAAAACAATTCTTCCTTTGTTCTCTAAAAATGCATGAGAAAAAACCCTCTCGTTCATCTAAACTGCACTTCTAACAGTTTGGAACAACCTGCTTCTGGTTTGCATACCTGGCTTGATCTCTAATAGATTCTAAGAGGTTTTTTCAGCTGGTCAATGGACCAAAATATCAAAACCTAAAGATGCTATCCAACAGATCACTCTATGCTGAAAAGATCTTATTTTCTTTTCAGTATACTTACAGAAAGAAATTAGGATTACACAAAAACAATTATTAATCTGCAATATATACCAAGACAGTGCAAACCACAGTGTAGTGCACAGAAACAAATCAATGCTCCCCAGAACAGAAAAAAAAGGTTTTCAGTACAGCAAAATTTAGGGGAAATAGAATTCATTAACAAAAGTAGCCATCTGGCCAAGAGCTAACATCCATTAATTCTGGCAATGCACTGTTAGACTCTAACTGACCATAACTCTTCCCCATACATGCAAAATGTCTGCAAAAAGTGATGTCAAATTTAGGGTTTCTCTATCTGGCTGATTGCACCTGTGTATGTGTACTGCACACACATTTCTGCCCAGCCACCTGCTAGGAGACATAAAAAGAAACTTGTGAACTATAACAACCAAAATAAAAAAGTGAAATTATCTTTGAAAGTTTGTATTTGCCATTTAAGCACAAAATTTGCATATAAAGGCCAGCAGCACACGCAGGACTCCCGAGATTTCCCTAAGTTGCGTGAGTCCCTCATATGGCTGTCCAAAACCAATTTTAAGTCCAGAGGAGGCCACAAGGATGATAAGGGGGTTGGAGCACCTCCCATACGAAGACAGGCTGAGAAAGTTGGGGCTGTTCAGCCTGGAGAAGAGAAGCTGCGTGGAGACCCCACAGCAGCATTCCAGTATCTGAAGGGGGTCTATAAGGATGCTGGAGAGGGACTCTTCATCAGAGACTGTAGTGATAGGACAAGGGGGAATGGGTTTAAACTTAAACAGGGGAAGTTCAGGTTAGATCTAAGGAAGAAATTCTTTACAGTGAGGGTGGTGAGGCACTGGCACATACTGCCCAAAGAAGTGGCAAATGCTCCATCCCTGGCAGTGTTCAAGGCCAGGTTGGACAGAGCCTTGGGTGACATGGTCTAGTGTGAGGTGTCCCTGCCCATGGCAGGGGGTTGGAACTAGATGATCTTAAGGTCCTTTCCAACCCAAATCATTCTGTAATTCTATGATTAAGTGTTACTGGATTGTAGATTGTGCCAAAAAAAAGGTATTCCTCTAGCACTCTTCCCTCTTTGTAAAAAATAAAATGAAATAATGTTCATGACTCATTTTTTCAGTGGACCAAACAGTCTGTCACAGAACAAAACCAAGTCACATCAACAAACTATTCAATCCATATCTTGACCAACAGCAAAATCAATAACCAAAAGAAATCAAAATCAAAAGAATTTGCAAGATCTCCATATGGGATAACTAGGCAGCAACATGAATAACAAAAAGACTTCTTTGGAAACAAAAAAAGGCTACACAGGGAGATTAGGTAGCAGATAATGGGAAGGAAACACCAAGCTTTCGGAATCAGCAAATAAATATACAGAAAATAAATGAGTCAGATGTTGAGAAAGTCAAAGGACAAGTGACTCTTGGAGAAACACACTAATGAGGGAGCTTCCGCTGCTAAGAGCTTAGTGTAGACCTGCACATCAGCTTCATTTTCAAGAGAATGACAACAGGCAAACTGGCACAGGGCTGTTGCCAAAACTCTGTTCTTGAAAATGAATGTGGAGTTTTGCCTCACTGTGTACGATCGCTTTTTGAATGACTGAGTCAGTAATACCATAGTTCTTCAAAGCAGTTCAATAGTCCAATGAGATGTGAAATACAGCAGTTAAGTTTCTGCTCTTATTTTCATATATTTTTCTGGGTCTACTCTTTTTTCGGAATGTCTTTTCAGCTTTATTTTCACTTTTACTTTTTCTTCCTCAGCTGTCATCACTTATATTGATTTTTTTTACTCTTCCCATTTTTGGTTTGACAGGTGTGTTTCACTTTTTCTGGTTAATACAGCGTGCACCTCACTAGTCATATAATTCCTGCTTCACTTATGTTTTGTTCTGAAGAAACAGGCCCTCCTTGCTTAAGCTATTCTGTTCCCAGAACAGTCAAATTATACTCTCCCCCTCAGTTCTTCTTCTAGAATATTAAGAATATTTTCTCATGTGCATTAAATAAGCACAGCCTAATGACCTGCATGCTTGAAGAACATTTGGTCTATGGAATGGAAGCTGTACAAGGTCTATCAGGGTAGTTTACTTATCCAGCTTAGGCCATGATTCTCCTATTTTTTCAATGGCTGTTCAGAAACCTTGAGGAGTTGACTGGGACAACCGTTTCCAGTTTCCATCTTTCCAGTAGGGCTTCTGGAGACAAACATCAGGACCAAGAAGCTTTGAGAAGTTAAATCTTTCCTCATTAGATGATTCTAGCTCTCAACAGAAAGGAGACCCAATTTCAGTCTCTAAAAAGTCTCATGTAGTTTGCCCAACAGACAACTTAATTACCTCACTAAGCCAAATAACAGTAGCAACCAACAGGAGCTGAAGTCACTAAATATTAATTTATTTGGGGTTTTTTTTAATAAAAATAATGTTGAACAATTTGCTCTCAGCATCAAGTAGCCATTTTCCTTATCTAGAACCTTGTGATACTCTTCCATTATTCAAGACTGATCTTTTAAACTTACTATGCACATGGTTCCATCCTGTTGTCATACTGAATTTCTTCACCAACCTTGTGAATCCCTTTAAAAAAACATTTGTCTGCTTCTTGCTGAATATTTTTCCAGCAGTGGTTGATCTAGGAGAAAAGGGAGCTACTACTGATGGAAGAGGTGCAATAAATCTGTATCCCTCATTAGATAAGCTAAGCTTGCCAGGAAATTGCCTCACCATTGCAGAACGCCACAGCAAAATCAAGGACTAGAGTCAGCTGACTTAAGCGAAGGCTACACACAAGTACTCTTTCACAGGAGAAACTCTCACCCTAAGAATTAAATGCAAGCCTTGGAAGTTTTTATACTCTGGAAGAAATGGTAAACACAGCCACAAATAGAATTTTTAAGAAAGTAATAGTAATATGAAGGCCATTTCCCTAATTCTAACCAGTCTTACTTTATTCTGTGAATTTCCACAGAATGTCATGCACAAATTCAGTTCTAACAACCGTGAAATGTAAATTCGATGGCTCTTCCTTGTCTGTAAAAAAAATTCCCATAATTAGAAAACCTATTAGGAACAAAGCCCATTGAGGTAGAGATCCTTTTCAGGCCTTTCCATAACAAGTGTCATATCAAGGAAAAAAATCGATTTCTTTACAACAAAGACAGATTAGATACTGTCTTGCCATACACACGCTGTTCAATAGCAAACACCTTGCTACCACCTAAAACCTGCTTCCACAAGTCACAAACTATAAGGGTACAACTAGAGGAATGATGTATTGTGTCCAAACATCCTTCTGAAGCGAGACAAAAAACCCCTATGTATTCAATATAAGATGTAGCTCTTCTGTAACACCTCTCTTGACATTCCTATCTACAACAGCAGGTGAAAAAAAAAATAAAATTGTACTTTGGTTCTCTAAACAACAAAGAATACAACAAAATAAAGGTCAGACAGGATCTTTATAGACATACACAGTCTTCACAGGTATTTTACAGAACATAAGACTCTAAGTTAGGGAAATCAACACTGTAAATTCATAAAAAAACCCAGCAATTTCTGGAAAAACAAAACAAAATATATTAAACTCTGAAATTATTGTTTTACTTGTCTCTTTTGAAGTCACTACTTAAGGAAAATAAAAAGCATTTAACTTTCAGAAACAAGTCTGTCTTGACACTTTTGGCATTACATATGTGCTGTTTTTCAGGCAACGCTGTACAAGAGATTAAGGGTACACAAACGCAAACCCAAACTGTGAGGCCACCACTGTTTTGCAGTCGTATCTTACCAAGGTTGCAGTCTCTGTACCCATCCATAGAACAGAGGTCATTCGTATCTATATGTATTTGTTAAGTGTCATAACTACAGAATGTTCTAAAGCCTCAGATAAAAATGCCCTGCAGAAGTACACCATATTGCCATTAACAGATAATTCTCACTCTAGCGGGTCTTATACGTCAGAAATGCAACTCCCTACATATCTAACAGGTAAGCATAGTGTCACAAAAAAGACCATAGTATTTAGGGCAACATCACAGAAACATAATACCATTTTCATTCTCAAGGAAACAGTCTTTCAAGATATAAAGCAAGTATTGGGAAGTTTCAAAGCAGAAGTGCATTTCCCAAACTATGCAATTAAAAATCTCTCAAATGTATCAAGAATATGTTTAATTGAAAAATAATTAACAGTAAAACTGCATAAATCAGCCAAAAGCTAAACAGAGGAAATTTCTTTAGAACAAGTCCTAGATTTGACTGGGGTTTTCTAATCTTCAGGAGGCACTTTAAGTTTAACACTGGGGACCAACAAACGAAGAACAGAATGACAATTTTACCTCTCATGAAGCTCTTAAGTGATCAGTATTTAACACCCAACAAGTACCCATCTGCAACCTGTACATGAAGTTACCACAGCTCTCTAATTTGTCTTTACCCAAAGTCACATAGCCTCCAGATACTCCCTATATAGTTCAGCGACCATGATTCACTAGCAAAATTTATCCATGGGATATGTTTGGGGTGATACCTGATTGGAGTGTTGTCATCTGCATTTCTGGTTCCAGCAGTGTCATGTTGATCCTTTTCTCAACAGTTACAATCCCACAGTTACAATCCCTTAAAGACCCCTCTTTATACATAGATAGATAGAGCCTACTGAGAAAAACTCAGTCTTTCAACATGCAGTTCTCTGCTTATTCACTGCAGGCAAGTTGGAACAGCCCTGAATCAAATTACTCCTAGGAGAAAAATGAATACTCAAAGGGGAACACAAGATGTGTAGTTTGCAGAAGTAAGGTCCACCCCTTGATGCTCTGTAAGTAAAAGGGAGGGGGAAGGAAAGGGTCAGAGATATTAGAACTGGCAGTTTTTTCCCCCTTTTAAAAGGGAAGGATGACGTCTTGGGTAGACTTTCAATCCCCTGAGGGGCTCTGCTGATGAGGCAATTTCATTCCAAGGACAAGGAGACCCAGTGTTAACATAAACATGCAGACATCCTCAGCTTTGAAACAACATGGCCCAAAACATATACATCCTGCTGATAGATCAGTCACTTTTCTTCAGTCTTTAGCAGTCCTTTTCGTGAATAATCACACTATTCCCCTATCTCTACCAACTCCCTCTTGCTGACCACTAAACCTGAGCTACTGTAAAAAAAGACTAGAACTTTCTCCAAATAGATGATAGCATCTGTTTCTTGAAAACAAACAAAATGCGCTTTCTCCTTCAGACTTCCCTCACTGTGGATCACACCCTCCATCCAACCTGTCTAGAGGTTAAAAAAAAAAAAAAAAAAAAAGCTGTATTTGCCACATCCAGATCATTACTTTCAAATTATTTGGGATAGTGAACAAAACTTTTATAGCCAAATATTTCATGAGCAAAAGATAAAAATAGAATTAAGTCTTTCCTCACTAGATGATTCTAGCTCCCAACAGAAAGGAAATTCAATTTCAGTCTCTAAAGAGTCTCAAGTAATTTGCCCAACAGATAATTTAATTATCTTAGCAAACTAATTCCAACACTTATGTCCCCAGAGCAGCTTTCCCTTATTCCCCATCTCTTCCCAAGGCTCATCGTCATATCTCATTAGGTCATCTAAGTAAGTAACTATATATTTGTACAAAGCCCAAAAATACATTGAGCTCTGCAGCAAAGACAGACCAATTTTTAGATTTAAAATCCCTTTGTAGCAAGTCTGAATCCCTCTCCTGCCACAACTGTATTCATGTAGATGAGTAACTGGGTGTGCAAAACTGCTTTAGTGCTGTTTTCTAACCCCTTCAATCTTAACTATCTTCAGGGCTTCTCTAGCACTCAGATGCAAGAACTCCCCAACAGCTGCTCAACAGCTGAGAGAAAAGCATGGCAGGTTTTAGCAACATACCTTCCTTCCCCCACACAAACACATCTGGGGCTTCAAAGGAGGCAGCGAAAACTCATTCGACAGCTTTAAACAACACAGGAAGATCCTTTACAGGGATGATATTGTAGTATTTTCAGATTTCCATACTTCTTACACCAGTAGTGTGTTGAAAAAGCACAAGAATCAGCTCATTTGGGCTGATATTCCAATGCCTTACGCAGTCCTAAATTCGCAGCCAGACCAGGCAAAAATTGCAGTCCCAAATGTCCATTCTTGCTGTGCAATCCTTACAGAATGGAATTGCAGTGTTGCACTGTATCCCGAGAATTTAGACACTAGTGACAGAAACAAGTCACTTGAGCACCTACCCTGAATATCCATATTCATTATAAATAAAGGAAACCATCGATTTTCAGCAGAACATATGCTTTTTTTTGTGGTGGAAATATAAGGGGAAGCAGTAAGAGTAAAGTGGAAAAGAAATCTTTCCTACAGTGTCCAAGAATATCACTTAACTCCCTCAAATATGTAGACAGGCACTGCCAGTGACCATGAAACAGAGATAAAACTTAAAGCACGAACCAAGATGTTGCTTACTTGACCAGCAAGGAAGATGAAGATTGCACTCCCAAATGTCTTCAGACAGAGATTCCTTCATTATACTTTGTGGTAAAGTAGATTGTGGCAGAGGCAGAGTTACAGCCTGCAGAAGTGGCTGATAGCATCCCCAAATAAAGGAGTTACAGAAAACTTGACATTTCCATGAGGAAAGCTACATGTTACAGAAATAGGCTATCACTCAAAGCTAGGATTCAGTTTACTGAGTACTAGCAGCAACTGACTGTTGTGCAATGGTGCAATCTTTCTTGCATTAAGAAGGCGCTCACTGTTGAAGTGGAACAGACTGATAATCCTGTTGAATGGCATTCTCCCTTTAAAGAACCAGACTTCCTTTCCCCACTATTACCCTTAATACTTAAAACAGCAAAACCAGCAACAGAAGTCCTTACTCACACAGACAGAACAGCTGCCCCGATCTGGGCCTGACTTGTTTAGCAAGCAGTTTAAGTTCATGAAAAAGGAATGTTTTTTAAATAGCTATCAAATTATCTCTCTAATGTTCATCCATCAGACCTGAACCTTGAAACCTTAAAGACAAAGTGAAATAAGAGATAAAAGGGAAAGGAAAAGCAGAAAAGAGAAGAATATTACAAACCAGTGACTGGAGAAGGGCATTAATCTTCTTAGCTTGATCAGGAACAAACAAAAACTGTGTGGAGAGCTAACCTGTTAAAGCCACCACATTAAAGCTGCCTCTGGCATTACTCTTTCCAGCTCAACTATTCCCCCATCACTATTTAAAAGTTTGTTTTTAATATTGCAAGAGATTACCACTTCTCAGCTGTTTAGTAGCTCCCATCAGCAACAGGCCAGTCATTTCTACCACGCTCTGAATCTCATAGCTCTATCAGAAACATTCAGACAGCATGCTAAATTTACAGTCTCCTGGGACATAACTATTTGTCTTAAGACAAATCTATCCAAGATAGACTGGTTGTTTTTATTCTATCAACCATTCCCCTTACATACAAGAGAAAACAGCAAGCCTCAGTGGAGCATGTGTGAAGGACAACATAGAAAACTATGTATTTCCTATCTTAGGCCTTTTGTTACAGCCTTGGTCCTTTTGTTACAGACTTAATTTTCTTCACATGTAAGTCACCACTTGGTAATTAGATGTAACTTAAGTCACACTATTCCAGAAATCACTAGAACAAAAAAAAACCTCCACCAAAAACCTAAGAAAATAATTTCAGAATAATCCTGTCCCTTTAAAACCCTTTATTGGGAATAAAATCCCACCCTTGTTGATACACAAACATGCCTAACTTCTTAAATGAGTTCACAAGACACGATACTCACTTTTTTAAAGGACTGCTTAGGACATGATTTTAAGAAAACATTACCAATGTTTTTAAAATCACAGTAGCAAGTGGGCAGCTACAGAATCTGCAAACCTTCTGTAATAAGCTATACTTGAAATAAATCCTGAATCTGACTGCATTCAATGTAATGCCAATCCAGGATAGAAAAGGGAAAGAAAGGGAGGAAGATAGGAATGTATAACCCAATAAAAGAACTATAGAAGCAATAATCTGCACGATTCTTTAAAATAAAATTATATGCCCTAATAAATATTTAAAATATCATTCCTGCCTTTTAACAGTCAATGGGCATAGGAACATAGGCACTACATTAGCTCCTTAGAAATATTTCAAAAGATCAGCTCTGCAATTTGTAAGTCAGTATAATCACCAACAGCTTATGTGGCAACAATGAATATCATGCTTCAAACAGTACTCAGTCTTTACAGTAACAGGACTACCTTCTGATACGTGAAGCACATGCCTCTTACACGACTTCGAGTCATACTGAAATTCCACACATTCCAACTAGTCTCTTTCCCCCCAGCATATATAGTACTTTATAGAAGGCATCTCAGATCAAGTAAACCCCAACTGACAAGCTGGTACAAGTTTTGCGCAAACCTGTAATCATAAAATGCAACAATTCGTTTGAAAGAATGTTACCTCATCTTAAACAAGCCTACAGTAAGAAGAAACCAGGACTGCTGTAGGCTTCTAACATTGTGTTTTTCGTGACCTCTGAACAAAGGTAACTATGAATTCACCTGGGGAAAATGGGTCAAGAGAGAAGACCAATAAGCTAGTGGATCAATTACTGTAACTTCAAACAAAGGTTAAATAGGACAATTCTGATCAGAAATTATCAATCTGCATAAGATTTGTGTATTGTTTTTTCGCTTGTTTTTTCTCTTTTTTGTAACCACATTTGTCAGGGACTTGCTCTAACCCTGCCCTATGGGTTAGGAAAAGTTATCTTGGCATCTTAGTACAACTGACAGAGAAAAATCAAGATACACTGAAGAGCTTCAGATGACTTTGCAATGACTTTTTTCTGGCTTGTGTGGCAACGAATGAGTCAGTCACAGGTAATCTCTCATAGTTAAAGAAAGTTAAGGCTTTGATGAACATGGGTTAAAATAAGAGAGAAAAAATGTGAATTTTGGATAGAAAATTCACTGGGACGCACAAAGACAAATTAAATAACTACACCTTAAGTGTTCCATCAAGCTTGATGTCTGAATAGAACCTAATAATTGTGTCAAAATATTTTACTCTCACCTTACCACATAAGGTTTCCTTTCACTGAAGTGACAGGGAATTGTTTCCTATCTATCTGTTATGTTCCAATACTTCACGCATATCCTTAACAGCTCTTATTGCATTTTAATATAGTGTAACTTAATAACAACTATTCAGTCAAGATGTTTAAGGCCTTTAAACCCATCTCTCTAGGCATAGCTATCCTTGTAGGTACACACACCTATGAGGTGTACCTACAATGGAGAAGAATATGAAGAGGAATTTGGGCGGGGGGGGGGGGGAATACAAAAAAACAAAACAAAAAAAAAATCCCAAAACAACCACCAAAAAAAGAAAAAAACCCAACAAAACCCCCAGAAACTGTCTCTTGCTGCCCTTCAGTTCTCTAAGAGCAGGGGAATAAAAAGAAAAAGGAATCCACTGTCCTAGGACACATGGCAGCACATGCATACCCTGCACTCCCAGTTCTCCCATGGGATACAGAATTCCATGATGCTTCCCATGCCAAAGAGATTTCTATTTTAACTCTGCTAACAGTGTATGTTCCAGAACCATGGTCTGAAATACAAACTCAGTACAAATCCATGTAATGTTTTTCTGCAGACATCTACAGATAACCAGCCTTCTGCAAGCAAACATTACACAAAGGGTTAAGCTATCAGAAGCGCTCAGCCTAAGTAGTTAGTTGAGCTGTGAGTCAGCAATGCCTGTCTAGAACTGCAAACAGGAGACCCTTTGACACAGATAGGCAGCTTCCAGCAAGTCTCTTATTTACCATCTCCTCCCCTCCCACTGCCACTCAGCTTGAATCTTCCTCATACCTTGAATTTGGCAAGTTGTCACAGAAGCAGTTTCACTACACGAGATACGCTTCTACAACCACTTTGGATTGCTGAAATGTTTAAGCAGATTGCCATCTCAACTGGCAGATCATGTCTAAAGGTTTTTTAACATACACCAAAGGCACAACAACAAAGATATACCATATTTTTAAAAGGAGCTTTAACAAGCTCAGCAGCTTTCAACAGTCATACAATCTCTACCCGAAGAAAATTGAAAAGTTCCCGTTTGCAGGAACAAGTTTATACATACAAAATGCACCAGCTCTGTTTCTCAGCAGCTCACTGAGCCAAGTCTCCTTTTGTGCTGTGACAGTTTGCAGATAACCGTATTTCAACACCACTTTTCAGTCCCACAATACTTTAATGAATGTATGCACAAACAACACATAACAACATACTGCAGCCTAGGAGAAAAGACCATTGTATACCTCTGAAGATAAGGATTATTCAGTAGTCTAGATCAGGGACTTCGGACTTAATGCCATGTCTGAAAAGCTGCACCTCCAGCAGTAAAATTCCCGCTATCATGACAAGCCCTGATAAAGAATCAGCTCTGAAAAGACCCACCTAACGAGTCATTTCCGGGAATATCCCAATTTTCTTTGGCAAAAGGTATGGGCAGAAGTATTCCTTTCCAAATATTTTTAAGCCCAATTCTATTTTACCTGTTCCAGTCAACCAGATTTGCAGCCCACAATGATACAGCTTCAAGGTTGAGTCCATAAAAATAACATTATTCTGATAAACTATCTATTTCTGTAAAATATCCCTAAGAAACCAATTTTTAAACCTATCCAAACAACTGAATCATATAAAGACTTTCATTCTGAATATCCTTTCCTCTGACCATAACAATACTGCTGTGTCCTGCTTCCAAGTAGCCACTTCAAAGTGAGGCTACAAGTTTCATTTTCCTAAAAAGGTGTTCTTATCCATTCCCAACCTTAGTATCCCTTTCCCTGTGGCATCAAGGATAAACTGCTGCTTCTCAATTCAGGACCCTTAATCATGTTTTACTCACTAAAAGAGAAGAACCCTGCCTCCAGTGAAATCCCAATGTCACCTTCAGGTGGCCAGCTGCCAGGTTTTGGAAACAAAGGCTCATATGGTTTTCCCATGCTGTCTTCAAGCCCTCTACAAGTTTCCAAATTACCTCGGTTAAATCTAACTTGAAATCTCTTCTTGCCTTTATAACTATAAAATGCCCAAGTCTACCACTAGCTGAGGTGTGTTCAGATCACAGTCTACCATGCTGACTAATATTTCAATTTGTTCTCTTTTATTTATCAACACCACCTTTAGCTCTATCTGTTCTCTCTCATCTTATACTTAGAGGACTGCAAACATTAAGGATTAGAAGCTTTTTGTTCTGTTTTTGCAGTTTCTAGCTTCTCCATTTTTAAGGTCTGTAAGCACAACTGTAATCACCTAATGATGGTATAAGGTACATGAATGGAGAAACTCTTTTTATCCTCTTAAAAAACAGTATTTGTGGTTGAAGTTAATTAATTCTTCCAACTAGGAAAACACTGATACACTGTTCAAAGAAGGGCAGGCTCAATTTCTGAATGTAAAGAACAGCATGTCAAGTGAGGTATCCCTCCAATCCAAATTACTGTCCTACAGTTCACATATTCTAAATTACTTCACCATAAGCATTATATTCTGGCTATAAAGCCACTCCAAAGCTCCCCAGCATTTCCAATGTGCCGTGCCATGCAACTCCACGTAATGCATATAATGCCCAACACTATAAGGCACCCAGGACCCAACCATGCTTTAATCCATAGCATCTTGCAGGTAAAGTTGATAGCAAGAATTCAGACTGTAGCAAGACCTTCATATTGCGAAGAGCCCACAGCATATACGCCAGTGGGTGAAGGGAGATCACCATGAGGAAGTCACAAACAGAAGCCACCAGTTATCAAATGGTTTCATCAGTCTGTCACAGGATAGGGCTGAAAATGCAAAGGCTTTCATGGCAGCCTGGTGACCCTGAGCTTCAGACAGCTCATAGTCTTCCAAAACCAGGAATTCTGGTCACCGAATGACCCTATACTTTGGCACACCTCTGTCATCCACCAAATGGTTAGAGGGATTCATACCATAGTTGTCCATAAGCTTTAGAAACATAGGTAGGTCATTCTCACTCTAGGATTAGAAGGCCTATTAGGATATTTAATTTTTAACGCTATGTCTTGTTGCTTCTTCTAACAAGTCTGACAATCTTTCAGACATTTGCAGTGAGAAAGTTACTCACCCTTGATAAGTTCAGACCAAAGGGGCAAAGAAAAATCGACAGATGGTTATAGTCTGAATATGAGCTAACACTTTGTTTGACTGACTGTCTCAGCTTTACACAAGTTCTAGTCACCACAAAGCACATGGAAGTTGTTGCTGGCATTCACCTAAAACAATAATCTAAAGCATTTACCACTGGAGTTCTCTGGAACTTCCACAGCCAGTAACATCAATCCTTCCCATGGAACAATGTAAACCAGTTTTGTCAACTCTCGATTATCACACGGTTCTTCATGCAAATAAAACACCGTAAGAAGCAATAAGAAATAGCCCTGTTATGTGACCACATACGATGACAACACCACAGTACTTCCTTGGTGAGGACACACTCCATGAGACATGAGTGCACTGTACCACTTACCATTCTTCCTTTCACTGAGTGGAGGGAGGTTGGGGTTTCGGCCATGATGGAGGCTGAGGGTCAGCTCGGGCTGCAAGGACAGCTCCTGCAGCTCATTGGCAACAGCTTCGCTCTGAGGGCTGGGGGCCGCCGAAAGTGATACCAGCACCGGCTCATCATCATTTTCGCCAGCCCCTCCTCCGTCCAGCCCATTTCCAGCAATGACGGAAGGGGGCAGGCACACCACACCGGAGAAATCCACTTTGGCTTTCGTAATGGCAACCTGCAAGACAAACCAGAAAAAAACCAAACCATAAACTTCACGAGTCTTAACCCATACGTCCAGTTCATGATGGCATCTCTGTATTCTAGAGAGACATGTTCTTTAGCATTTGTGTTATCATCATCAACTCAAAGCCAACTACTGATTGAAACTTGCTAAACTCAGCAGTTTACAAACTTGCATAAACCTCCAACAGCATCACCACAGAAACTACTGACGAAACTACAGATTACTGTAAGTAGAACATTCTCAACTTTTTGTACGTTAGGAACCCAGTCAGGAGAAGACAAGAGATCAAGTTGTTCCAGTGAAGTCAGCCTATCTAGAACCTTGCTGAACTCTTGATTACTGTCCTTTTATACCAACAGTAGTGTTTTAACAGGACAACTGTCAATTTGAAATTCAGTCAGATAAAGTAATCCTTCATAATAAACCTGGAAGGACAGCCGAGTACAACAAATGAGGATTTCCAAGTAAAATCAATTGCATTTTAAAAAATAATTCTCTTCGTCTATTCTCTCTTCCCCATTTGCTATCAGTAAAAATGAATGCAAGAAAAATATTCCACATAAACAAAAAAAGCTTTCCTGTCTAAAACCTCAGCTACAGTAACCAAAATCTGCACTATAAATACACAATTTTTAAATGTTTCATGATATTTCCATAATTCTTAAAATAAGTGTTTAAAAGCCACAACTATGTTAAAATTAAAAGTCTTTTCTATTCAGTAATTTAAACAGAAACAAACCAGCTGGAAGTCTGCTGAAATGGTTACTGTGTCAACATTTAAACAGTAACGGACATTATACAAGGACAATCATACTTAGTTTTGATTAATGAATATGGAAGTCTCCTGCTTCTTAATATGCTGCTGTTTCAACCAGTCTAAACTCAGAAGACTATCACTACATAACTGCTGCAGTGTAGTAATTTATCAAGCAGAAGGTATTTCCAGAGGCTAGCCTTCAGCTTCAAAAAGATGCAGGTAAAGCAAACTGCAAAGAAGTAAAAACCATCAGGATAATCCTTCAGAAATCAATTAGAAAGCATAAACTTGGAGCAACAGTTTTGAAAATAGTTTTTTATTAAGTATTCACCACTTAACACTCATAATTAACCTGAGTGTGACAATATCAACACATTAATAGCTGATAAAGTAGCTCTAGCAGTCATCTTCCCCACTTCCATTTCAGTTTCGTACTTCAGTTGATTACTCATGTTTGCTTTGTAATACCCAGAACAAAGTTGTAAGTGGTAGAGCATTTGTTTCAAAAATTTGTTCAGTGTATATTCAAGCAACAGTATTTACTGGTAATGAATACGCACTATTTCATCCACGTTGTCATACATTCATTCCCAGGAACTTATGTCATGATCTGAAGAGAAGCAAGGAAAAGAAGGGTCGATGGAAAAACAGAAAACAACAAAAACCAGCAACCGAAGCTGGTGCTTGTTACAACAAAAGAAATGAGAGCGAGCCAAACCTTATTGCCATATGAAGTATTTGCTACAGTTTGGCTAGAAAGTGCCTACCTCTTCCTTGATACATTCCCTGTCCAAAGCAAACATGTGCTCACACATATCCATTTGAGAGCAAACTGTAATGGTAATCTGCAAAGACAAAAAAATTGGGATTCTGCCCCTCTTCTCTTTATAATGGATACCGAATGCCTGGAAATACACACCCTTAAATCACAGACTTAGAATAACAGAGTGTGGTAAACTACGGTAATCCTTCCAAAGGCTAGAAGGAGTTAAATCATGACCAATATAATTGGCCTCAGGCCCTGTCCCTGTAGGATGGGAGACCTGTGGAAAAGGGCTGAAAGGAAGAGTAATTGCTCAGTTAAGAGGCCGGCTGTCACCATCTTAGAGAAGCCAAAGCCTCTATTTGCTTTATCAGAAGAGATGTACTGGAGATATTACACTTTGCCTAGTACCACATGATGGTTAGGTCAGCTCATGCAGAAGGACAAGTGCAGCCAGGCCCAAATCCACAAGTGACAGACCCTGCAAGGATCTGGTACGGCAGGAGACTCGAACTACTTTTCTTAATCTACCCGAGAAAAGAAAGAGTTCCTTCTTTTTCCCAAGAGGGGGAGGAAAAAGCTTGACATGTCTCCAATATGTAAGATCTGCTTCAACAAGATAAACAGCAAATGTACTTAGGAACTTCTGACATACTGGATTTTCTTTTAAACAGGAATTTGTAACCTGCATAAACCAGGAAAAATCACATTTCAAACACCATTTTAACAACAGTGTTGTAAAACAGAATCTATTTCCCTAATCTAGCTATATTCACATTAGCCAGGCCACTGAAACTACACCCTTTCTGTAAAAGCACAGTACCAAGCTACAGCACAAAACAGAGCCAGAAATCAGTGCTTGCACACCAGTTTGCTAGGTAACCCTGAGCAATGCCATACCAAGTGATGTTAAATGGTACTGGGATTATAAACCAGAGTTTCTCCCGCAAATTGTGCACTGGAACTTCAGCACAGTGGCTGGATTATCTAGAATTGTACGTGGAACTGCAGGTTTCTTAACTCACGCAGAAGATAACACAGATGGAAGGTATCTTCTTAATCCCAGTTGGCATGTCATTCGAGGTTTGTCCCACATCAAAAGTAACACAGTTTAAGCAAACTTTACCTTGCCTTGACATTCATTCTTGCCCTGCCACAACATTCTGCATTGTGCCAGCAGTGCAGCTTGTAGAGCCACACTGTGAACCGTACCAGAAAGCTGATTCAGCTGAAATGCAATTTTTCCTAGGTTATTTTTCAGCAAATTTGATTCCTCCACACAAGCCACAGTCAAACCAGCACAGTACAGAGGAACACTGCCACAAAATGACTGTGCATCTCAAACACCCTGGTCAACAATTTTATTACTCCAAGTAGGATGCTAGCTCGAATAAAACTAAACTGGGATGAACCATTAAATCCATTAGGAAATACTGCCTGCTCCTTCCTCAACATCCCCTCCCATTTCAGGCCAGCACAAGAATCTGCAGTGATTCAGGATAAAAATGATCCAGGTGTAAAAGCTAGTTTTCTGGTTCACACTCCAGCTAAACCAGGACCCTGGTGCAGTTTGCCATGCAGCCACACACTAACAATGCTTGTGCCAGCACAGCACAGAGGAGACAACCGACTTACACCATGAGTACATCCAAACATCTAGCCTCTGCCTAAGGGAAAGAGAACTTTTTTCAGAGCAATGCCAAATCTCAGTATGCAACATATCCCCACTTTAAAAAACAGGCATCTGGTTCACAAGACTACAGGAAAAGCTATAATTGGGTGAGTTTGATTTTTATGTTTTCAATTAAAAGACTGATGAGGACATAGAGGGATTTGTAAGATGCTTTGAGGATTTATAATCATCCATGCTGCATTATTTGGAAGTCCTGTGAAAGGCATGGAATCCTTTCCCGCAACCAACAGTAAGGCTGTTTTTAGACTTCCCAGACAGTTACACCACTCTATAACTGTCATTGTAGAATGATCAATCAGTTAGTTACAGGCATTAATACTTAGGACCCAATTAAATTTTTAATATGTTTGTTTTCCTGCCATTTCTGAACAGACTAGAAACTTTCCCATAAAGAAATGTGCCATACCATGATCTTTCAGTGAGTCACCCAGAAGCTAATGTACAGTATTAAGAACAAGTATTCCTTAACCTCAATAAGGGCTCCAGGGTGAGTGCCCTCAGGATTTGTAATCAAATTTGTTTGTTGCCTAACCAGACAGCAGCTTTCTATCATGGCATTTTTCTTCTTTGGGGCCAGCTGCTTCCAGGACAAGAGTGGCTGTGATCCCAAAGATGTTCTACAGCAGCAACACCGGCTTAAGCAACCCTCAAGTCCTCCACTGTCCAGCCGCTCAGTTCTATCCCTACACTGCCCCTTCTTCCACTGGGGAACCAATTTAGCTAAAAACAGCCATTTATCCTGGGTATTCAGCAAAATCAGTTCCCCAGGCTAGGCCACTGCCAACTACACACACAGCTGTGTCACCATAATGCAGGGGTAACAGTGAGCTCTCAGGAGCTAGGAATGCCCAAATTGTGTTGCTATAAAGCACAAAACACTGCCACAACAATACAAGCATGGACCACAGCACTAGAGAGAAGATGGAGCTGCTCAAAGGAGACATTAGACACAACTCAAATATATAAATTATCTTTATCCCTTTCTGACTTCTGGAGGCATTTAAGAGATTTCAATTTCAGATAGACAAACAAGGCAGAGTCAATTTTGCACAAGGTAGAAGATTAAGAACCAGAGCCAATGAGAATTTTTGGAAAAAGATTATCAAACCTGCAAACTACAAAGGTTAAATTGCTTTGCAGCTTCTACATGGTAGCTTTTTAGGTTTATCCCCTTGCCATAGCAAGATCGTATCACAGTAAACCTGATTACCTTACACCTTTGTGAAAAAATGTATTCTAGTTTGCATTTACTATATGACAAAATTACTTACAGAAACTTCTCATAAAGCTGCTCATCCAGAATCACTGAAGGATAGCTCAAAGCCTGAGAGGTGAAGGGGAAACAAAATAGACAGGCAGAGCAGTGCTGAAACCTGTCTGACCCACAGTAAACTAGTTCAGGGAGCTAAGTAAAAAGAAAACTGGGAGGGTGAGAAGGGATTAGGATTAGTTTCCTGCCATTTCACCTTCATTAATCATCCCATCATAAGGCCAGACAAGCACCAACATTGGCACAAGGAAGCAACAAAGGCATCCAAGCCTGCCCCCTTGGCAAGAGCCAGTTTAGATCAACTTAGCTGTATCATAAGACCACATCCTCTGGTCAGACACTGAACTGGCATTGCCAACAAAAGGAACAGTCCAGTCTGCTCACTCCTCAGCTCCTCTGGGCCAACAAAGGCTGAACTAGATCAAGGAACTGATCCGTATTAAATTTGACCTGGCCACACACACACAAACTACTAGTTTTAAGCTGCATTAGTCACTTTCTGATCTGGCTTGCCACCCAGCCACCCAAAAAACTTGGGCTAACATAAGGGAAAATGAGGGACAAGGTAATAAAAGAAGAAATCAAGATAGCTACTTTTGGTAGCAGTGTCACCTTAAGGTGTTGCTATACAGTTCAATCAATCCAAAATTCAGGCTGGACTTGGACATATGCACTAAGTCTTCATGCATTAGACTTCTCTTGATTTTGGCAATATTTACATGCTTGTGGCATCATCAAAATCTTGACAGTCAGTATTTAAATGAACCAAAGAACAGCACCACCTTCCCTAACATGAAACGTCAATAACCAGAGTGAAACATATGAAACAAAAAAAATTTAAAAATAGTAAGTAAAGATCAGAGAGGTACAGGAAAGAAAAAAAAAAAATAAAAAAAAATTAAGAGCACAATTCCCAAATGAAGCAAGGACATATCTATGAACAGCTTTCCCTTGTTTGCAATTTGGGGCTGTGTTACCAGGGTAATAGCAATTTCCTACCAATATAAGAATTGCTAAGCAACCTCCAGCACCTAAGAGCAAGCGCGTGTGTGTGCAGCTGGGCTATTTTGAGAAGACAGGAGGTTTTTATTTTAAACTTAAGAGCAGCCTTCTGTTAGATGATTATGCCAGCTGAGACCATCCAGCCAAGAGAAGAGGCAATCTTGGAGCAAAGTGGCTTTAAGTGGATGAACCTTTGAAATGAGTGAGAAGAGAGGAAGAGAATGCCGTGGCATGCCCAAAGGCAACAATAACGCCCAGGTCATCACAAATCAAAAGAATAACCCAAGAGAAGTGAAGTTTGCAGCTGAAGCATCACATTAGCTTGAGAAGTTATAACAATAAGAGTGAGAGACAGTCCTTTTATCTTTAGGTATCAAAAGAAATGTCACCAACAGGAAGGCCTTCAAGGTCGTGTCATCAAAACAAAAAAAAGAACAACTTCAATTTCCTGTCAGTTAGCTTAACACAGGCACACAACTGTTCTTGAATTACTTCTCCAGTTAATTGAGAGTTAAACTGATGACACTGTCCCTAAAGTATTTACAATACACTAAGCAACAAGGCAAGCATCACAAAAACCGTACCCTGAATGTGTAATAGCTTGTTCTTGAGGAACCACTTAACTTTAAGAAAGCAAACTATGCAGATCACTAAAAAGAGACTGTCTTTGGTTAGGGAATTTTATTTTAATCCATGAATTCCACTTGCATTTGTTTTCTGCAAAATGAACCAGTCATCAACTTCCTTCACTTTCACAGTAAGGGAGAGGAAGGCAAAAGCAGTCAAAAAGTAACCTAATTAATTCTGGATTAGAAACAGAAAAGCAATTTGAAGGTGTAAACTGTCCATCTTACCATGATCACGAGCCACTACACTACAAAGCCCCTGTTAAAAATGCAAAGATTGCAACACATGAACAAAGATGCTGGTAAAACACGGATAAGCACAACTTTCTATCTGAGCAAAAAGATATGAATCTGAGTGTATACTATGCCAGTAACATTACAGTAAAAGAGGACATCTTTGAATCATTACCAGAAATCTCTCAGCTACCACCTCCAGCAAATCTATCAGTATAAGAGTCAAAAAACATGCTCAGGTCAACAAGAAAATGGCAAGAAATGTTATCAGACAAAAGGCATGAACAGCTGTAGAGAGATGCTAGGACTACAGGGGCAAAAGATGCAAAGAACACATCTAGAGTAAGGCAATCCACTGCATAATTTCTGCTATAGACGTGATTTTAACAACCAGGCATCAAGTACCATATTTCTCAAGCCCTAAGCATTTCCTTCATAAGACACTGGCCTTTGCTTCACTCAGTCCAGCAGTAATAGAAAGTCTTTAAGGTCTTGAAAAATCATTATCAAACATCCATTTCTTAAAACCACAAATAGCAGGCTAAGAAATGCAGTTTAGCATTCCAGATGTTAAGAAATACTTTTCATGATTCAATATGCATTTGGAGGAACTTTGTGGCTTTCAAGCTCAAGGAACATTGATAATACCAAAGATAGTTTTGAGAATCACAACGATATTTATAATAAACAATCCTTGCTCAAAAAGAATGAACTCTCCCCCAGTTTCTAAAGTTCTTATGCAAACTCAAAGCATGAATGAGGAAGACGTCCTTCTAATTTCAGATGATGTTGAGCCTTAAACAACAATTTCTGCTGAAGTTCAAGTAACAAAAGAGAGCAAAAAAAGATGTGATGTCTAGGTCTCATATGTCAATGGGTATGCTGGTATATTTTAGTCCTTAGTCATGATATAGCTCAACATGATAATTAAAAGAGGAATGCAGCCTTCTGTTACCAAGCTATTCGTTCCTGCTGCTTCCCTTTTGTCTGATCTAATGAGTGTGCACCCACAGGGTGACTCAGGTCAGCTGAACCAGCAGATGATTAACTCTGCAGAAGATCAGAAACCATTTTCTACAGGATCAGTCAGCTAGCTGGTTGTGCCCTGTGGCTGCACAATCACTAGCTCTGATGCAAAGGAAGAAGCAGGAGTGTACAGCTGTGTAGAGGTTTGACCAGCCTTTACAACAGCAACTCACTAAAAAAAAAATCAACTGAACTGTAATGTCAAAGAGCACACTTAAACATCTAGCAGTGGTGCCAACTTCAGCAGTCTGCTACACACTCCCACTCTCATACCTTCCTCATTGTGAAATTAGCATAAATGTTATGGAGACAACATGTACTGGACCAGATGAAAAATAATCTAGAAAAAAGGCCACTTTTTTCCAGGAGGATCTGTTCCCCAGAGTGGCTCACCATGGCCACAAAACAGCTATGCCAGCAAAACAGAGGGAGCCGTGAAAGGGAACAAGCCGTTTAAGCCTGCGCTGGTGCCAAAGAAATGCATGATGAACTACAGTGTGTTTAGAACACTGACTTCTGACTGACTTCCTTGCAATTGCTGTCTGATGCATTTTTTTAAGTTTCCTTCAAGTCAGAGGCAAAGCATTCCTCCCCACCCCAAAGGGGCAAACAGATGAAGCAATGGATTCAGCCAGCAGCAAAGGCATGTGGCAATGGATGCCAACAACTAGTGGAAGCAGGGAAGCTGCAGCAAACTAGAAAAGGGAATGCTGACGAACTGCAGCCAGATGTGAGCCTTGACTTGGAAATTCATGTCAGGAAAACTGAGGGGCTGAGAAAGTATGAAGGAACTCGTGCTGAATGTGGATTTAGGGCAGATTGGGACAAGAAAGTCACTGGACAAGAGGAGAGTGGAAATAAGACTTCACAAGAAACAATATGCTTCCAAATGCAGAAGATTTGAACTCTGGGACAAGAATTGGATTTGCTAGGGCATAACAAAGTGGTGACTTGGGCAAGGAAAGATAGCTCAGAGAGCCAATATAGACTAAAATAAAAGAAAATAAATTTTAAAAATAAAAAAAAAAGACAAAGGTGAAGTAGTTATATTTCAGTCAGTTCAGTTCCCAGCACAAGCATTCATGTCAACACAAAGCACCAGGCAAAACAGGAGATCTGAAGAATCTTAAAGGAGTTTATGGCAAGTTTTTTTTGCAACTTACTTTTGTGTGTCTGAGGAAATAGTTTTACATTTTATCTAATTCAGTCCGATCATTGGCTGTAACTGAGAGTGTATATCCATATTGTATCACCTCACCTCAGTTTGAAATTGTCACCTCTTCTTCAAATCTAGTGGCTCTGCAGCCACAGAGCAAGTCATTTCAGTTTCATGTTCTGATGGAAAGCTACACCTTGAAACACGCTTGTTTTCCCATTGTGCTGGCAATCTGAACCCTGCAACCACAGGTTTATTAGATCTCATTCCCCCACCCACCACAAAAAAAAAAAAAAAAAAAGGAAGAAAAAAAGAAGAAAAGAAAAAAGAACAAAACCCAGCGGAACAAGGCCCACTGAAAAGTGACAGCTTTCAGTTATGTTATGTTATGTTAGGCACAGTGCAAAACCAAAGTCTTAAACAGAGTCTGCAAGGAGTTTTCTGACCCCAGTCACATTCTTTAGTCACAACAGCATGAAATTCTCTACAAGAAATTAAACCAATTTGAATTGACTTTGCCTCCCCTCGCCATCAATGGACACTGGATGTGGAATCCAAATTTCTCTGAATTTATTGGCATCTCCTAATGCAGCTACCAAGCATGACATTCATTTAAGTGGAAAGTCCAGCAATTGAGACTGAGTAACTACATCTTCTTTTCCCTTTTTCCCCTACAAAAGCTGACTTTCCACCCTTGGATAACCCCACTACTGAAGAATAGGTAAGATTACTTTTTTTCAGTGATTCAGAGAGCAGCATATATCCGTATTACTGTCTTGTCTAACCAGTTTATTGAAAAGAAGTATTAAGTACTCAAGAAGTGCTCCCTAACATGTGAATCTAATGAATGTGGGCAAAGAACATGGTGAAGGAGTGGGAGAATCGACAGTGCTGTTGTTCTTTGCCAACTCAAAGGATACTAAATTCAACTTTCACTACTTTTTATTTTGAAGCAACAATACTACAAGCCAGCACATGAAGGACATCTAAACCAACACTTTTGTTCTGCTGCTAGAATAGATTAAAACATTTTCTATTCTTTTGCTATAAGATTCAGCCTGGGATCACAGATAACATCTGAATGTATCATCCTCTGAGTGCTGCCGTATCATGGTAACTAACGGTTTTGCAGACATTACACTCTTACTGTATAGATGCAATTGCCTGCCTTTATATACTTAAATAAATCAGTCTAATGAGCCAAGGATCAGTAACACCGAATAACGCTTGTAACACAGAACCACCAGCTAACTTGTGACAAGCCTGACATTGCTAGGCAGCAGTGAAAAGTGGACAAGTGCGCCATTTATGCTCTTACACCATAAAGTCTTTGCTGGACAGCTGTCACACATCATGCTAGCACAAATTCAAAATATTTCATCTCTGACACATTACTACCCCTCACGTTTAACGACCACAAGCAATTTTCAATTCAGCACATAAGAAAAGGTGCAGACTGAAGACAGCAAAAAGAACACAATACATACCTTACTCACTGTTCCCACAGGCAAACCCAGCTCAATTCCATGCCAGCAGCTCTCTCCTCAGTTCACTGAAAGGGAAAACAGGGCATAAATACTGAGATCTTAAAATAAAAAAATAAGTAAATAAGATAAAACAAAATAACCACCACACCTATTTTCTCCTTTAAGAGTAAGGAACAAAGTCCTTTATCTAGGATTCTTTTTTCATATAACCTTTAATTCATTTGGCACACACAACAGAAGTTGAACTGAAAAGGCTGCCACACTTGTATACACATACCTACTTGCAGAGCAGAACTTTTAGTTTAGGATTGCTGTTTTGTCAGTTCTGAAGAATGCATTGTTTGAGATTTACTAAGCCAGGATACCCACAAAATTACACACTCAGTCTTCCTGTCCTTGTACTGAAATCGTTCTTAAACATTGGATAGCAGAAGTCGGAAACTGCTATGACTAGTTTATTAGACCATGTTATCCACCCAAGCAAAAACAGGGAAAAGTAAAAAAGCACATTTCAGAGATTTGCCAGGACTGCAACCGGAATCCCATCTTAGAGGAAGGGGAGGGGGGAACCATCTTGAGCACCTTAAAACAAACTCACAAATGTACTGAAGTAACACACCACTTCTCTCTGGCAATACAGTTTTAACAGGCATGCACAGCAGAACTTGACTAGCAAATTATTACTTTGTAGGCTTTAGAAGACTATCGTTGCAAACAGCAATAAAAAGGGTCAGAAGCTGATTTGTAGTTGCCATACTTTCACTCTTACTTCCTTACCCACCTTGAAAAAAAATGCAGATCATCATATGAAGGTTTTAACACCAAGTTTCCACCCTATTTCCACCTCTAAGCTTTTCAGACTTTAGGGCTTCCCAGACACCAGAACCATAGAACTGCAATTGAGGTGCTATGATATTTTGTCAATAAAAGAAAATAAAAGAACCCAGGCACCTCCCGAAACACAAACTTCAGACCGAATGGACTCAGGACACAGGCATTAAGATAGCTGGAGCAGAAAAAAAAAACAGAATGAGCTGTCTAAGACTTTAGCATCAGAAGGAATAAGACCAATTATACTGATTAGTCTCCTCTGAAGAAAGAATAACCACAGTTAGACGCTTGGATAATCAGCGCATTGCAAAATTTGAAAGAGGTCCCTGATCCCAAAAAAAAATAAAAGAAGGAAGCTGTTTCCAAGCAGCTACAGGTAATGAATTGCACATCTACTCGGTCAACTCTCCTCCAACTAACAGCTTGCAGGAGAAGGTATTTACCATACTGATACAAATTTTAAAAAGTAAGGACACGAAGACAGGCTGAGAAAGTTGGGGCTGTTCAGCCTGGAGAAGAGAAGCTGCGTGGAGACCTCAGAGGAGCCTTCCAATATCTGAAGGGGCCTACAAGGATGCTGGAGAGGAACTCCTTCATCATGGACTGTAGCGATAGGACAAGGGAGAATGGGTTTAAACAGGGGAAGTTCGGCATAGATATAAGGAAGAAGTTCTTACTGTGAGGGTGCTGAGGCACTGGAACAGGTTCCCCAAAGAAGTGGTAAATGCTCCATGCCTGGCAGCATTCAAGGCCAGGCTGGACAGAGCCTTGGGTGACATGGTCTAGTGTGAGGTGTCCCTGCCCATGGCGGGGGGGATGGAACTAGATGATCTTAAGGACCTTTCCAACCCAAATCAGTCTGTGATTCTATGGATTCTATGGCACTACTACTTTAGAAGCTTCCCTTACAATCTCTTTCAGAGAATATTTCAATTTTTCTTTGAATGAAATGTGTCAGTACACATTAATCATGGCTCGATCACAGAATCAAGAAGTCATTTTGCCACCTTTTACACTATTTGTCATCAAGTCAATATTTGGAATTACTTACAGCCACTTAAACAATTAATTTCATGTGAGAATCCACAACAAGTAATTATTTTTTCTTTAACAAAGTAGCCAACCTGATAATCTGTAATTAAAACATTATAATGATGCAAGGCTACCACACCAAGTATATACTTACAATGTACTTTGCAAATCCTAGAAGAACTCAAGAAGTCAAGGAAAGTCTCCCACAAAGATAGGAAACAATTAACCAAGAATTCAATATTCTAATCTGAAGAATATACCAAGCTATCCCTAATCAGCTGGTAGGGTGAAGTAGAAAGGGGAAGAACCTCTCTGTACACCCCAGTTCTACATTCCTTCCAAGGCACTCATTACCTGCCAATACAAGACACCAGGCTGGACAGACATCTCACACGGCACAATACAGAAGACCTCGAAGTCTTACCTTTTAAGGTATGCATGAAGATTAAAAATATCTATATAGATACACACATACACCCAATGATTTTTGGCATCTTTGCAAAAACTTACCATTATTCTCCAGAAAAGAACGTGTGTGTGTACATGCAAACACACACTAGGAAAACAGCACAAACTATTTCACTAACTCCTTGCCTTTGTTTATTTACCTCTCTTGAGTTTCCAGCACTTCCATTAACCTTCTCAGGTGTCCAGACACCCTTGTTCTCCCATGCATAACTCATCCTCCAAGACAGCATATATTTATCTTTCTTCCTCTACTAAAAACTAAAGTTTTATTCCATATACTATGGACCATAAAAGGGAAACTTTGAAACTTTCAGTCCTATTTGCCAAGGAAGTTCCTGCTCAATCTCAGGCAGTTAAAGTATCACATCCTGCAATTTACTGCTTAGTCATCTGAACCCCAAGTAGGAGATAAACTAGTTTGCAATGGGCATGGACAGTCATTGACTTTTCTTCCTAATGTGTGTGCCATTAAGCTAAGAGGTGCTGCAGATACAATGCATTTCTAACATTATACTTATTCAGTCCCCCCATGGAACTTCAATCCAGTTTGAAGACGGAACAACAGAAAACACAGACACACCCCACCTTCAAAACAACAAGTCAGACTTCACAAAGATTTAGCCTTACAGCTGTAATAAAAGACAAGCTCTTTACTGCTCCTTCTATACTGCAGTGAGTGAACAAAGATTAATCACATAACTGAAACATTTTCTGGCAAAATTCCACAGTTAAATGCTTTTGTTATTCTTTACTTATAGCACAATCAAAACATTCCTCCAACACTCCTTTTTCCTCTCACTATACAGTCAATGCAGGCAAAACTCTACTGTCCTAGATTTTCTGAAGAAAAAAATCACGTCATCTCTAAGAAATGCAGAAGTCTCATCTTGCTGATAAACTTCTCCATCCAATGGAAATGTTTATATGTCATTGTTTACGTGTTCAAGCCAAATGGCTGCTATTCCAGTGATTACAATGGCTTATTGCCTTCACTGGTGACTTGGAGTTTGAGCATGTCTGAACAACACAGAAACTCACTGACATGATTCGCAAGCCCGATCTTTACACGCAGTGCAGAATTCACATCCCATCTTTCTAACAGCCATACTAACTCCGAGACGGAGGCTTGGCAAAGATTCAGACTCCAAGTGATCTGTTCCTGTAAAGCATGCCTGACAGGACCTATGAGAGCAAATTTAGAGACATGATTACATTAGGTCTAACATTAACTTGGCCCTACCAATCACTCAGAGAAACCTCGCACTCAGGTTTGGGTCCATCTTACACAGTGGAATAGAAATTAAGTTACAATGCAGACTGTAATCACATTCTGTTGGGAAGCTTCTTGTATTGCTATAAAAATCAGAAGAGAGGGCAAAAATCTTATTTTTTAAAAATAATGAAATAGTCTTTCAATGCTTTTCCAGAAGTTTCTTCCTGAAGGAGGAAAAGTTTCCTTGTAACTGACAGAAAGTGAATCCTGTCTCATCTTTGCTCAAAACTGTACCTTCACACATCTAAACAGTTGCAGAAAGAATGAGTTCATCATAACATGGGTATGGCTGTGTGCAAAGGATGATCTCATTAGAGTAAGCCTAAACAGGGTGTCAACCATATGGATCAATCGTGCAGTGAAGACATATCCCCAGTGTCTCTACTAAACCACAGAAAGGGTAGAACTCAAGGAACCACAGTATATACACACGTCCTCCCTAGTGTGGCTAGGACTAGTCATAATTGCCACGTATTACATGAAGCATTAATTTGAGGTTGAAACAATCTGTGATGTCAACTCCTACCCCAAAACAAAATTAACTTCACAAAACTAGACGTATCATTTCAGTCTCCTGCTCCCCTAATGTGAAGGTACTCTGAAGGTGATGTGTAGTCAGCGCATTTATTTGCCTCACCAGAAGATGGCAAAATAAGAATTTTCTGCACTGCTTTGAGCCAGAGGCTCCTGCACTGTGGTACACAGGCACTTCAATATGCACCCATGGCAAGCAGAGACTTCAGCAGCAGCAGCTCCTGACCATGTCCAGGGGACAATTTTTATTTCAGTGCCACAGAGGCAGACCCCAACGTCCAGCTGTTAACAAATAACATGCTGGCACATGCGGCAGCAGTTTGCATGCTGCTTCTGCTGTGCTCCACAAAAACCCTGCTTTTCTGGATCAGCAGGGCCAAAACAAGCTGAAATAGGGAGCATAAGTTAATTAAGCAGGATAAGTAGAAGTAGTTGACATGCTAGTTTGTGATAGGAGTGCAAAAGTAGATGGATGGCATGAGGTTAAGGTGCAAAAGAAAATCCCCAATTAAAAGCTCAGCCTTTAGCTTACAAGATTTAAAAAGACTTGTGACTGTGTGTTAAATTTCACCTTCCTACAGAGATGTTATCAATACAGCTCTGTGTCTCAATCCAAAATATTTCTTCACACAAGAATAATGATGCTGTGCACACCCAAAAAAATGGGGGAGGGAAGGGGAAAGGAATGCTGCACAAACTAAATTCATTACTCCAATTTCTGAAATATAAACCAAACTAATTTAAACAATTACAGTACCTTGCTCAGTGGCAAACTCTAAAACTTCGTATGTGTGAAAAGTGTCTCATACCAGAAACAGAAAAGGATCAAAGGAAGTGAGATGCTATTACTAGCATTGATTCTTAATGTCTCAAAACATAGTATCAGACGGATGAGAGATTCCTGTATAAGCTACATGCACCATCTGCCCTCCACAAGGACAACCTGCATTTAAAAATCTCACAGCATTGACTGACCACTGTGGCATACCTAAGCCTGGTAATGTAAACTGTCTTCACCCCAATGCCATTCATTTCCCTTGAAGAAGCCACTTAACAGTGTTTGCACTGCATAAAGCACTCAAAGGACGGAAGGTATAACATACACATTAACCACACACATTATGTCCCTGAAGGACTGAACAGAGCATTTGACAAAGGAATGAGTTTCTGAAATCACACCAACTCACCCATTTCATCTGACACACATGCATAAAAGCATCATCGTAGGAAGAGTTTTAAACTATGGTTCCAAAACTGTTCCCTTTAGCTGTAGCTCTGACTGATCTGCTTCTGTGCTCCTTCCACTCCAGCTATGCATTCCTTTGGCCCACCCCGATCTTTTATTTTGGGGGCTGAGGGGGAGAGGAATAGAACATGCACAGATTAAAAATCAGGCCTCTAACCTGGCTCAGCATGCAGGCCCACAGACATACCTCACTACTGAAGTGACAGCACATGGTGGGGAGGGAAAAGACCAAAAGGCAGATGGGAATATGAGCTGCTTAAGACAGGGCTACCACTAAAAGAAATGTCTGTGTAACCACATCCTCTGTTTTCAGTCTCAGTTCAGCAATGTGTCCAGCAGGAAATAATTAGATTCGGCTTTCCCAGAGTAGGTGTTTGACAGTTTCAGATCACTGAACAGTTGCTTTTTCTGCTTCCTCTTCAACAGTTTCTCAGGAAAAGACATAGACCCTCATAACACAGCTGATTTGGGGGTAGGGGTGGAAATTAAAGGAAAAGCATTGTGTAACTAAAACAAGATTTACTATTTGTTACCTCTTTTCACACAGCGGAAATCAACTGTACTCTTCAAAAAGGATCTTAATCATAATACTGAGTTATCAGTAAGTAAACAGGCATTGAGACAGCCCAATTATATCATCTACAACACAGGAAGGACAGAATGTAAAGATAGAAGACACTTGAAATTGCTATAAATTGTGCTCTTGAGGTAAAAATCATATATGCAGAAATCTCACACATTCCAAATGAGTGTAGCAATTAGTCCTGTGATAATGTTTTAACACATCCTAAGAATTTATCTGCTTTCTGCTCTAACATCCAAACCCTTTTTCCTTTGATCCACCTCTCTACATCTAGTATAGCTCCCTTTCCCCCACCAAATACCACACAGTAATGTAATCACGGCTCAATAGTGAAGGAAATCCAGCAGGGCTTTTTATTATTATTATTAAATTAAGAGCTATTTTGATTGCCTGAATGTGTATTTCACCTGGAGATCCAAGGATGAAAGGGTCTGTGTAAAATGCTGCTGCTTTACTATGCCACCAGAAGCCAGTTATAAAAAAGTCACAAGCAAGCACTCCTTCCCAAACCCAAGCGTTTCCTATTATTTCATATTCAAGGGGAGGAAAATATAAAGACTGGTTTTAGAAAACCCCAATATTTTCTCAGCCTTATGTCAAAATATTTCTGTATCCCCTCTCTTTGTATTTTATTTCATGATCTGCTTGTCGCCTGAAGATTGGGGGAGGGGAAGGGTGTCTTCTCCCACATGATGTTAGAGTGGATTGCCTTAATTGAACAGAAATTAAAGCTGCTTCCACAATTGTTGGAATCAGCAAACAGAGCGCTACTTACATTTTGTACAGAACAATATGATGCCCAAGAAGCTATAATTAGCAATATTTCACTCTTTCCATTTTTTCTGTGAAATCACATTTGGTATCTAAATTATAAGTGGGGGAGGACTGAAAAGGGTTCAGTAAGTTAATATCTGGTAATTAAGGGCAAATTCGCCTCCTTGTGAAAAGCTTATGGCATTTGCTTTCAGCCCTGAGCCTCTTTTTCTTTTCAGCAGAAAGCACAAATCTAAAGAACAGAAAAGGAGTTCACAGTCAGCTTCAGATCACACTCTTATTTTAAAATCTATTATTAGATTCTATTTAATCACAACTATTAGATCACTCATTTAATCACTGCAGTAAATGGGAACAAATGGGTGTCCCTCTCATTTCATATTCAGAAATGATTGAAGTATTTTTGGAAATACTTCTGAAGATCTAAAGGCATTACACTTCTAACAGTTCTACCGCAAGGATTTTAACAGTGCCTTCACAAAAGCCTACTGATGGGTGTTGTGCAAGCAGCAAGATATACTTTGAAAGTCTGTTTGCATATTTACGTGAAAGTAAAACCCAGACTCAATTAGAAAAAACACCTTCAGTAAGTCAGCTACACCATGGTAACTAGCCCTGATGTCAAATGGAAATTGATAATAAAGACAGAACTGCATACTGAATTTTCTCAATGCCTATGCTGGCAATGTTGGGATAGACACATTCAGCCTAGAATAGCTACATTTTATGTTTTCCAAATATTGAGAGCTGTGTCTTAAAATCCTACTGAGAAATAAAAGGCATGATCCAGCAACAAAGCTACAGACAAATAGAAAACATTTTAAAACATTTTTAATGCCTTCAAAATGGATTTTTTATTGACGATAGACTAAGATGCAGTTTCACGACAGGGGCCCTGATACTGTCTGGACAAACAAAATACAAGGAAGGAAGTGCTATAAGCTGCAGCAAACCTGAAAGCTTTTATTCAGCCCACTCTAGGTTCATCTTGTTAAGAATCACACAGAACCATATTAACACAAAGTTTGCATGATGCAGAATTAAGTGTACACAGATGCAGATCATAAAGATCTCAGGAGAGTATTTCCACTTGCACACAAGGCAAACAGAGTTTTCATCCTTGATTGGGGGATTTGTGAAATTACAGTCCTCTCCGATACAAGATTTTACAGCCACAGAGAGGGAGATCTAGTTCCCACTAGACAGACACCGGGGAAACATGGTTGTTACCTTAGATACTCATCTAGCCATAGCATGGGCAAGCATCTTTTCAGTAGGGAAAATTAACTCTGCTTAATACCACCTGGATCTGCGTGGACCGGTGGATACGGCAGGATACTGGGTACTGCTGCTACACAAACCCTTGTCAACTACTGTCGCCACTACCAGGCCTGTAGAACCGGAAAGAGAGCACCGAACAAAACCCCACCGCCGGCCTGCCCCACGCGAGGCGCTGGGGACACGGGCGGGGAGCCGGGAGCGCCGAGCCCCTCTCCGGTGGAGAAGACGGGGAGAGACCGGCGGCGGGCAAACGCGAGGCAGGGCCCGAGGAGAAAAAGGCGGGGGGGGAGGGGGGTCGGAGGGGGCGACGCCGGCCACGGCTGGAAGGAGCGGCCGTGCCCTGGCGAGGGGAGGCCCCTCGGGGCGGGCCGGAGCCCCAAGGAGCAGAGCTGTCCAGCCGCGCCGGGCACCCACCCGCCTCACAGCGGGACCGCCCCTGGGGGAGAACAACGCGGGGAGGGACGGGTGCGGCGGCATGAGGGGGCACGCGCTGCGCCCGCCGCTGAGGAAAGGTCCGGGCGTCGGGGCGGGTCCGCGCCCACCCCCCACACACACCCTCTTTCTTTGCCCCTGCGGCGACAGGGGTCGCCCGGCAGGTCCGTACCCACCTGGTCACGGTTCCATCTCGCTCCGACCCCGCCCGTCCCTGGCGGAGCCGCCACCCGCCGAGAGCACGCTTCGCCGAGAGCACGCTTCGCCCCGAGCCTGCCACCCGGCCTCGCCACCGCCGACCGGCGCCTCGCAACCGCGGAAGCGCCCACCCCGTGCCTCCCTGCTTCGGCGACACGCTCCAGCCTCCGCCAATCAGAGCGGAGAAGCGTGCCTGAGCGCCACCAAGGCTGGCCAATGGGCCGCTAGCACCTGGGGAAGCTAACGGGCCCGAGGCAGGGCGAAGGGCGGGCACCGAGTGCCTGAAGGGGCCGGCAGCCAATCGGAACGCAGCAATGATGTCATCGGTGGAGGGGCGGGAGCGGGGCGTCCCTTGAGATAGGCGGAGAGGGGAGGCAGGGGCGGTCCTGCCCCTTAAAGGGACAGCGGTGGCCTTGTGGGCTGCGTGTGGGTTGGGGGGCAGCTCTTTGGTGGGGCAGGCTAGCGCTTAGCTGTTTTATATATATATATATATATATAAAAAAATAAAAATAACCGTTGGGTTTATACTGTATAATTTTATAAGCGGCTATTTTCCCAACTGCACAGCAAAGAGCGGGCAGGTGGGGCCCCTAGGCACTGAGATGGCGCCATGGGGCCAGGCAAGGCCCGCCGTGGCGACCCTGAGTTGAGGGCAGGTTGGTGTTGACTTGGCCGCCCCCTTCTTCCTGCCTCCCCCAGCCCCGGGACATGACTGCCAGTGCCACCCAGACCCCTAATGCCTGGGAAATAGGAGTTTCCCACCAGAGGTGGTGGGTGCTGTGTTGCTGTCACTACCTGAGCTGTGACTGAATTAGAGGCTTTAACCGATCTGGAGGTTTCAGCTGCCCCTTTGCCAGCTGAAACTTCCAAATGTCTGGCCAGATAGTGTGCTTCTCTTGGAGGAGTGCGTTGTTTCTTTATTTAATATGATGCTGGAAAAGAAATCGCAAATGGGTGAAATGCCCGTAATGAAAGTGTTCATTAACTGGAGTGGGATTGTCGAGAAAATAAAGGAATGCTGCCATACCTGAAGAGCACGACAGAGGATCATAGTTAGACTATTGTAATACCATTTTAAATAGTCTGTGCTATTCTTTTACTTTTATTCTTTTACCTGTAGTGCTATTCTCACCCCTGCATATTGTATCTCAAAGGGACGTTACAGACATGAATCGTGACTGAGGCTGTAACAATGCTCAGTGAAGGATTGTGTCACACTATGAAGCTGAAAAAATTAGGATTGCCTGTCAGAACAAAGAAAAGGGGGCATGAGGAATGTGTACAACAATAAATGGTATAAAGAAGGCATAATTGGCCCTTCCTTATTCTCTTGTGTAGCCAAAGAACTAGAGAACATGATATAACTGCAAAGCAATGTATGTGAAGTAGTTAGGAAAAAATGTTTGTGCCATGTACAATTAACCTATGAAATTCATGACAAGAAGCTTAATGAGACAAGAATGTTAAGAAGAACCAAATACTTAGTTACTGCCAGTCAGCCACTATCTTGCCCTAGTTTCCAATCCTGACATTTACAGCTCTTTGCTTTTCATTCCCAGGGATCCAGTTCAGCTTTGGCTGCGCACATAAATCTTGATGTAACGTAATGCTTCTCCATGCTCTTTGACAGGGTTAGCCCTCCAGAGGTAGCTTAGTGAAAGAGTAAAGTAAAAAACATGAAATGTTCCCATGGATGATGATAATTCTGGGAGTTTTAGGTTTAATGACAAGTCAGGAATATTTACCTTCCTTTTCTCCCATGTTTTCTAAGAATAGCCCTTCAGGGATCTGAGATAAATGCTGCAAGTGGATGAAAAAGCATGGATGTTTTTCTGTTTTACACTGCCAATTTTAGCAACAATAATTCATGGCTTGTTCTTGAAATCATTTGCTTAGGAGACTTGTTAATAGAATCTGTTTACAGAGCAGGGGGAACAGATGATGTGTTCAAGGGCATACCACAAACTGATGGCAAAGAATGCAGTTATGCCCATATTTCCACTTCACAAGCCAGAGTCCTACTCACCAGCTTGTATCTTCCTTCAAACAGATGAGCATTTAAGAGATGGAAGCCTTTCCTTTAATTTATGTGGATAGGTTTCATTGGTTTGCTAAGGTCTCTACTGATTTATGAACTCTACATATTACTGATTGCTTTCAGTATCTACTAGCATGTTTTTCTAAAGTTCCAAAGGTATTTTCAGGCCTTGATAAATATATGGTAGGGGAAAAAAAAAAGAATTCTGCTTGCCCGTAGAAGCTTTCTGTCTTCACCAGGAATAATGAAAAGTGAAGAACATGTATTATATGCAAGTTATCTTTTCTGTTTTGGTTTTGACGGCCTCTTTGTTATTTTCAGTAGATTTCAGTTTCCTTAAGACTTACGATGAATGAACTAAATTCATATTTCATTAACTGATGCATAAGAACAGTCTGCAGTATTGGTAAAGGCAGTAGATCAAGTATATTAAATGACTTTGATTTGATTTAATGTTAGATGAAGGTTTACACTGAACAAAGAAGATATCAGTGTGGTATAACAGAATACAGCAGAATTCAATCTAGCTACAGTATTCTAAGTGCAGTTCTGAACTCAGTTGCATAATTACAAAACCAAGTTACTTTTGGGTGCCTACCATGAACAACTAAGCTTGGAATCTTGCACAGAAATATTTGATTTTCCTAACCTGATGTCTCAGTCACCATTGACTTAGCATTACATTCAGTTTTTCATTTGGATTTCCTTTCTCTTTAAAGAAAAGCATGAAGAATTGGGGAAAACCAAAACAAAACAAAACACAACTCCAAAAGAGAACAAAGCTAAAATGTGTCCCAAAGAGTGTTTCTAAAGATAAAGTTCTTAAAATGTTTCAATGCTAAGCTTAACCTTAAAGGCTTCATGGCCTTCATCCATCTAAAGATGACTCTGCTTAAAACCATAAGCTATTAAAGAAACCTTAATGACCCAACAACTCTGAACATGCCTAATAATGTTTATTGTCTTGGCATTAGGCTGATTGACAAATCATCTGATGGAGAAAGAACTTAGTTGGCGAAGCTAACTATTCCAGCTTAATTTTTTTGAAAGTCATGAATTCTGCTAACTTGGCTTCTGAGTAGTTACACACATCTTAGCAGCTCAGCAAGATCTCAGGTTTTCCAGTGGTTACATGGGCCACAGCAGCAGATGCTCACGTGTGTGTGTGTACACAAGTGAGATGTGCCGGGGCTTTCCAGGGCCCTGGGGAAACTCCTCTCAGAGGCACTTGGCCAAACAGGGGTGATTGCCAGCCCTGGGCTTAGGCAGGGCCTGTACACCAGCTGCCATGGCCAAGCTCCTGCAAGGTACTGACCTGGACAACAAGGGAAGCCACCTCTGCAGCACCTCTCCCCCAGCAGCCCTGGCGAGCACTTGCATGTAGATGGTTTCTGCTGGGCCATAATTGCCTGAGTTCAGGCTGAGTGAGCTTGTCCACCGGACCAAGTGCTGTCAGTTACTTGGTCAGCTCAGCTTCTGTGTATGGCCTCGAGCCAGAGCCTACACTGAGAGGAGGAGAGCCTCCTGTCAAGCTGCAGGGCAGAGGTTGATGAGGAGAGTGTGCCTGACAGCGATGGGCAGGGAAAGGAATAGGAGGGTGCAGAAGCAGGTACTGGAGTTCAGGCATGTGTGTTTGAGTACACAGGAGAAGTGTGCTGTAGACACTGAAGACTGGGTTCCTAATGGAGAGCAGAGGGGTGTGAAGACACCCTTCTGCACATGGTCCAGCTCTGAGCAGGCAGCTGCTGCAACCACCTGGGGTAGTACTGCAATCCTGATATGTGGGAGCTTTAAGGGCAATGGTTGAATTTGGGGTTGTGTTGTAAAACTAGGAGGAGATGGTATGTTCTCAGTCTTGTTTAATCAAGTACTGACAAACAAAAAGGGACAACTGAAAGAAGTGTGCAGTATGATTCCCTGCCTTCAGAGAGGCTAGTTGTTTGGATTTTTGTAATTGAATTGTGTTCTTTGAATGGTTTTGTACTTATTTTCCGCGTCCTGCACATCAGTGACTGATTGCTGTCCTATAATCCCCATCGTACAAGTACCTCTTGAGGAAGTTGTTGGGAGAGGACATAAACATCATACAGAGGTAGTTCAGTGTTGAAAGCATTAGAGACAACCTCTTTTCTAATCTTACTAAGGATTTTCTGTTTTGAAATGAGTCAACAGTTTCAGTTTAGTAAACTCCAACATTTTTCTATTATTGTAAGATTTTCTGGGCAAGCAATCCACCTTCTTATCTGTCCTTTTCAAGAAAAGAGAATTTTGCATGCTCAGCTGCTCAAAGAAAGAGTAACATATAGGAAAAGGAAAGCAAAAGCAACTGAAATCCTTTTCCTTTAGCAAATCCTTTGTCTTTTCTGCAAGCACCAAGCACAAGAATTTCTGATAAATTGTTTGGGGAAGCGGTAAGTACATGTAAAAAGTTCATGGACTTGTATCAGAGTTCAAGCTTAATAATTACAATATCTTTTATCAAAGAATACATAATTATTAACTTAAGGCTATGGCTTCCAACTTGTGATCCACATAAGTAGAAAGGTGTTTACCGTTGTAATCACAGTTTAAAAACTTATCGGTTCAAAAGTACAGCGATAAAGATACGTTGTGGTTTATGAGAAAAGTTGAAGGTTGGCCATAATCTTTTGGTCTGAAGGGGCTGGAATGGACGCTTCCCACGTTTCTGGGGCTATTGTAGTATTTTACTGCTTCCCATAGATGGAGCCAAACTCACATCCTCCAGCTGCATGTGACTCCCCAGCAATGAACGCAGCTTCCCCCGAATCACAGAGGAGAACTATACACTGGAAGAGTTTGTCATGTGTCCCTAAGCCCCATTTCCTGCCCATTCCCCTAGGCTGATTCCCTGATACTGCTTCACTGTCTCCCAGGTCCGTTCCCACAGTGCAGTGGCAACAGGCAGCAGCACACAAAAGCGCTAGTTGAATGCTGACCTTCCCATACAGCTTGAGAGGAAATGTTTTTCAAATGTTAACAAATATTACCTTTCTACCTACACATTATATCATAGATTTAGCAACTGGTCTCTTCTTCTTCATACTAAATGGATAAGGTATTAGAAAAGGTCTTAGGAAACACAATTTTGAGGCTTCTTCCTTCCACTGCCACACTGTGAATGTTGGGCAAAATTCCGATCTACCAGGTCTTGGGTCTCTGGCCTTCCACTACAAAATGTTTGGGATCTACAGATGCAATGTAATGACTTGTAATAGAAAGTAGCGCCTTCAGAGAACTAAGAGGAAGACCCTACAGTCTCTGCCACCTGTGGAGTGATAGCTAAATTACAGCAATTTGATATAAAAAAATGCATAAGGAAGACAGACCCAACTATCAGCCAAACAAGGATAAGATCTTTGCAGGGTAAGGTGTGAGGAATTCTAGCCTTCAGGAAAAAGAAGTTGTAGCTACCCCTCCTGACTGCAACACAAAGTTCTTTGCTCACTTCAAAGAGCCAAGGAAGACATCTTCACATCTGTATTCAGAACAGAGAAAAGT
Organism: Strigops habroptila; assembly: GCF_004027225.2. NCBI lineage: Eukaryota > Metazoa > Chordata > Aves > Psittaciformes > Psittacidae > Strigops > Strigops habroptila. Next base: position 77,209,350 of record NC_044279.2, read on the forward strand.
CACACATGTCCCAGTAAGGGGCAGGAGTAAATATTTCCACACTGATTTTACTTACCTGGCAACAGGTTTTGTTACACTGGACTTGAATGTGTTGAGGAAACATCTATGGCAACTTCTCTATAGACAGAGTGCCCTTTTGCTAGCCTTTTATTTTTAAGCAAGGCTGCAAAGCAAATAATTTTCTCAAAAGACCATTACATTTAAAGGGCCAGACTTGTTATCCTGCCATCCAGTGTTCAGACTGAATCCTGAAATGTTAATTGAAACATGGACACTGTATCAGTAATATCCCAGTGTTACAAATGTACGATGAACTGGAGAAGAGGTCTGTATCCGGATTTATATCCCTGTGGTTCTATGCCTACAGTTGCATTGGCAGCAGTCACTATACTTTATTCCTTTCACAGAGGCATGTGGAGTGCAGCAAGAGCTTGTGACAATCAAACACTTGAGGAAGCTGGGAAGGATTTTCTGGTGTCAGATCAGTGTTTTGGATGGAGCGTCCTCTTCCAGTGGCTTGCTGTGAAGAAGGAAGAGGTGCTGAGCCCACTCTGGTTTAGCACATCCTCATCAGGACTGTATTATTTCTCAGCTGCAGTTCTGACTCTAAAGTCTGCTCTTGAAGGAGTTATGTTCTCCAAGCTTCTTCCACTGCTAGAGGAGGTGTAGATGAAGGATGTAGAAAGAGGAGATTTAATCCCTGCACAACCCCAGGCTCTCCCCAGAGATGTAAGTAATCAGCATGGGTCAAGGAAGTGTGTGATACTCACATCTTTACTTTGTTTAGATGTTTCCTGTGGAGCAAGTGAGTACAAGAGTATCTTTGGATCTCTCTTTGCAAAGCCTGGATCTGATTTCGGCTGCAATGTCATCCCGAAAGAGCTGACTCATCCAGCAGGGCTGCAGCTCCAAGGAACACATTCAGAGGCTGGGAAAGTTCAGAGCTATTTTCAGAGCTGGGGGGAGTTGCACCGTGGGGTCTCACTTGCAGGAAAAGGTGCTACACAGAGACTGTGCTGTCCAAGAGGCTCAGTAAAAACTGGACACTACCATGACCCTGCAGGCTTCAAAGCGAACAGACCACAAAGACAGAAATTAGTACAGGAAAATAATCACCATCCACTGGGAAAGTGTTTCTTTGGCGTTTTGATCTTGCCAATCGTCTTCACATAGCTTAGCTGCATTAAATAGTCCCTGGAGCAGGAATTTGGCAGTGCCCAGATAAAGATGATCCACAGGGAAACTGTGTGGCACAATGGCAGAGCACACTGATATTTGCCAATCTGACTGCAGGCTCCTCTCGTGCCTCAGTTTACCTTTATCGCTTCACCTCAAACCAACCACCACCAAACTCTCCCTCGTCCGGGTAGGGCTTGTTAACATAACATTCAGCCTTAATAACAAGATTTACAATTGTGATAATAAACATTTTACAGTGTGATTTCAAATATATATTAAAAGCAGTGGAGGGGAAAGCTCTGGATGGAAATTAGAGTATTCTGATTCATGTCTGAGAAAAGAGGGATCAAATTGAAGGAAAAAAGAACGAGTGTTTAATGCTGTCTGGGGAACACAGCAGCAGCTTCTCTCCAACAGGCCTGATGTTCCTACAAAATAACCAGTCTAGGAATGAGTGTCCCAGAAATAAAAGAGGCACAAACAAAGGAAGTAGGAATGAAATTCAAGTGGAGCTGCTTTCCATTTTCCCCTGCCCCTGCTGCAGCATAACATTGAAACTGAGCAGATGAATTTGCTCCCAAATAAAAATATCCTTGTGTGGCAGAGTTGCCTAGCAGGCACCAAGGACTCTTCCAGCTGCTGGCAACATAGAAAGAGTGACAGGCTCCTGGCCAGGGCTCTCCTGATGGAGCCCATGTAAATCAGAGAAGTTCCTGTGGGCGGTTTGTTAGCACTGGGGACTGCTCAGCATGTTGGATGCCAGTATTCCACAACTCCTTCTGCTCACAGGGAGCCATTTGTCAGAGTCAGAGTCAAATGTCTGGTTAAAGGGTCTGATGATAAAGTGCTCTCTGCAGAGCTGATTTCTCCAGAAATGTCTGTGGTGCCAGTATAAAATGTCAGGAGGCAGCTTTGCCTGAAATATCAGGGGGACCATGTTTCAAAAAAATGGGTACTGGAGAAAGGAGGTGGGTTGGGAAGGACAGATATGATTATGGGAGGGAGACGCTGCTGTGCTGAAGCCCCCTGTGATTATTTAGTTTACAGGAAGACATTCAGAAAAGGGAGCATAATAGAAAAGCAGAAAATACTGAAGATTATAAAGGTGCTGCTTGCTTTTATACTGGATGAGGACTCAGTGAACCTGAAAGGTGGCACATTTTAAAATGGGTAACAGGAGGTGTGTTTATTACAGAATAATGACACGTGTGTACAGGAAATGTATTTACTATAGAATGGGGTTATTTGTGAGAGTTTCACAGGCCATCATTGAGAACAAGAGTCTTAAAGAGAGCATAAGTCTTAAATAGGATTAGAGGGGGGAAAAGAGGATAACAGAGGTTGTTACTTTTATTCTCTCTTTCATGTTTGGGGGGTAAAATCCTCCTAGCTTCAGGGCATAGAGCAACTCAGAAAGCCCCTGACTAGAAATAACTTCTTGTGTGGGCAGATTATCCTGTTCTTCTCTTGAACTTTTCTGGGAGTAATCTTCTGCTGGTTTCTGTCACAGATAGGATAGTAGCCTGCAGGGGTATTTCTTTTGGTATGTTTGTTACTGCTGGGGTGTGTTAGTAAAGGTATGAGCTGGAATTTCAAAGACTGTTTCCAAGCCACTTTCATTGGCAGAAAAACACAGTGTGACAGATGTAGATAGAGGTGTGCTGACTGACATGTTTTTTCCACCACTCAGTTTTATCCCAAACATAAAGAAAGAAGAAAAAAATCTATATTTTGTGACGATGTTTCTCTCTTTTTTTTTTTTTTTCCACAGCAACCTAGTCTTCAGAACATCTCTTAAGTTAATATTGTCCAACCTTGTATCCTAGGCATCATCCATCTCCTGGACCTTGTCTGCGTCTCTATTGCTGTTTCTGCTGTAGTGAAGAAATCCAACCTTCGCTGTTCCCGCCATGTTCCAGGCACCTTCAATCTTTTCTTAGCAGTTCATCTTTTGGATCTGTCAGAATATGGGCAGTGGGATCAGTTATACTGAGATACCCCATGTTCACTCACCCTGCTATCGATGTTAGCAGTTCCCCAGCATCCCTGTTCTCACTGCTGTGTCCATAGACTGATGTTTAGCCACTGTTCACCAATCTTCTCCCTAAGATGCTGGAAGTCCCCTCTTGCTGATTGATCATTTGCTTCCTGTGGGCACATCCTCATCAGCATTACCCTGGTTTGGCCTCATGGCAGGTTTATCCTGGCTCTGATGATGCCAGAGGTTGTGGCATTCTTTGTCCCTACTCTGGCTGTGTCCTCTAGTGGTGTTCACTCCTCGCATGGTATCCTTATATGGCTGCCTGCGTGAGATACTCTGAAAGGTCTCTTCTGCTCCAGCTGCCCAGCAAAGTGTCCAGCTATCCAGCTGAGGGTGAAGCGAGCCACACAACTGCTGTATATCTGGTCTTCTGTATCTGCTTAGTACAGTATCACTTGCTGCCATAGATACGTACATCCTCTGATCCTCATCTGCTCTTGCACCTGAAATACATGCATCATCCTGGGCTGTGCACTGGATTGGCTCTTCCTCCTGTGTACTTAGTGGGTCACGAGAGTGTCGCTGGATCTCTCTATCACATCAGTGGCCCAGGACAGCCAGGGGCTGGCGGCACTTTTGCCAGGAGGCAGGTAGCAAGCCAAAGATTAAAAGTATTTGATCTGAAAGGGATATTGAGTACTGCATACAGGTGCCCGGAGTTCAGAAAGACTTCAAAAGGGTGTTTAATTTTCCCTGGTCAATCCATGCTTTAAAATGTTTAAACAAACCAGATGTATAATTTAGTCAAATGACAACTCTACATATAGAAGAGAAGGTGATAAAAAAACTTTGAGGATATAAATGGCATGGAAGGAGGAGTTGTTATGGAGGTATGGAGGGCTCAAGTGGATTTGAGAAAAGGAAAATTTTGGCTCAGCACAGGGAACAAAAATATAAACTAAATAAAGCAGTCTAAAATAAGTAACTGTACAAAGCCTAAGAAACCAAACAAAACCTTTCCTCCATGTAGTTATTTTGAAAGAGGAAAAGTACCAGATACTACATTGAGTTCTCTGCGAGCTTCACTGTTGTTATGGGTTTTTACATGGGAGCTACTCAGAAAATTACAGTGATGGTGCCTGCCTAAAATGGAAAGAGCCAACAATAATCTCTGTTTGATTTGAATAATCCCCAAAAGGGAGAGGCTGAAACCCCTCAGAAGCAATAAATTAAAACTGAACAGAAACCTGGCATGTATAGTAAATGATGCATATAGTAAATGGCACAATCTTCTGCTGGGCATTGCACATAGAGGACGAACACATCATTCCATGTCTAAAATAAAAAGCCTATAAAAAGTACTTCTTCCAGTTACGAAGACAAATAAATTTGACAAGAGTGATTTGTCTTCTTCTTACAGAATTGATCCTCTTTTTCTCTTTATTTGGTTTCCTTCTTTCCCTGGTGACCTTTAAGTGCAGAGAAGAAAAGGTCTGATCTGAGTATGAGTCTGGCACAGATGAGGGGTCTGAAACTGAGAAAATGTTGCTGCTTTTCACATTGACAGTGCTCTCTCTTCACTGGAGTGTCCCTGGGGTTTAGAGGATGTGATAAAGCATGTTCAGTTCAAGTGGAGAAAATGTTAACACTTGGGACAAGAACAAAAATAGTCGTTAGATTTATACACTGTATTAGAAAATTGTAGCAGTAGCTAAAACAAATGTTTAAAGATGTGGAAATTCAAAGTCAGGTTAATGGTCAAAACCAGAGATCAAAGTTGACCTTCCCAGGCCGACTTTTTCCATTTTCCAATGAGGGGTTTTTAAAATGAAGGCTAGAAGTATCTGTATACTCATGGATGTGCTCTTGTGGATGAGTGTGTGAAACAAGGCTGGTCACTAGGTCAGCAGGACAGATGCTGCGAAGGAGAGCATCCTCTTCAGCTTATGAAGTACTGATTCCTGGGTGAGCAGGAAGGCAAAGAGCTGCTACACCGTGTTCACAGTACATTAACTGCTGGGTTTTTCAGTACACACCGAGCCCCAGATCACATAACTCCACTGTTAGATCATGCTAAAGTGCTCTGCTGCTTATTTCTCTCTGTCACACACAAGTTACCGGGCTGCAAAGGCACCGGTAAAAGCAGTACATGGAAGTTTTAAACTGTATAAACTTTGGGTCTTAAAACAAACAAACGTGCAATTAATGAGCACTCTTTGCTCCATGTTTATGCTTCGATGAAGAAGGCCTGGGGTTCCTGCCGGAAAGTGGGATGTCAATTTTAAAAGGGCACAATGGAACGCTGGCCAACATGTCCCTGCACTGCCCCATTCTGCTTGGCCCCGGCAGGACCGGGCCCATCACTCTGCTCCTTCCCGCTTCCCTGCTTTCTGTGCCGAAGGCATCTGGCTCAGTGCTCGCCTCTCTGCAGGGCTTCAGGACCGGGGCCGGCTAGTCGTTGCTGGCAAGGAGGAGGCAGGCGGTAGGAATGCACTGCCATTACGGCACTCTCCATTCCCCTCTGCGTTTTTGAGCTTTGGGACACTTTATTTCAAGGGCAGTGCTCTCAGGATGTTTTCATTCACATATATTTGCAGATGTAACTGTCTGCCAAGTGACACGCCTTCTTTTGTTATCTGGGAAAATCCTTGGCGTGTTTTACAAGACGGGCGTATGAGTCCCAGGAACTACCAGCACACACAATGTCTGCAATCTTCCTTCGGACAAAGACCGCAGGCTCTGTGTTTGCCATCCCCGAGATAGCAGTAATCGGCGCTCAGAGCTATTGAGCTGGGTGCTGTTTGCACGAGAGGCTCCTCGGCTGGCTCCCGGTCAGAGCCCGCAGCCCTGCCCCAGCCCTGGGCAGCGGGAGACGTGCTGTGCCGGCTGTGCTCTGCTCTTTCTCTGCTCGGCGCAGCAGCCCCGGCGTGACAGTGCTGCTGGTACGCTGGAGACCTCTCTGGACTGCTTCAGCCCATGCAGGGTGGGGAGATGAACTGCAATGCCCCTTCAACTATCCAAGCACACGGAGACGGGTTTAAATCCTCTCTCTTGTTTTGCTACCAAGTCCTGCATTGTCCTGTTCTTCCCAAGTCCCATCCTTCCCTCTTTTTACATCCTGTTTATTATCCTCAGCTCCCCAAATTTCTACCACTGATGTTTTTCCCACAGGTCTTATTTTTTGTTGTAACCCCTTTATCCCCTCTACTAACAAACATCCAGCTCCTACACTTGAACACAAATACTGGGAGCCCTGAATGTACCCAGGAACAGTCTCTCTCAACACTATTACTATTAATACACTATGTAATAATCACAATAATATATAAACCAAGTAAAATAATGCCAATAACGTAATAGTATCTTACAACTGGGAGGAATAATTCCCAGGAAAGCTCTACTCCATCCGAGGATGACATGTGCTTTGGGGACATACCCTGCCCATGCCAAGAGAGATGTAGGAACCAAGTTGGTGGTGCTCTGTGTTTTTATTTAAAGGTTTATAATCTCAGCAGGCATGGAGCAGAGGGTAGTAGACAGACTAGCTTTACATCTGAAGTCCCTGTTTCCGGGTGTACACTAACGAAGCTTGTTTTCCTAAGTCAGGTTTGGAGAAATGACTGAATTGTTTTAGCTGAAATTTTCCTGAGACAACACAGGCCACGGACAGACACCCAACACAGACACTTTCTGCCCATACCACTCATCAGTGTTATCAGCAACTTTAAACAAGACTTGGTGGGAGGAAGGGTCAGGTAAACTCAGCTGTTAGTACAGTAAATGAGTGTTGCAACAGAAAGCCCTTCAGAAAGATGCAGCCCCAGGGGTTCAGGTGGCCAGCCATGAGCATGACCAGTCCTGCCTGGATATGTGAGCATGAGGCTCACAGGTCCTGCCTGCCTTCTCCCGGCAGAGTAGATGGGAATAACACACCATATACTCTGTGGCCATACTGGCCCTTCCAGACATCCTGAAGCCTGCTCAGGGCTAGAAACCCCAGACAAATGCCCACAGGCCATCCAGATGAGTGTTTGAGGTGGGAAAAGCAAATGTGATAAAGGAAACCTGTCTGCATGGTTGCCCTGCTTTGTTCCACTGACCAGGTCTGTTCCTGTGTTCAGAGATAATCTTCACATGGAAAAAAAGAAGGGGGGTGCCCTTCTGCTCCCGCTTTTTTCACTACTTGATGATAAAAGTGGTTGGGAAAGTGCCCTTTCCTCACCTTCAAATTTTTCCTCTGTGTCAGAAATCATGGAATCATAGAATAAGTTGGGTTGCAAGGGACCTTCAAAGCTCATCTAGTCCAACCCCCTGCAATGAGCAGGAACATCTTCAACTAGATTCATGTCTTAGCAAGCTGGTTCACTTGAAAGCTTCTGGTGATAAAGAAGGAGCAGTTGTGTGAGCCACCAGCTGCAGCAAATCTGAGGGAGGGGAAATGAGTTCATCGAGATCACTGGGAACTCCATATGCCACTGATGGGCAACAGGCAGAAAGAAGCAGCAAAAAGTAAAGTTCCCAAGTATGACAGGGAAACAGTCATTGCACAATATTTCACTAGTGAAATATTTCACTTTGCAAATACAAAAACTCCCAGAAGTGGATGGCACCCTCGGTGTTACACCCTAATAAAACCTCTCCCTCAAATCACAGCCACAGACCCCAATTCTACTTGCGGTTCAGCTCCTCTTGCGTGGCTTTTGGGCTTCCCACTGCTGCCATAGCTGTCGCTTCAGAGCCTCCTGCAGCCCAAGCTCTGCTTACTCAGTTGGTAAAAAAGGTGTTGTATGTGGTTGTCCTTTTGAAGTTCACCACAGCCCTGAAAGAGCTGCCCACACATGGACCTGGGCTGAACCCCAAGCAGATCTTGCTGCTAAATAGCCGGTGATAGGGCTCAGTTAAAATGCAGGGGGCATAGTAAAAGCATGAGTGTGAGCTTTCATGGTGAAAAGGAACAGTAAATTGAGCCTTAAGCACAACATGTCTCTCTTCTACTTAATTTTTAACACTCATTCTGACAGGTCCTGTGATGCAGATCTTTGACCTGCTGGCTGCAGCCTCTCCCACAGCCGTGACTCAGCCAGCCCTTGCCTACATGCCTTGTTTGAGTGGGAACTTCTCCAAGAGGCCCTAACAAAGTTCAGTCCCCATGGCCCCAGCTGGTTCTGACTTCTGATTTCATCAAGCAAAGCCCAGGAAGAGCTTGTCCCAGTCATTTGGGAAGGGGAGAAGCACTGCTTCATGCCTAAGCTCACTCATGGCCGGGAAAACACCTCTAGGCTGTTGTTGTCTGTTTATTACATTAACATCACTCAAGGAATTGATTTGCTAGCCTGTTTCTGTGGGATGGGAAAATGAAGGTGCAAAGGCTTGACGGTGCTGCCGTCCATTGGAGGTAGGAAGTTTGGCTGGTGATGAAAATACTAGTGTTTCCTTCTAAACTGGATTTCCACCCCATGTTATGGTCCCCTGGCCTCTCCTTCTTGGCAGGAGAGCTCTGCCATTGAGAGAAGCTGCCCCGCTGAACACTCATGGCAACGTTGCTGTCTGATCCTATGGAGAACCAGTCTGAGTAGGTAGAATTTAAAGAAATATAAAATAAAACTAAGCAGAGTTTCAAAAGTACACACAGAAAAGGTGGGGTTTTGTCAGATCTGCTTCCTGCGCTGGCTCATTAAAGGCTTCCATGAGGATTATACTGGGGTGAGGGTGGCCCCACTTGCTCCCCTGCTTGTGTCGCCCCTGTGCTGGCCCTGCCCAGCTGCGGGACTGGTGACACAAAGCACTTGAGCAGGGGATGCTAACTAAACCCTGTGAAATCACGGAGGCAGGATGTCATGAGCTATTTGACTACGCAAATGCCTGGGACAGCTCAAAGAGGGGAATGGACAACCCGGGAAAGGGGGGTGGCGCTGAGCTCAGCTCCCCAGGGCCTGCCAAAGAAATTCCCTGGGTTGTTTGGGGGATTTCTCATGTGCCGTGGGACAAACAGTGCTGCCTGCAGTCCCTGGGGTCAGGGACATGAGAACTCATTTGCCCTTTGTCCTGAAACACTGTGAGTTAGTAGTGTAAAAAATGCAACCTCTCTCAACCCCTTGCCTGTGTTCCTCTGCAGGCTGAAGCTGTTCATCTCTGCCTGAAGTTTTCCCAGGAGGGGAACCAAATGTGATTGCAATGGCTCGGCCACCGTGCCCTGCCTCCTCCAACCATGGGTGTCTCCTCATGCAGCTGAAAGACTGCCAGCAAGGAAACCTCCTGTGGATGGTGCAGCTCCCTGATGGCATTGCCCACACCAGCCCTTGATGTGTGCTGCAACGCACGAGGCCAGAATGTGTAAGAGTTGATGGGCCCAAGCCCATTCCAAAGGGAGCAGAGTGACATTTGGTTGCCTGCAAAGCCAGAAAACATGCCCACTGGCCAAGGCTCCACCACAGCAGTGATCACCTTTCCCAGACCCAGAACGGGGCTGGAGGGTCCCCAACGTGCCAGCCATGCACCACGCTGAGGACTGGGCGAAGCTCATGGTCTGTTGGGGTGAGGAGGAGGCTTTACTGGAAAAACTGGGATGCACAAGGGCTTGGAGGGAGAAGCTGGCTGGAAGTTGTGTTCACAGGGCTGGCCAGCTAGCTGCTGGCAGTGACTGCGACTACACAGATCATTCCAAGGCTTACAAGGTCTAGGGAAAACTGCTGAAAGACAGGGAGCCCAAGAGCAGGGGTGGCCACTGGCTGTGCCAAGTCCTGTCTGAAGCACGTAGGAAGGTGAATTTAGGAGCAGAGGAAACTGAGGCAGTGCTCTACAGCCACCCATTCTACCCGCTCCCACCTTCGCCCTGAGCAGGCATTCAGAGGTGGTTTTATTCCTGACTTGGCCACTTCAATCCAAGCAGGAAAATAAGAAATGTATTTATTTCTTCTTAAGAGGAAAATAAACCAAAACTAGATTAAAAGCCTCCACTTGGGGTTACAGGAATGAAAGACAGGCAGTGGGCAACAGGAAACACTATTTCTGGTACTGGGAAATGAGTTTTTATTTCAACCAGCTGCCATCAGCAGTCCCGCATGGCATGATAAATGGGATCGAACTTGGTAGGGAAGCTGGCTGGTCTGCACTGGCTGAATCCTTATGGGAAGAGATGGGTTCTTGAGGACAAGTTTGTCCACACCCAAACATGGGTGGCTTTGGAGAGCATCAGCTATCAGTGTTCCCAGCGTGCTGTGGGGTGGATGCTGTGAGCACCAGGGCCAGGAGATGGCTGGGAATCACCAGCACCCCAAACCTACCCGCATGGTTTACCCTTGAGGGCAGCAAGAGATTTCATGGTGACCTTCTCCTTCCACACCTGCAAAGGCAACATCCTGTTCAGCTCAGTCTGAGATGCAATTGGGGAGCAAAACCAGGAACCAAATGAGCTGAAATAGGTGAGTGTCCTGAAAGCCCTGGTGTGAGCTTGTACCCACTGGGAGCTTCCCTTCACCTGGCACAGATGAAGAAAAGACACTGAGGAAACACTTGGGCCCCTTCAACAGCATCCGTGCTGGCTACATGCCTGCTGGAGCCACAAGCTCATTGACCTGGGCCAGTGACTGAGGGCTGGAATCCCCTGTGGACAACTTTGCTTAAAAACAAACATCGTAAACATGTTGGCTGTGACATTTTGTATCGGCAGTAGTGTGGCAGCAGGGCCAGGGCAGTGATCATCCCCCTGTACTGGGCACTGGGGAGGCCGCACCATGAACGCTGTGTTCAGTTCTGGGCCCCTCATTATAAGATAGACATTGAGGTGCTGGAGCGGGGCCAGAGAAGGGCAATGGAGCTGGTGAAGGGTCTGGAGAATAAGTCTGATGAGGAACGGCTGAGGGACCTGGGGTGGTTAGTCTGGAGAAGAGAAAGCTCAGGGAGGACCTTATTGCTCTCTACAACTGCCCGAAAGGAGGTTGTAGTGAGGAGGTGGTTGGTCTCTTCTTCCAAGTAACAAGTGATAGGACAAGAGGAAATGGCCTCAAGTTCTGACAGGGGAGCCTTAGACTGGATATTAGGAAACATTTCTTTCCTCAAAACATTGGAGCAGGCTGTCCAGGGAAGTTGTTGAGTCACCAGCCTGGAGGTATTTAGAAGACAAGTAGATGTGGTGCTTAGTGACATGGCTTAGTGGTAGATTTGGTGGTGCTAGGGTAATGGTGGGACTTGATCGTCTTAAAGGTCTTTGCCAACCTAAATGATTCTAAAATACTATTGTTTGTAGCCCAGAGAACATATAGTTGGGACTCCCCTGCTACAGTGCCAGCAGCTCTGCAGGATAACATGCTGATTTCTGTATCCCAGGGAAGTTGAGGTGCTAATTCCCCTCCTTCGAAGAAGCCTAAATTGCAATTTCTGCTGCAAAAGTAACCTTAAATACTAACACTCTTGCAGCAGCCTCGCACTGTCCTAGGGGAGACCTTACATGCTTGTTTTGAAAAAGCAGTGTTTCCAGGCAGGTGAACAACCACCTTTCCCTTCAGTTTTAAATAAATTTCCTAAAAAAATAATGAATTTATTCATATTCTGGGGGCTGGTTGTATTGTTTGATTGCTCATGCATCAGTCGTGAAGGACTCTGATGCATTGAAATCAAATACATCAAGGAGAGTGGCTTGGGAGCAGAAATAGCAACTTAGCCCCTTTCTAATGGCTGGTGACAGAATCTAATGTGGTGGTCATGGTGTGCTTTTAAAATGCAGAGGACAATTACTGTGTCCTTCTGCCCGTATAAAATACAGACTATTGTGCCTTTCTGCCCACACCTATGTTTACGAGCCTTGCAACCCAGCCCTGCCCTCGAGGCAGGGGAATAATGGCAGTTGATTTACTTGGCTCCACTGGAGTGTGTTTTTATCCTCTGCTGTACAGCTCACATTTTGTTTTCATAGTGCTGCAAGAATCGATGCAAATTTGTTATGTTTAAAAGGGACAGGAATATTGCTTTCAGATGTACTAGATCTTGGCTCTCCTCACAAACTGATTTCCACAGATTAAGTTGTTTAGAAAGCTGTGGATGGAATTAATAACAGCCAAAGGGCATTTTAAGCAAGAGTATTTAAGCAAAGAACAAAAGGGAAATTCTGCACAAAATAAGCCTCAGTTTTACTGTTCGATGATTTAAACTATTCAACTTTGTTGGTGATGTCACAGCTAAAATTACCAATAAATACAATAAAAAAGCCTGACAAGTTCTCTCTGCTATTGTCTATTTGCTCTGAGGAGTTTTTGCTGTCCCATGGCTGCTGCCCCAGGACAGCAGAAGAGAAGAGGAACTGCTTTTGGCCAGCAGCTCCCCTCCAGTGACCTGGCCCGTAGCTGCTGCCAGAGGAGCCACAGCCTGGCCAAGGGGACAGGAGAACGCTGAGGAGCAGCAGCTTGGCTCCTGGAGCATCTCAGCTGCCCCAGCCGTGCTTTTGAGCAGGCAGGATTTTGTCTCACGCCTCCAGGCTTCATGGTGGCTGCCTCTGTGGTGGTTGCACCAGCAGCTCCCGAGCTGTTTGGGTCAGCACTCCTTTTCTACAGCACTCAGGAATGGAGATGTGAAGCTTTTTTGCACTCACATGGACAGCCCCGTATGTCCCCTCTGCCCTCCTGTTGTCTGGGGAGCAGCAAATGGGGCAATGTGCACAACTCTCCTGTAAGCTGTGGACAGGAAGGAGAAGGAGAGGAACACACGGGACACAGCTTCAGCACCCACCATGGTGCCCTTGTGATACACCTGGAACAGGCTCATCAGAAAGAGAGAAAAAACCAAGGTCCTGGGGAAATTCTCAACCACCCACAGAGAAACCGAGGTGATGTTACTCCCTTTCCATAGGGTCCCCCAAAGTGAGAATGGATCCCAACACAGGGGCAGGCACAGCCACTACTGCAAGGCATGGGGCAAGGACAGGAGTCCCCTCAGCCACAGCAAAACCCCCACAGCCAAGCCACAGCTCCGTCCTGACCTCCACATAGTTGCCAGCATGTGGCTGGGACCGCAGCCAGAGCCCGCATGTGGCTCCCTATTCCCAATCCCTGCACTGCTGAAGGCCTCTCCTGAACATCTCTCATTGATAGAATCTGCATTTGCTGAAGTATTGGCAGGTCCCAGCAGCCACCATGGGGCCAGGAGATGACAGAAGCTGTGGTTTTCTGTCACTGATAAGTGAGTATTGTCAGGAAAGTTGATCTGAGAAGAGGGAAAAGTGGAAAACCAGCAGGAGAAAGTACCAGTGTGTTTCCTTGCCAGCACTGGCGAGTCCTGCTAAAATTGCAGCCTGAGCTTCCATCAAGAAGAGCTGAAACAGCACAAAATTAACTGAGGGAGAAAAAATGAAAGGTGGAGTGGGAAAACAGGGGCGGGATGAATGGGAATGGGAAAAGCTGGGGGGCAGCAATCCTTGTCACTAGTGTCACAGCACCTCCTCCAAGAGCTTTGTAGGCTCTCACCCATCTGCCCTCACATGTGTACTCACAATGGAAAGGGACATGTTGTACAGAAATGTGACTTAGTTTCCTTCTTTTCTGTCATGAACTCTTGTCACGGTGCCTCCCTCACCACCAGCTTTTGTGCACACAGGATGTCTGACACCTGACAAAATGGAGCTGGCTTTCTCTGTAAGAGCACCCCTCTCGCTCTTTGCAGAGCTGCTGGCACGCTGAGGCGATGGAGCTGTGATTGCCTGAGGGATTATATTGCGGCACAAAGCAGAACTAGTGGGAGGGTGGGTTTGGGTGGAGGCAGGAGGAAGGAAAGCTGTACGGGTGCGAAATGCCAGGAGCACCAAATGATGGCTGGAACAGGTGAAGAAGGGCTTCCACTGTTAAGAATGGCTAAAAGAGAGGGGGGCACCTATCCCTTAGCTTCAGGGCCCGGAAAAAGGAGCCCATCCTTCTGCATAACCTATAACCCATCTGCACTTGTTGAGGCCTCTGGTGGATGTGCATGTCCACACTGTCAGATTCCAAATCTGAAAATAACCAGTGCTGCAGGTCAGGGGCAGAACGCTGCAGAGCACAGAGGAGCAGGGGATTAGTGGTGTCTGAGCAGGCATGCTGTGGGCAGGAAGCGCACCAGGAGCAAGGGTAGGAAGGAAGGGATGCATAGGAACCTTTGCATAAGGGAGAACTGGATTTCTCACCCCTCCCAGCCAGGAGCACTGGGGTCTGCTCTGTCCAGATGTGCTTCGGCTCATGGGGATGTAGCGATGGCTTCTCCTGCTCTGCTTGTGCCAGCTCCACCCACCCTGCACTGCCAGGCTGGCACCTGCCCCAGGCTTCAATCTGCTTTAATGAATAACAAATCTATCAAAGAATTAAACTTGTGAATGCTTGGAGAAATGGTGTGGGTTGTGAAGGGAGGTGGAAATTATAAGAGTAATCTTACATTTAAAAAATATTTAAACTGCCCAGCATGAATTTTGTATCGTTGCTCTATACACACTAATACGAGATGGGTGGCTGCTGCTATCTGATTTCAACCCAGAGACCTGCCTGAGAACTGAGCCAGACCAAGAGGTACTTGCTTTGAAAAATCAATCCTGATCTCACAAATTTTCTCAACCAGCATCACAAACTGGAGGCATCGCATATTTTTCACCAAACAGCCCAAATTTCACAAGGCCGGCTCTCACTCCAGATGAGAGCCCCAAGCTCTTCTGTGTGCTCCAGAAGAAGCCACAGATTTATTTCCTTTTGTTTTCTGATGCGCTTCTGAAGCTTAAGCAGTTGACCGTGGACCCTGTGCTAAGTGTTTTCAGATGTTTCTGGCTGTAGCCCATCTTCACGGTAACGCTTGACCTGAAGGAGGCAGGAGAGGTGATAGTCTCACACCCTCCAGGACAGGAAGCTGCTCGACTCCCACCTGCAGGCAAACTGCTCTGCTCTGCGACAGGCTCATCAAGACATAGAATAGAATGATAGAATAGTTTGGGTTAGAAGGGACCTTCAAAGGTTATCTAGTTCCAACTCGCCTGCAATGAGCAGGGACACCTTCCAGTAGATCAGGTTGCCCAGCACCACATCCAGCCTGACCTTGAATGTCTCCAGGGATGGTGCATCCACTGCCTCTCTGGGCAACCTGTGTTTTACCACCCTCATTGTAAAAGGTTTTTCCTCACATCCATCCTGAATCTCCCTCTTTTAGTTTAAAACCACCACCCCTCATCCTGTCGCAACAGGCCCTGGTAAATAGTATCTCCCCATCATTCTTATAGGCCCCTTTTAAGAACAGAAAGGCCACAATAAGGTCTTCCCGGAGTCTCCTCCAGGCTGAACTGCCCTGCCCTGAATCACCTGTCCTGGCTTCGTAGCAAGCCTGAGAGGAAGAGAAAATGGATTCAATAAATCGGACATGAACCATCATTAGTGAGTGCAGGGAAGGAGCAGATGAAAACTCTTCATCAGCTGCTGATGTGAGTGTGCAGGGGCCAACCTGATCTTCTTTGCTGGGTGCACACAGCGGGGTCTCTTGTTTCCCATCCTGGACCGTGTGCTCTTGCCATGGGCAAAGCAGCAGGGAACGCTCCACTGCTGGGCACTCGCAGCCAAAGTCACCCCTTGACCTATCCCACTGGGCTTATGGAAGATCCATCTGCAATGCTGCAAGTCCCCCGAGTGCTGCCGTAGTCCAGATAAGGATGACAACAAGAAAAATGCATGAGTATTTTTAGCTCCCATGTTTGGTTTTTTTTTGTTGGGTTTACTATGAAAAAGGATGAGGGGAAAGATTACTCATTCTCTGTAAAATTACTAATTCTCTCCTGAGGAGACTCAGTTCAGCCAGTTGACTCCCCCTCAGACCAACCTTGCATCCTGAGACTGAAAACCAGAGAGAAAAGTTATGCCCCTATTTTGCACAAACAACTCCAGCCATTGAGAAGGAAACTATTTTTAACCCTTTTCTGCCTAGTACCCATCCTAACAAAGTGACACATGGGAAACTAAACCAGGAACTTCACATTTGCTTTCCATTGGAAAGTGTTTAAAGATTAAGGTTTCCACCCATTACCATGACAAAAAGGAGTTTGTATGGCAAAGTTAGAAAGAGGAAAGGAGGCCCTTTCTTCCTATATCTATTTGCACCTTTTGAAATGATCAACACTGGAGCGCAGAATGATAAAATAGAGGCGCAATAGAAACTGTCCTCATTCCTGCCAGATCTTTTCTCAGTTAAAGAGGTAAGAAGATCGCTGATGCCTTCAGCATAACCAGCACACCAAAGTTGCCTTTCCAGGGATTCCTCTACTGAAAACAACCACCAATGAGTTCAAACTGTGCTTGCATTTCTTGCATTTTTTACCTGTATTCCATACTAGTGATCACTGCAATCACAGATGGAAAATACAAACTCACTGTAAGATGCAGGGTGCATCACACAAGGCACAATCAGTAGGAAGGCACTTTTCATGATTCCTGCAATTTTTGGCTTCTCTGACCAGACTCCTTGCAAGACAGGGCAGGGGTATATCGCTACCAGTTTTAACAGTGCTGGCACAGCATAGACTCCTGTCCAAAAGTAGCTGATTGCATCAAACAGCTCAGCCTGGCTCATCAGAGCAGCCCTCGCAGGGGGAATTCCGGGGCTTATGACATCTCTGGGCAGAGTTGTTGAGGTTTAGGAGGTCTCCTAAAGGTCCCCCACTGGCTGAGAGGGCTCAGCACGCTCCCCCCGCCACTAATTGCATCATGGCCAAGAGAAGAAAGATGTCAAACTGCCATCCTGGGTTATTCAAAGCCTCTCCTGGGGGTAATGCTGGGCTTTTCTAAGCACTGCTGCCTGTGGTTAGAAAAACAGGAGGCACATTGCATTCACATAGAATCACAGAATGGTTTAGGTTGGAAAGGACCTTAAGCTCATCTAGTTCTGCCTGGGCAGGGATGCCTCACATTAGACCATGTCACCCAAGGCCCTGTGCAACCTGGCCTTGAACGCTGCCAGGGATCATTCACTAGGTGCTCAGTGGATGAGCGGACATTCTGCAGTTGCATCTAGATTGGAGCAGTGCATTGTAGGAGAGTATCAAGGTGTGATTGCTGCTTCATCTTATGAGTAGTACCACCAGGGTAGACAGGGTGATGAAAGCATCCTTGCTTTGTGAGCTGTCAGAGATGGACTTTCTTTGCTGTAACCTGCCCTGAACTTGATTTGGCCACATCTCTGCAAGCTGATGGTATTGTGTCAGCACTGATTGCTCCAAAAGGCAGCATTGAACCAGCTTACTTTTCAAGCTTAAAAGCACCTCACATTCACATGGCATTTGCATTGACCACAAAGCACTGAACAAGGAAATTATTTTTATAAAGGTTCTCCTCTTGGGAAGTGCGGTCAGATGTTATCTCCATTTTACCCATCATGAGACAGACAAAAGGACCAGATTTTGCTGTAAAATCAGGCACACGTTCCCTTTTCTACACAGCATGAGACACCTGGAAAAGGTTTACAAGATGATCTGAACCAGACTAAGGCAGCTGGAGGATCACAGAGCCCATGATGTTGAGCTTGGTAGCTCTCAGATCTTCTTGAAGAGCTACTGAGGGTCTCTTCACATGGACCAGACCACACTGTATGCCTCGTGCTCCTTTTGTATCACACGGTAGAGCCAATTGGATGTTGGGCAATGTGCGCAACACTAACCAGAAGGCCTGGCTTGCACACAGACATCAGTCATTTCATAGGACCCATCATCCTCACACCACAGGCAACAGCTTCACTTCTGGTTATATAGTGGCCAAGAGGCTTGGGAGTCCCTCAGCAAAGAGGACTGCAGTGAGGGAACATTAGATAGCAATTCCTCTACCCTGTGTTGGAGAGATGCCTGGGAAAGAGAGGGGCCAGGAGGAAGCTCCAGGCAGAAGTCCCGCAGAATCTCTGTGTCCCTTTGGACACAATCAGTGCCCCTGCTCTGGAGGGCAGCTGGCTGAGCAGGGTCTGGGGAGGCTCTGCTATGGCCTTGCGGCTGCCACCCCTGCCAAGCGCGGTCGGATGTCTTTCTGCGTGGCATTGGAAAGCAGAGCTTTGTGCTCAGGCATCGTATCACATATCACATTAGCTGCTCAAGGAGCTCGGAAGGGACAGTCAAGATTCATTAATGCAATTTTAACATTAATTGCTAATTATAGTTGAAGAGCAGTGCTGCAAGAAGCCTTTTGACAAGCATGTTCTTCCTTAGCTCATGTGCCCGGCAGGGTGAGGCTGTGTTGTTTTTCCCTTCGTTTACCTGCCAGAACTGCACACCTCTTTCTGTGAAGAGAAAATGACAGAGCATGAAGATCTGTCAGGACAAAATAAAGGAGTTCAAGGTCATTGTGCTGTCCAGTTAACAGATGATTTTGACTTTTTCTCCCCATTTCTTCCAGTGGCAACTAACCTAAATCCCTCTGGCTTTCTGGACAGATGGCTTCCCGGTTGCAAGGAGTCAGTTTTCTTAACACAATGCTTTGAAGTCTTCTGTGTTCCCTCAAACAAAGGAATTCCAGAAGTACTACCAGCCTACAAACTGCACAGGCTTTTATAACTGAAAAAGCATGTTTCCACAGCTATCAGGCCACATTCTTTCATTCACCTCTGACTTTCTAATGCAACTAGAAAGCAAACTCCTTGGAGGGGAAAAAAGTATATTTAGGCAGGATGAGAGCTGTGGTGAGGTTGTAGATGGGCAGAGGAAGGATGGCTCAGGCTCAGTTCATCAGAAGGGACTCAACTGTACAAACCAGAAAGCAGAGACTGAAATCACGACTGTTGGCCATAGTCACTGTTGCACTGTTGAATTATTTGGTGGTATCTCTAAGGCAACTGCTAGTGAGAAATCTGTCCAAAACACAAACAATCACACGTAGCAACAGCATCTACTTTTGCCAGCCTGTGTAATTCAGTCTGCCTCACAGAATCATGTCAAATCTGTGAAATAAAGATTACACTGAAATGGCCCAGCAGGTTTTGGTGGTGGTGGCAGCAATCTAAAAATACCAACACACCATATCCCAGAGTTGTCCTGAATTCAGACACAACCGTTTGCCACAATCACTTCACAAATACTTCCTTCTTGCAACTTGATTTTTCCATTCCGTGTAACTCCACGAATTTCACCCTCACCTCTGAAATGTCTTGCACTGAAACACACCAATTAGCTATTTCCTTTACTTCCCACCAGACTGTTCCTCACTTCTGTCAACATGCATTTGCTCAACTAAAGCATCTTTTTCCCCCAGCAGCATTCAACACAATATGCACTGTATTCAATTCATTAATATTCTGACACATCATCGAAACAAATTTTGCCTGTATTAAAGCAAAGGCTTTAAATTCATCTGGGGCTTTAATTCGCTATAATGACACCAGAGAAAAACATGAGCCCCACCAGTATGTACAAGCAGTGTTTGATGCAGACAGTGTAGTCCAAAAGCAAGCATCCCCCTCTGTAAGGGGATGCAGCTTCTCTACGTAGAATGGCACTGACCCTCTCCTCGCATCTGGCTCCTGCTGTTCCTTTCTTCCAGGCTGTTCAAAATCTTCAGTTTGGCTGCCACCTGCCGGTGTCCGGCCTCCTTCTTCCAGGGCATACACCAAAATACACAGCAAATACAGGAAAACACGGAATATACTAAAAATACAAATAATATATGCACTCCTTTCCGGCTCCCCACATTGAGCCCCCTCTAACTCAGCAGGAACAAACCAGGCTCCTCAAGGAGAAAAGGTATATCATCAAGGTTGCTGAGCTTAAGGGTGCTGAGCCTCTTGGTTGAATAGAGTTTTAGACTCGGCTTTGAAAGCCTGTGGAACGCTACAGGAGCGGTTTACATCTTGCAGGCAGGAGCTGCAAGGTCTCCAGAGTCAGTTTTCATTTTCAAAAGGTCAGTCAAACAAACATGCTGCTCCGTTAGGGCTTCTGTGAGTGTTTCTCCTTCAGCTTTTGATAAAGCTTATGTGTATTTGCTCCAGAGAAAAGCAATGAGGAAGCAGGAGTTATTACTTCTTTCCCCACTTCTTTGACCCCTTCTCTGCTTATGAGGAAGGGAGAACATTTTCCCACTTTATCCTCTAGCACTAAACACATTTCAGTTTTCTTGGAATGTTCAGTTTTATTCTTGATAAGTACTTGTAGAGTTTTGAAAGCAGCATATGAAGTCTCTGACTTGTGTTTTTCAAAATGTTAAAGGAAGAGTAGAAATGAAGCAGGGAGAGAAAAGGCTGCCTCCCCTTGTGAAGAAACATACAAACCCCTCATACAATGCCTGCTGCAATCTGGGGAATCTCAAAATCACAAAAACTATAGTGTGAAAGTATGTTTTGATTCATGGCCACAAGGCAAGCCTAAGAGAAGTAATTCAGAAGAAAGGAAGACATATATTCTGTATGCAGCAGGTGACTCTGAGGCTCAGGACTGCGTGGACACGTGCACAGGGGAAGATGATGAGAAAAATCCATCAAATTAGTTTTCTCTCATCAGCATTCATGAAAGGCAGCGCTTCGTAAAACCTTCTCATCAGAGAGTCACCGCAGCCTCTCAAGGACATTAAAAGAACAGCAAACTTCTAACAACAACAGGGCCAGGAGATTCTTTTGTTCAAAACAAAACTTTGGGCCTCGATGTTCATCACTCAGCTGAGACAACGGGACATTTGGGGGGGCCCTGTCACGTCTCTAATCCACCCAGACATGCTGAAATCTTCTGTCTATCACAGATAAAGATCAGAAAGGCCAAGCCAAGAATCATAAAGCAACAATTTTCAGTAAGGAAGCCACAGTGAAGCCTGAGAAAGCCTGGTTGGCATTTGTCTCTCAGTCCAAATAAATCCTATCAGGAAAAAAACCCAAACCCATGTCCTCCATCTCTGGATGTAAGCGTATAGAAGAGATTAGCCGTTACTAAGAATAAGACCAACGCACGCTGTGACGGCAGCTGGGTAACAAACGCTATTGACTGCAATTGTCCCAGTGTGAGCCGAGCACTGGGGAAGTCAGTGTTTTCCTATGGATAAATGAGGACTGACCCTGCTGCGCTGAGGCTGATGGGATTTGATCCCAGGCCCCTTCTGCATAGATGCCCCCGAGCCCAGCACACATGTACCCAGCCGGAGTTCAGCATTAGAGATACAGCTGCAAATACACTCTGCGGAGAGATTTCCCCATTGTTAAAATCTGTTGCTCTGAGGTGCTGTTTCCAATGTGTAACTGTGTGCCTTTTAAATCATGTCTGACTCAGTTACAACCTAGAATATCAGCAGTGGCTGGGAAACCTCCTAAACACCTTAATGCAATTCTAGCAACCAAAATCCAAGCAAAAATACCAGCAACCTGGACACACCTATAATTTCCTTCAGCTGATCTGAAAAATCACAGCAAGCAGCACTGCAAATGAGAAGCGCTGAGTGATGGGTTATTCTGCAAGGACAAAAAAAGCCCTGTCCAGGCAATTCCAAGAGAACATAAATTTTTCAGCCAGTGACTGTAAAAATGAAGGCTGTTGCCGCTGATGCTCTGAAGGGACGATGTGAACTGCGTAGTTCATTACTGCTGCGATAGCACCCCCGTGAGCCAGACCCCACTGTACGAGTGCTACATCAGGATCTGTTAACGTGCTGGGAATGTGTACCTGGGAACCGCTCACAGGAAGTTTTTGCCCTTGCTATCATCTGTACATCTCCATCGCTGCTAGCTACAGGATTGTTTCACTGAGCTTTCTGATCTGGACCACCACCAAATGACAGCTCTTACCTCTCCTCCAGCCACAGTAACTGAACTGGTACATCTCTGGCTGCAGAGGACGCAGAATTAAATCTGTGTTTGCACAAGCTTCTGCCCCTTAGAGTGGCTGCTGTTTTGACAGATTAACTACACTGCTACTCTACGAACAGCAGAGAAAACTGTTGTTAGCCAAATAGAAAGGTGGATAGATCTCTTTTTAGTTATTACTTTCCAGAAAGTTCTGGAGTCCATTTCTTTCAAACACAAACCAAAGGAAGAAGAGAGAAGTTAAAAGAATTCTGTGCAGGGCAGCTTATTGTGTGGTATGGCACCAGTTCAAAACAAGCTCTTTTTGTTGTTTATCAAATCCTAGAACTAACCTATTTTATCTAGTGCTATCAAAAACCTGGAAGCTACAAATATTACTAAGTACATTAGATCTCCCATGGCTCTGTGCTCTCCTGACCCATGCTCATCGGTTGAGAAATGTTTTTCACATGTGAGGGGAAAAAATAATTCCATCGACGGCAACGACTGCATTTTTCAACAGCCCCTGTGCAGGGATATCCTTGTTTTGAAAATTCACCTTGTTTTTGCCTGAATGGACTGCATTTGACTGCCTTTACTACAAAAGGCCAGCAAGGAACAGAGTCAGCACTTCCTTTTTCCTTCCTCAGTGATGAGCGGTAAGATGCGTAATGGAAGGATTAATTTGTACGAGCAGCTTTGCAGTGCAGCACACTCTGTTCCTCTCGGACAGACTGGAGGCAAACCTCATTTTTCCTCCCACACAGGGTATGTGCCCCAGCTTTCAGGTTTCAGTAACTTTCTTCAGGGCAGCCTGCAAAGGCAAAATGTACAATGGACGGACTCTTCCTGCAAAGTACAGCCAGCTCCGGTGACAGATACTGCTATTTAGCAGCATTCAGCAGTTCAACATCATTATTTAAGACAGAGAGTACACCTTATACCCTATCAGCTCTCAACCTCTAACCTGAGGCTTAGTGAAGAACATTACAGTAAGCTAAAATGTGTTAAATACTGCTCTACTACACAGGCAAACAACCTGTAGTCATGAGAAGCATGGTCTAGAATACAAACAGGAGCAGAATTCATTCCAAACATCCCAGATACCTGAGGAGCCACTTGCTTTGCAGTCTCTAAGGAGCCTTAGGGGATTCCTACCTTCAAAGTGTGGAATAGGGAAGAGAAAGAACAGGAGAGGATTAAATTTAAGTCTCTTAAATTGAGCTAAGGACAGAATTATCTGTGACGGAACCTGGCTAAGACAAAAGATCCTCTCTGCTGCTGTCTTTCGTAATCATCTCTCCCTTCTTTTGTCTCTGAAAATTATATATATATATTTATTTTTTTTTTTAAGAGAGGGAGGAGGGCTGGTTTTCACTTCAAAATGAAAATATTTTCTGTTAGGTTCTCTAGAAGCGAATTGACACCAATTTTTGGCTGGAACATGCAGTTACATACTGACCACACAGCGGAAACGCAGCACACTGGCAACTGCAATCCCAGCGTTGAGGCTTTCATTGCAGGTACTTGCGCGTAGAGCTGCTTGTGCCGTATCACCTTGTACTCCATCCTCGCATCTGCTTCCAGCTTCAAATGCCAAAACCATGTGGATTAGGAGTCACTTTTGTCTAAAAGAACACTTGTATGTTTTGTGCTGTTCACCACGGAACTGTGTCATTAGTTCTCCTACAATCTTTGAGGTTAGAACCAGATGATCTTTGAGGTCCTTCCCCAAAACATTATGATTCTGTAATTTACTTTTTTTCCAGTGAAATGACCTAACTACAGCGCCAGATTAGCTCAATCCTGTCTTTACAACACCTCCTGAAGCTCCCCTGCGTTCCTTTCCCCCCTTGTATTACTTCCCCCTTGTGAGGGGGATGTCAGGAAACAATAATTTATCTAAACATATTTTGAAATAGAGTAAAATTACCGTATTTTGGGTTTATTTCTGGACAGTATTTCTCTACTACAGGTGACTTACAACGTTAATACTCAGATGAGAGGTATTATCTTTCATAGTTTGATACATTATGCTTTTTTAATCTCAAAGATTCTCACATACATCTTTGAAGCCTGAAATAATTTTAGGAATTCTAACAGAAATGTTATCCCCTGTTCAAACTACACCTGAGAAAACTTAGGTGGAGGTACCACCTGTAACATGAATGCTGCCTGCTGATTGCACAAACAACTGAGCAATTCCTCAGCCATCTCTAGTAGTCTTTCAGCTGGCCCAGTCTAATGTTTGAATCAATACTGCAGAATGCAGGAGCAAATTTTAAATACCACAGGTCTATCACTAAAAGGAGACTGAAGATGCTTCCAGCTTCAATAGCTTTTGTTTCTATCCCTTTATGAAGCTGTTTCATTACAACTCGTCAGCAGAGCGTATCGTGCAAAATGTCTATTCCAGGTTTAACAGTCACACAGACACAGCGAAGACCAGAACTCCTGTCCACACAGTTCTGCATGCAGGTTATTTTGCAAGAATGAGATATTTCTTTATCCCTGTGAAACCACATTGGCTGGTAGGCAAGTATTTCTTCAGCTAGATAGCAAGCATTTACACTCTTCTTACAGGTATAGCAATCAGAAAAATTTTCCTGTATTTGCAGAAATTGCTCCTTTGTGCCACAGACCAGAAAAAACCACACTGAACTACGGCTTCTAGCAGCCACACAGATTTCGGCCCAAGAAGGAACATGAGAATCACTTTTCATTTGCATAAAGCCAACACAGCCTCTCAGCTTCCCCACACTGATTCTGAGAGGAGGAATTTCCAAGTGAGGTAGCTTATCTGAATTTCTATTAAAAACACCAAAAAGACAGCAGACTATCTTTCCGCGGAAAACTCATTTCAGTCAGACAAATATTTCCACTGAAATTCACAGAATTGGGATTGTTTCTTTTCCAGTGGTAAGGTCTCCCGTCTTTCATTAAATTTCATGGCGTCTATCAAAGTATAATTACAGTCTAATCATTACGCCTTTTCATTCTCACTTGTCATGTGTAAATCCCATTTGGACTGAAAAGCATCCAGCACTGAATTAAGAGCATTTTTCTCGTATAAAGATAATCCTCATTCTCTTAAAGAAGCAGTCGGTGAAAAGGTTTTTATTCTTGTTCAAAAGACAGCATTGTCTGCAAACTCCATTCCAATATCATACTTTGAATTAACTCAATTCAGACCCGAAAAAGGATGCCATTTAGCAATTCAGTAATCTATTTCCTGCAGCACCCAATTCTTCTCCCAGACAGCCTTGGTGTTAAACTATCATAGAATTTCTCAATACTTCAAACATAAAACAGTTCCTCAGAACAATCCTACTGCAAACTTAATGATGGACACAGAAGGATTTACTTGGACTATATGGCCTAAGACTATTGACCCAAACTATGCAAAAAGAACATAAACACAGTAACTGGGACAAAAGTTATGGCCTTTATGCTTTATGGTCAGGGAAGTGTCTGGGAAGATCAGTATAAAAATAATTACAGCACATTCTTGAAAGGGCACGCCACTTCTGAAGCATAGGGCAGTGCTCCCTGTCTGCATGAGAACATGGTGTGAATTCACATATTCTCACAAGAAACAGGGTTACAGAACTTCACGTATTTCTGAGTAGCAAGTCCATTTTTTGAGACAGCCTGAGGTACTCATCTTGAAAAAGCAAGAGGTTATGTTCTTCCTATCTAGCCAGTATCTGCATTTGAAATTTTCAAGATTAAAAATGGGTGGATTCAAGACGGCAGCATGCCCATTCACCGGTAATGCACATTCTATCACTTCAGAAATCTCACCACCAGATATCTGGGGCAATATCCCTTCATTCTGTGCCACAAACATACTTGAAGTTAAAAGAAAGCCATGTCAAAAATCTTGTTCTTTGTGAATTATTTTAATGAACCACATAAGAATTGACATAAACACAGGACAAGGAAAATAACAAAACCAGCCCCAGCAGCTGCTGACAGAAGGTAAAAGATAGAAGAATAGTTGAGGATTATTTGAGGGAAAACAAGAAAGCAGAGTGATACTCATTCTCGCCAAGAATGTCAACCAAATCATATAGTAGTTAAAATTTCACATCAAGTGCTTAAATAAGGTCTCTGCTTTGTTTCTTAACACTATGAGTTCACAGAAGAGTAAGGAATGTGCTATCCCTGAACTCATGACAACAGGCCCTATAGAGTGTATTCCAAATTTCTCCAAATAATGGAGATGGAGATGGCTAAAAAGAAATAGAGGAAGTGAGCACCCTTTGTTACCCAGCCTGGTCTCAGAAACAGAATGTGTTTTCTAGACCCCATAATCTTTGGCATAGGTCCCTTTTTCAATGCCTGCGCGAATGCTTTAATCCCATGACTGTGAAGGTTGCAGCAGTCAGTTTCTCGTACACTAGAAACATAAGAGCAGCAGTAAGGACTGTCTGCAGGAGCTTTGCTTCAAGGCCTTTGTAGAGTCCCATTAATCCAAAACGTCTAAGGAAGAAAACAAGCAAACAAATAAGGAAACAAGTGTGAATAGCCCTCTCTAAGTAAATCAGTACACTACAAAGAACAATTACTATCACAAGTTAATCGCAACCCTAAGAATCTTAAATTCATTCTTGATCTAGAGTGCCACCTATGTTTAATAATACTTTAAAGAGAAAGTTCTGCAGAAAGTTAAGACTTTCATGCAAGAAACTTGCTTCTTTTCAAGATGAGAGGTGAACTGGTATCCATAGATATCCTTGATACCAGTTACTGTACAGATATTTAGAAGAATTTGTGTTTGTGTACTTGTTCTGCAATATTACAAAAAACAGGTGGATTCAAATGGCAAGTTTAAGGGAGGCAAAATCCCCCATAATTTAGATCCAAGGACATTTTCAACATATTAGCAATACGCAAGTCTTCTATATCATGTTAGGAAAAAACCACAGAAAACTCACCTCACTCTCTGTTGAAGAAGGTAAAGAACATTTCTAAGACTGCCTAGAGTTCGGTTCTCTGGGTTCAACCTGTGGCGTCCAAACTGGAAAACAAATAAAGGCAGAGCATTTTGTTTCACTATTTCTCCATGGTGCTGGGCAGAAAACCCAACGTGTAAAATCTGGAAAGCCTATCTTGAACCTCTTAACATTTTTCAGGTTGTACATCAGTGAATAAATGAGGCCAAAGCTGACACTGCTGAACTTTACACAGCAAGCACTAAAATGGTATTTGCTACAATAATTGGTTTTCATTTCAAGATGGATTCTAAGAAATTACACGTAGCCATATGCAGTCTCTTTCAATTGCTCTGGAGGAAACAGTTTTCAAGATCTTGAAAGTGTAATTTGCAGTCTTAGTAGGAACATGACATTCAAAGCAACTTCTGGCTTGCTCAGCTTTCATTTAACAAAGATTCAAAGCCTTATACATCTACAAACCATTATTACACTGAGATTGCATAGCTGAACCCAAAATTCATCTGCCCAGCAACACGTCTCGGAGCAAAACATTTACCTGTGAACTGCTATGGAAGAATCCAAAATTGTTTGATCCACCTACCTGGTCTAAATAATTCTCTTACTCACTGCATCTGCTTATCCACAAACTGTTTTTCAGCAGGCATGATAGCTGCTGCTGTAATTTTATGTCTCAGAGTTAAACTAGCAATTTCAGCCACTCTTTTTCTAGGATTCATGGATACTCTTATCTGACACAGGGTGGCAGAGCTATCAGCAAGCTGGAACTATGAATTATTATCATACAAGCCTTGCCACACTTGTATTTATAACAACATAGCCAAACAGCTTTTGAAGCTGTATTATGCTTCTGTGCTAAGAAAGGTGAACTTGAGCAACTGCCTGTGGATAAGTTTCTCCCAGAACTTACTCAGGCAACTGCTACTTCATTGGTGTAGGACATTACCACTGACAGTAGGTAAAGTATGCAAGCAGATGGAGGCAGTTCAGAAATTATAAGAAAATGCCAGGATGACACAGGTCCTTTTGCTATGTCTTAAACACTTTGAAACAGCAGCAACAGAACACTGCTGGAAATCTCCCTTTATTAGGCAAATATTTACTCACAATCCACAATTTTCTCATCAACAAGTAACTCATTTGATATTGATAAATCAATGCTAAGGATCACTGTCAAAGACACAGACACACCCCAAAAAACCTGCTAACTAGGTTCCAAGTTACAATGCCAGTCATTGTCCAGACTACTCATAGGCTTCCAAACACCACCAGGATTAGGTGTTTCTTTCTCCTCTTTTCTCTACCATTGGACTATTTGTATACTGTAAACAAAGGTTCATCAAAAGGAAAAAAAAAAAAAGTTCATTTTTCTGTAGGTCATCAATACTTCACCAATTACTGCAGATTTCCCAAAGGGACTGGCATTCTCTGTACTGAAGAAAAGAAGCTTGAGTTTTAAAGAGAACTTTTTCCCCACAGGATGACTAAAAACATTAACACTATTGTTATTTCTCCAGTTGCAAAGTTAATTTATCCACTCTTCACCAACACATAAGCTAAAGAACAGTTTCACTGCCTAATGAGTAACACTGGTCCCATGTATTTTTATGACTGAAAAGGACATAGACACACCAAATGGCAAGGCTGGAAGCTGCTGGTCACTACCCATTACACAGGGTAACTGTTCATTGTATGGAAGCACGAAGAGCACTTTGCCAAAAAGTTGAAAGCAAATGTGTAGTGACTCCTTTACAAAGAACTCTAATAACTTTCAAACAATAGTAAGCTTCTAAAGGCTTAAGATTGAAAGAGAGACCTGTAGTTCCACTTTGATGATAGAACTTAATTTTTTATGAATTATATCGAGATTGTATTAGCTTGTGTGTAAATCTGCTAAAATTGTTTCAAATAACCCCACAACTATACAAAGTGTACTTATTGCAGAATGTTATTTCTGAAACTACTAAGCCTTTATTCATAACTTTATATATATGAGTGGCAAAAGCATCAACAAATATAACAATGCTAGCTTTAGATTAGAAAACACACTAAGGTTGGACCAGATGATCCTTGAAGCCCCTTCCAACCTGGTATGCTATGATTGATTATGAAGTAGAGCAAGTTTGATCTGGACAGCACAGGTATCACAGATGCACATTTCTGTTCTTGCCAGAAGTGTTCAGGGTTTCTGGCTATTACTTCTTTCATAGAGCAGAGGGAAACAAGTCATTCATAGTGACTGTAGAACTAGAGATAGGGTTCTTGTTTTCCCCATCATCACAGAGAGAGTGATGGACTGGCACTGAGAAAACAGCACATAGGCCACTTTATCTCAGTGGGCCACTGTGAGAAAAAGTCCACCACCACCAGGCCACTGATGGTTACCTGTGCTCTAGCAGAAAGGCAACTCACCTTGGCAAGCCAGCAGTGAACTAGCTGACTTCAGCTGAGGTGAGCAGTAAGCAGCAGCTGTTGAGTACATCAAGCTGGCAGCACAATGTACCAGAGCTGCTGTTTTTTAAAGGATGATGCTGTCAGCATGAGACAGAAGAATTTTGTTCAAAAAGCCAAAAGAAGACAGACAAAACATGAAGTAATAGTCACAAAATTGTACCCACTTCTATAGCAACTACGGAAAGTTGTTATATTGATGTAGCCCAGTGAAAATTGCACTGCCATGCAATGCTAAGGCTAAAATAAATCACTCCAACTTTCCTCCCAGTTCTCCTTCACACCAGCAGAAAACACATAATCAATTGGGAACAGACCGATGTTGCAACTTCTCCACACAAAGCTGTATTTGTTAAATGTTTTTCTGTATCTGTCACTTCAGTAATAGAAGCCTCTGTTACTACTTTTACTTCCTGAGATGTGCCCAAGTTATTAAAACAGGGTAAGACATTGAATGAAGGCATTGATCATCAAAAGTTATAAAAACTTCAGAAAAGATGACTGCTGACAAAACTAACATGTGGCTCACACATCTACAATCCAGATGCCATTTTGTGCACTATTAGGGTATTGAAGTAGAAAGCTGTGAAGAGAGAGAAGTTTTATCTAGTGTCTTTTCAGGGTAGCAATACCATACAGTAAACATATTCAAATCCTGTTGGTTTGAAATACAGCATCCAAACTATCTTTTTCCAGGTTATCAAAAGCAAAATACATATAGCCCACTCTAATTAGAGAGAAGAAAAACTAAATAATTATAAAACTTGCACGAAAATCACTTTTCCAGATGAACAATTAACAAGAAAAATTCCCTTGTAGATAAGACTAGGCACTAGGCATGGAAGGCTCACGTTCAACTAATTATCCAAGTTCGTGCAAGTTTTAGAACATATGAAATGGCTTTAACATACAGGCAAGTTATGGCTTTTCCTTAGGAAAGTAGCATATTTCATGAAGTAACATTTATTAATATTTAGCTGTTACAGAAACCATCAAGAAACAACTTACAAAAATAGATTAAAAAGCACAGAATATGCTTGCTTGTGTACTGGTACATACTGAAGGTAGCAGCATTATCCAGCACACATACAAATCACAAGCAAGAATAAATGCAACGGTTTCCATTACCACTACAATTAGCGTACAAGGCCAGACAAGTGGTTAAAGGTACTATTTATGACGGAGCTCAGCTTCCCCTGATGAATCACATTCCGGCTACTGACAAGGTCAGGCCATCATCTGAATAAAACCAAACCTATGAACAGAACTTCTTTTTGATTACCCTAGGTCATCTGGAAACAAACTGGGTTTAGAGGATTTAATTTTAACTTTCCACTTGACATGTGTTCAATTTATATTCAAAGAAGTAAATCTACATTTTTGTAGTACAGTGCATCATCTTCTGTGAGACACTATACCGATGCATTATGTTATCAATCCTACTGGCTGCTTGAAACAGATGTGCACCAGTAATACCAAGTTCTATTGGAATCTGTTAGTACAGGATCAAAGAAGAGAGGCATTCTTAGCAGTGGCCTGCACTGTGCAAAAGGATCTCCCAAACTAAAGGGTTCATTAACACCAAGAAAAACAAGCCACATGAACAAGGCCTGCATTATACAGAACAAATCAGAGGCAGCTACCCTGGAATGAAATTATTACTTACCCGCAGAATTGACTGTACTGTCTGCAGAGGATAAGTGAGGGTGGTGGCAACTGCTTTGGCTACTGCACCGATGACAAAAGCATCCAAAGATGTGAGCTGTTCGATAGATAAAGAACATATTACTTCCACATAGTACTGAAACAGCCCATTACTCATATGTATTTGAGGGTTCTGTATTGGTACCTGCTATGGGGTTATCTAAGTATCTTTGGCCTAGAGATCTCACAAAGTATCTGGGTCTTCTCATTTTAAAGAGTTAGTTATAGTTCAACCAACTTACTTTCCCACAACTAATGTTTATTTGTAGCTTCTACCTGCTCACAAGCTTTTTCATTTCTCGCTATAACTGTTACTAAAACAGTGGAGAAAGCCATACAACTAGACCAATTTAAAGCACCAAGAGTAGACAAAAGACAAGGAGATAGCATTTAAACATACCATCAATCAATAAGCATTTCAGCTTTTGCATCATTTAAATCAACAAGTCACACAGCACTTGTGGAAAGGTGACAGTAAAAGAACTCTATAGAGTGAACACCACTCTATAATCCTGAGACATAAT
Organism: Strigops habroptila; assembly: GCF_004027225.2. Classification (NCBI taxonomy): domain Eukaryota; kingdom Metazoa; phylum Chordata; class Aves; order Psittaciformes; family Psittacidae; genus Strigops; species Strigops habroptila. The sequence continues at coordinate 77,240,867 of NC_044279.2, forward strand.
CACCACCTTATCAGGTAGAACTTTAGCCTTTAGTCATAGGCTAAAAATCTCCTCCCCCAAGAACACTACCAGGAAGCCCAACCTCACCTCCAAAGCCCACAGTGTTCCAGGATGCACCGAATACATTGTTACAGCCTAAGACTGATTACAGAGCACCTCTAACAGTGAATTAATCACTGAAAATAAGTAGAGGCCCATTTCAAAACATGCTTCACATTTGCAAAATACGTTGACTGCAATCAGAAATATGCACACTCATGCAGACTGTAAAAAAAACAAACATCAATCTGAGATACTTAAGACAATAAGGAAAAGATCAAATAGGAAGAAAAATGTTGTCAAAACTAAAAGTGACCAGTGCTAGGGGAAAAATGTATTTTCCCTCTCCACTGATCATGGACAAAGCATACCCTAATTGAAGGTAGAATTAAGTTATTTAGAAGAAATACGAGAAATAAATATAGCAATTAGCCAACAGGCAAATAATGATGCAGAGGGAAGCTCATCACTCAAAAAAATGTATTGTCCATAATGTAACTGGATAGATCCATCAGGCACAAGTAGAGTTCCTACAGCGGCAGTACTGACTAAAGATGGTAAAAAACCCAAGCCTCATTTATGATGCAAAATCTCATGTAACAATAATCTCGCTACGTCTTGAGGAAAAATGATGACTTTTTAACATATTGATATGAACTGGCCTCAAAACATACTCACTTGCAGCTGCTTTTTCAAAAGCTTCCGTTTAAAGCCTTCATAAAACATGAACTGTATGGCAGGATTGAAGACCAGAAGCAAGGAAGGGAAAGTACCATTCCATAAAGCTAAGACTCCTTCATCTCGTATTATCTGATGAAAGGCATCTGAGAAGAAAGGGGGGGAGGGAAGGAATCATTAAAATTTTGAGTACAAAATTCTGACTGTAGAAGTAAGAAAAGTTAAAGTGTAATATTCAAAGTGTTTAAAAGTCCACTGCAGTCTGTTCTGTAACTGTTTAATCTTCCATTCTAAGCTGGAAGTTAACATAAAAACAGTGACAAAGGAGGTTCTTGCTTTTTTTAGTACAAGCTCAGCATCAACACTAAGGTCTTCTAAGCCATCTTCAAAATTACAACAATATGTATTTATTTATTTTAAAAGGAAGACAGCCTAAACATGTGAGCGAGGAAGAGATTAAAGTGAGTGAAGTTTAATCTGCAAATTGTCTGTCCAAACTCAGACTCCCAGCTACCACCTCACTGGGCTCACTACTACTCCAGTATTTCCATAAGACACCTGCCTTTGCAAAAGGTGTTTTAATTACAGGTATGTTTATGCATACTATAAACTCTTAATTACCATTAGAAATGGCCAAGTCCACTTTCCTGCAAAACTCAAATACAGTAAAGTGAAAGGGAAGCGTAGAGATTCCAGAGTGAAATCAGTTACATGAACAGAAGTCTTCAAACTTCAGAGTCCTTGATATATTTAATTTAATGAACTTTTCTTTGGTTGAAGAGAATAACAGGTGCTTACCTATTATGCCTTTATAATTGGTTGGTACGATGTCTTCATTTCTAAATTTTGCTCCCTGCAGCTTCAGACGCGTGTTCACCACCCAAAGAGGAGTGGTCAAGAGAACATTCACTACACCTAATACAAAACACAGCACAAAAAAAATCAGCAAGAACCAGAAGATCATTTCAAATGTTTTCTTATTCACTTTTACCGTGATTCACAGGCTACTGAAATTACTGGTAGGAAGAAGGAAATACAATTAACACAGCATATGGGAAAAGTACAGTGGAAATTTTTAATGAGGTACTTCAGGTATTGCCCACAGTCCCACCATTGCATGCAGCGGGAAGACATTTCTGCTTACTCCTCCCCAAAACTAACAAAAGAAACCCCAAACCAACTAACCAAACAAAACCCAACAAAAAGTCACACCAGACAACAAAATACACCAAATGTGAACATGTTGAAGGAATCTTAAGTGAACTTGTTACTTTGCTGCATACTACACCACACTGGAGCACAAGATGCTCTACTTTTTCATGCCCTACTTCACTCCATGATGACTTGCTGCCTGCCTACTTGCAGAAACACAGAGCGATAAGGTTAGAAGGATTACTTTATAATGAGAGATCAAAACAGATAAATGCATGCAGCTTGATTACCAGAACAGAGCTCCTACACTGCCAAAAGAATGAGAATATCTAGCTTCTAGATTCATTAAGTACACTTAAGGTGGAAAAGTCAGGATTCTGCAAATATTTTAAGTAGGCTTAGAAGTGGCAAGAGATTACACACAATAACAAATCCCAGCAGTAAAGCTTGAAAGTTGAGTATCAGAAATTAGGATGGGGGAAGAGAAATAGACAAGCATACATAAGGCTGCAAAAAAAGAGGTGTTGCAAATACAGTTCTAAATAAACAGGGAGAAGGATTAAGTGACATTTCTTCTGCGATCACCTGGTACAGGTCTCTCCTGTTCAGTAATGACCAAGGCAAATACTTTGAAGTAACTAAATAAAAATTATTCTTATTAATATTTCTGCATCACAGAAATTAGCAAATGCTTCTACATTGGTTGCTTTGGTAGGAATCTGAGTGACAGTTATATTGAGATGGAACACTACATAACTATCAAGAACAGTAAATCTGACAAAGGTGAAACTCTACTGCCTACATTGTGCCTGTTTGCTCTTTTCCTTAAAGAGGGTTCAGAAAAGCAGAATATAAAAATAACTACATTTCAGTATCCTTCATAAGGACTACAGTCAGGTCTCCAAAGATGCTCTGAGCAAAATCAAGCACTAGAAAAGGCAAGCCACATTAATCTCTCTTAACCAAAGTCAATGTGAGTACATTAAGGAGCAAAAGGTTAGAGCACAGTCTATTTGTAATTTTTCACCAAGACTTGGTTAAAGGAAAAAGTCATAAAACTTTATTTTCCAGACTGCAAAGGGGTTTGGGGGTTTTTGTTTGTTTTTTTGTTTGTTTGTTTGTGGTTTTTTATGTATTTTCCGAATCTATATTTGCTACCAGTAGTAGCAATGAAAGGTAGGTAGAAAGAATTAGTAAACACCTTAAGCAGAGATTTCAATTTCTACTAGATATTATTGCACTACAAGGATATAATCTACTGACACTGAAGAAGTCATTTAACTGACAAGCTGTTACCCTAATTCCTGTAGCCTTTGTTCCAGAATGTATAAAGCCAACTTAAGATTTCTTTCCTTACTTTCCTCCAACTATTCAGCCATTCATTGTGCCTACACTCAAAGTACAAGAAACTACAAAAAGTAAGCAAAAAGCCTTCCCCCACTCGCCTCCCCAAAAACCTAAAAATCACAAGCCTTTTGTGCAGTTTTTTTAAAATCATCTTCTTCCAGAGTGGTTGCACAAGCAATTGTACCTTCAGAATATTACTGACAAACACAGGCACACGGTGGTGATTTTTCACATTGGATTTGCTAGAAAAGCCACTTATGCCCTAATCCCTTCAAAGAAAACACTGCAGCATCCACATGAGAAGAGATGAAAAACATACAGTCCCACTGGACCTGCGTACATCTAGTGATTTTCTGCCACTTTCAGTTGATAACCCTAAAACAGGTCTGAAAGCTGACACCCAAATGCTTTCATCAAAAACTTACTTACCATAATTGAAAATACTTAGGAAATGGCATATATATTTTCCTCTGAAATAAACTATCACTTTCCCCTGCCACTTGTCTTCAAAATCTAAATGATGATGCTTAGATACCATGGTAAACAACACACCAGACAAATAAAATACTGTGCTTTGTACCAGGATTCACAACAGAAGTTTATGCACCTACTTACAAGGCAGGGAGGACACAGAAGAACAAGTCAGAGGTGTACAACGAAGCAGGTCTACATACAGTGGGAGGTGTAAGCACCCAGTGTGACCTCCAATTGACTTCAGGAAGAAAAATATTAGATATACTAAAAATCAATTTTGGATGAAATTGAGATTTTTAAGTCTTACCTGCAACAACCCCCAGAACCAAGTCTTTTCCAGTGGTTGAATGCTGACCTTTGACCCAGAGACCTTTAAGACTATTAAATGTATAAAAATAAACAAAATTGGAACAGCAAAGGCTGGAGATAACAGGGAACCATCCTCGATATGGTGCCAACCTAATGGAGAGGAAAAAGTCATAATAAGGATCAGCAAAGTATTTATGCAATTTGGTTGATGTTAAATGGAGGGTCACAGAGATACAATACTACGTGCAATACTAACTAGGTATGTCTTTATCGATAATGGTAACAAACCATACTAAAATCCTGACTGTACCATTAAAAAAAAAAACCAAACCCCTAAGCACCTGTATTTGTAAATTGTAGTAATCAGGAATAATTCCACTGAAAAGGAGCTGTAGAGGTACAATGTATTTACAGTCAGAAGCTTGGGGCTCGCTCACTCCAAAAGTGAGCATTACCACCCTATTTGCTCTCTACCAACAGCCAGCAGTGAACTACAAACATCCAGGGGATAATTACATGTTTGAAGTCTGTATGTTAACATACATACTGATACAGTCAGTTCAAACCATGTACTAAAACATACAAAGGCATGACGAGAGTTCTCATCTTTGTTGAGAAACAGAGTTGTCAGTCCAATAAAAAAAGAAAACACTTGAGTAAAGAGATGCTCAAATCTCCAAGGAAACAAAGCAATGCTTAACAAAGCTGGAAAAATAAAAAAAATAAAAAGACAATTACCCCTTCAATACAAAATAAATTAAAAACAAAAACCACTTTAAAAACCACCCCAAACACCTAAGATAAGAAAGAAAAAAGTCTGGATTCTCACATAGCATTTAAAAATGGAACACTAATTACTGAAATGCATGTATTTCACCAAGAGAAGTTTTTGAAAGGATGCAACTTGAGGCATATGGCACATGAGATATGCAGGTGGGAGGAATTTCTAACAAACGTGTTGCATTAAAATCTAGAGCAAATCAGTCAGGTAAGCAAGAAACAGACATTACCTACTGAAATTTAACTAGATTAATCAAATAGATGAAAAACTGAATACTGCCTTATGATTCACAGCTGTCTTATTTTTGAGGTGTTGCAAATAATTGTCATTATGTATCATCTAAATCTATCTTAAGAATGATTTCATAATACCTGACTAACAAAGCTCCCTTCTCAGGCAGGCCTGAAGAGCCTGTAAAACAGGGACAACTCAACAGCATGTTCTACAATACATCCAGAGACAATGATACACACCTTCACTGATGCTGCATGGGACAGGTAGAGAACTGGTATCATGATAAGTGCATAAGAAATCTCTTCAACAACTAGCAGTAATCATGGAATTACTTTAGTATTCATCATAAAATTGGGAATACACAGAATATAAGGATCCCCAAGAATAAGACCATAAAAGATGCAAGGATGGTAAATGCAGCATCTGACTGTTCTTATAATGTAAATGCTAGTTTTTAATCTCAGATGCATCTGGTGCTTCTCCCTCCCATGTAGGTGGGAATACACCACAGTATTAAAAGTGTTTCTGAAGCTCCAGGCTTAGCTAACCAAGTAGTTACAATTTAACTTACTATACAGTTAGTCATGTGTAGAATTAAAACAATTTTTGCATCACCTATCTTTTCTGTGCTGAAAAATAAAGGGAGAAACACCCTTTGAGGGCCATGGCCTCCGAGAGTTTTAGTTTGGTTTTCCTTGATTTATTAAGAAAAACTTCTAATGGCTTTCAAATTAAACATCTTGCAGTACAAAACACAAAACCAAGACAAGAAACATTATTTTAATGACTTGTCAGTGCTAGCATCCGTAATTCACATACGGATACTTCTGCACACAAATAAAACTTGACTTTGTGTTCTAAACTGCAACCTTGAGAAAAACTCAGTGTATACCAGTGAACACCTTTCGTATGACCTAAAAAGGGACGAAAGCAAAGCTGTTTGATAAACTTCTACAGAATGTCCATTAGCTAAAGCTAATTATCTTAGCTTTATCTAGATAAGAAAAGCAGTCTCACAAAAGTGTGATGTGATACGAGACAAAACTACAAACTCACATGAACAATATAGAATCACAGAATGGTTCAGGCTGGAAAGAACCTTAAGATCATGTAGTTCCAAGCCCCTGCCATGGGCAGGGACACTTCACACTAGACCATGTCACCCAAGGCTCTGTCCAGCCTGGTCTTGAACACTGCCAGGGATGGACCACTTCTTTGGGCAACCTGTTCCAGTGCCTCACCACCCTCACGGTAAAGAACTTCTTCCTTAGATCTAACCTGAACTTCCCCTGTTTAAGTTTACGTTTATGATCTTGCATAACAGTTCAGATTTATTGTTGTTTTGGGTTTTCGGTTGTTCCAGACACATCCCTAAAACTAGTATCATTCACTGCTTAGCCAGGGCTTCCCAAAACCTTTGGAAGTAAGAATGTTCCCCTCTTGCCAGAATTAGCTTTTTTCTGTTTCACAGGAAAAATAGGATAACCACTTTTGCAGTCTCTCCACTTCAATTTACTCTTTTTTTTTCTCTTCTTTCTTTCCTTTCTTTTTTTTAAATGGAAGTTTATTTGCCACTCTCATGTGACAAAGTAATGATGGAATGTGAACAAGAGAGATCGCTAACTGACAAAAAGCTGGCAAAACATCATTGGCCAAGCTAAACTTTTGCCAACTTCAATGTCCTGGAAGCTCTGATCTACTGAAGAGTTCCAGGGATCCACTTCGGAAAATTACTTGTAACAAAGACATGCATACAACTGTTTTCCCAGGCAGCTCAGCTCAGACTGTGTGGCAAATACTAAAGCACAGCATTGCTGAAAGTTAACCGCTTTTAGATAGATCTTGAATCTCACCAGGATAAAGAATCACTTCTTGTTTACTTGCACATACTTTGGAGGAGAGAAAACTTCCAACTGGGAAACATGTCTCAATTCTCATGTTGAAAGTGGCTCAGCTGCCCAAGAGTTTCATCTTAGTTATGAGAAATGGACACACCCAAGACTCCAGGCAGACAAAGCTGGTTTATCAGGTACATGAAAGTAAGTTTGCGTACAAACCTGCATTTCTAAGGAGGCACAGCTACCTCGCTAACGAAGGCACAGTTACATCACTGAGCAGATCGATTGCATAAGGTGCTCAAGAAAGTTAATCCAAATTAGCTAAAGATGAACACATAAGATGATGCAAGTCATATCACTCTTACATGGAGACAAGTCAGAGTAAAAATCTGCCCACGCAGATTTGGGCTAACTATTCCACTTTAAAAGCAAATCCAAATTAGTTTTAGAGCTTGTCTACATGAAAACAAGCAGAAAATAGGTATCTACTCACAGGCCTTCTTCTTTGATTATTTCCAATAGGACTGCTGGTGTTGTCTTAGACTTCCGCTTCTCATCAACTGGAAAACAGAAAAATCAAACTTTTACATTATTCCAATTTTTAGCACTCATTTTCAAGTCCTTATCCTTCCTACTCTGAACATACCCCAGAAATGCATGTTCCTTCTTCCTCATAAAGGACAGATGTTCCCTATTTCTACAGCAATTTCAGAAAGCATCTCCTTCATTTCACTTGCTAGGTAAGGCTACTTCCTTGTTTTATCCTTTGCCAGACTGGCATGTTCCGTTGTGCACCAGAGTATCTGTAGTTATCTATTCCTAACTGGATGGTTGCAACATGAACTGAAGGTAGGTTCCCATTAGGTAAGAGGCCAGAATTGGGCATGCCTAACTGCTCTCAAAATCATGCCTTGGACTCCAGACTAGCACCGCTAGCAAAGCAAAGAGCTAAGCCTTAGCAAAACACTGTCTCTTCCTTCACTGAAAGCTGCCCAACAGCGACATGGTGCTCGTTTCTCAGCCACAGATTTCTGATGACCTGGCTGATGATCTCCCCCTAGTTCTTAATAGCACTTTAGTCACAGCACTAAAATACTTGGTGATTCTGTGACTTTTGATTAGATGGTAGAGCATTAGAACAACAAATTTTATACCCAGATGCATTTTTGCAAATAATTGGATGTTCCTCTTCCCAGTCCTAACCCTGATTTTTCTCTTTAAACCATTCTCAGGAATAATTCTATATTAGTTTTTCATGATACTGCCTCTGTGTTATGAAGTGTTCTCAGCAGCCACAAGCAACAGCTCGCAAATGTAATCCTGCGTAATCTCATATCTTTTTCTTTTTTTTCCCCTCTTAGACAACCATTTAAAAGCCACACCTGGTCATAGATCACACAGCCTCTTCAGCTAGGTAAAAAGTTACCCCATGCTTTCAAAAGGGAGAATTACCTTCAGCTGAAAAATGGTGTTAGTGATTAAATGGTGTTAGTGTTACACAGGTAAGATTCCTGTTCATGCAAGACAAGTCCCCCTACAACCATCCTTACAAGTGCCCAAGCCAAGATGAACAGAAACACCATCATTCAAAGAAACTAGAGTTTTACACTTACCCTGAAGTCTAAGCCTAGCTGTATCCAAAGGAAAAAACACAGTCATTGCAGTCATACTGCCCTGAAAAACAAAATAAACTGGCTATATAGTGTATCAGTTGCTTGTACAGATGCCTGCCAGAAACCAGTCTACTGAATATGTTTAAAAACAGGATAAACTCATATACAACAATGTCTATTTGAAGTGTTGTTTTGGTTCCATGATTACAAAACTTTATTTCTCTTGTATTATATCAAGCTAAAATGAAAACCTTTAAAAGCTTTTTGCCCAAAGAGAAAGTCTGAGATGATAAAGTGGTCAGGAGGAGACAAACATATTGCACTTGTTTCATTAGCCTCAGTACTCAATTTCTAGTTTTAAAAAAAAGAAAAAAAAAAAGGGACAAGAAAAAAGACAACACGAGCCACCACTGTGTTACAATAACCTTGTTCTGACATGAGGAGAAAAAACCCAGCACAAACTTTTGTTCATTAAAACCTGACCGTACATGTTTCTCAGGAGTTAATCTAGCATGGTACTAAATTCCAATATAGGCAATAAAGATCTGTCTACCAAGACACCCCCTGTGGCATGAATTACACATGATGAATTAAATCAGAAAATGGTTTGGGTTGGAAGGGTTCTTAAAGCTCATCCAGTTCCAACCCCCTGCCAAGGGCAGGGACACCTTCCATCAAACCAGGTTGCTCCAAGCCCCTGTGTCCAACCTGGCCTTGAACACTGCCAGGGATGGGGCAGCCACAGCTTCTCTGGGCAACCTGTGCCAGGGCCTCAGCACCCTCACAGTAAATAATTTCTTCCTTACATCTAACCTAAATCTCCCTTCTGTCAGTTTAAAGCCATTCCCACATGTCCTGTCACTACACGCCCCTGTAAAAAGTCCCTCTACAGATTTCTTGTAGACCTCCTTTAGGTACTGCAAGCTGCTCTAAGGTCTCCCTGGAGTCTTCTCCAGGCTGAACAAGCCCAGCTCTCTCAGCCTGTCTCCACTGGAGAGGTGCTCCAGGCCTCTGAGCATCTTCCTCACCCTCCTCTGGACTTGCTCCACCATATCCACATCCTTCTTGTGTTGGGGACCCTAGAACTGAATGCAATACTCCAGGTTGGGTCTCACTAAAGCCAAGTAGAGGGGGAGAATCAACTCCCATGATCTGCTGGCCATGCTCCTTTTGATGTAGCCCAGGACATGATTTGCTTTCTGAGCTGCAAACACACATTGCAAGGTCACGTTGAGCTTCTTGTCAACAAACACCCCCAGGTCCTTCTCCTCAGGGCTGCTCTCAATCCAGTCTCTGCCCAGCCTGTGTTTGTGCCTGGGATTACCCATCCCAGGCGCAGGACCTTGCACTTGGCCTGGTTGAACTTCATGAGGTTGGCATCGGCCCACCCCTCAAGTCTGTTAAGGTCCCTCTGGATCCCATCCCTTCCCTCCAGCATGCCATCTGCACCACACAGCTTGGTGTCACTGGCAAACCTGCTGAGTGCATGCTCAATCCCACTGTCCATGTTACCAAAAAAGATGTTGAACGGCACTAGTCCCAATACTGACCTGCAGGACACCACTCGTCAGTGGTGTCCACTTGGACATCAAGTCATTGAGTGCAACCATCCAGACAATTCCTTATCCACTGAGTGGTCCATCCATCAAATCCATGTCTCTCCAGTTTAGAGACAAGGATGTCATGCTTTGCACAAGTCCAGGTAGATGAGTTCACTCTTTCTTCCCTTATCCACCAGTGCTGTAACCCTGTCACAGAAGGCCATCAAATTTTCCAGGCACAATTAGCCCTTGGTGAAGCCATATTAGCTGTCACCCCTCACCTCCTTATTTTCTGTGGCACAGTTTCCAGGAGGATCTGCTTCACAATCTTGCCAGGCACCAAGGTGAGACTGACCGGCCTGTAGTTCCCTGGGTCTTCCTTTTTAAAAAATGGGAGTTATGTTTCCCCTTTTCCAGTCAGTGGATCTTCACCAGACTGACACAACTTCTCAAATATAAGGGATAATGGCTTGGCAACTACAGCCACCAGTTCCTTCAGGACCCGTGGATGCATCTCATCAAGTTCCATGGTCTTGTGCATGTTCAGTTTCCTTAAATGGTCTCAAACCTGATCTTCTCCTACAGAGGGCAGTTTTTCATCCTCCCAGTCCCTGCCTTTTCCTTCCGTGACTTGGACAGCATTGCTGGAGCATATACTGGTGAAGACTGAGGCAAAAAAGTCATTGAACACCTAAGCCTTCTCTATGTCCTGGGTAACCAGGTCTCCCATTTCCTTCCAGAGAGGGCTCGCATTTTCCCTTGTCTTCCTTTTATGACCAAGACCACCTACAGAAGCTTTTCCTGTTGCCCTTGACATCCCTGGACAGATTTAATTCTGTCAGGGCTTTAGCTTTCCTAATCTGATCCCTAGCTGCTTTAACAATTTCTCTATATTCCTCCCAGGCTACCTGTCCTTGCTTCCACCTTCTGTAGGCTTCTTTTTTGTGTTTGGGTTTTTCCTTGTTCATCCATGCCTCCTAGCATTCTTCCCCGACTTCCTCTTTGTCAAGATGCACCACTCCTGAGCTTGGTGGAGGTGAGCCTTGAATATTAACCAGCTTTCTTAGGCCACTTTTCCCTCCAGGGCTTTATCCCGTGGTACCCTATCAAGGAAATCCCCGAAAAGGCCAAAGTATGCTCCCATGAAGTCCAGGGTAGTGAGCTTGCTATGCACCCTCCTTGCTGCCCTAAGGATATTGAACTCCAGCATTTCATGGTCATTACAGCCAAAGCTGCCCTTGATCTTCACATTCCCCACCAGCCCTTGCTTTTCAGTTAGAACAAGGTCCAGCACAGCCCCTTTCCTCATTGGCTCCTCTATCACTTGGAGAAGGAAGTTCTCATCAATGCATTCCTGGAACCTGTTGGATTTCTTATGTCCTGCTGTGTTGTCCCTCCAACAGATAGTGGGATGGTTGAAATCCCCCATGAGGACCACAGCTTGTGAACACGAGGCTGCTCCTATTGCTCCTATCTGTCTACAGAGGGCCTCATGCGCTCAGTCTTCCTGCTAAAGGTCAGGCAGCCTGTAGCAGACCCCCAATGTAATGTCTCCTATCCCTGCCCTCCATTTAATCCTGACTCATAAGCTCTCAGTCAGCTCTTCATCCATCCCCAGGCAGATGTCCATGTACTCCAGCTGGCCACTGACATAGAGGGTGACTCCCCCTCCTCATCTACCCTGCCTGTCCTTCCTGAAGAGCCTGTATCCTTCCATTCCAACACTCCAGTCATAGGAGCCATCCCACCAATGCCAATAAGATCATAGCCCTGCAGGTGTGTGCACATCTCTAACTCTTGTTTATTCCCCATGGTATGCATGTTTGCATAGAGGCATTTACCTGACCTAGATGTACCAGATTCACTTCTTGTGAATCCAGCACCCTCTTCACTTCCTATGTGATCCAACCTTTAAAGCCTCTAAATGGAAAAGCAGTCAGTCACACCCCTTTACAACAGGGTTAAATACCGTATTTGCAAATGCCCTTATCTTCCATACAGGGAGCTGTTGCCCCTCTCTCCCTGCCATCAGTTAGCTTCTTCCCTCTTCATATCTAGATATCTATAGGATATCTAACTCTAAAAGACCTAGGTTTGGTGTAAAACCTGTTAACACTCTACAGTAGTATTAAATGCATTAAGTGGCTGCTAAAGCTGTGGCACTCTTCTGTTAGTAGCCATGCAAAGCATTTAAACAGTGGCAAGGTCCAGGATACGGCTAGTCACACAAGGACTGTGTTTAAAGCAAACTGCACAGTGTAGACTGCACAATGTGACTTCAACTTTTCTAGAGCTAGAAATGCCATACATTTAAGCTTTGCCTCTGGAAACACCCCAGCCCCGGAGCAGGCTGCTTGGACCTATCTCTACGACCAGCAACAGAGGGTTACTTTTCAGGCGGTGTTTCCTCACTAAGACAACTCTTGGTTGAAGTCTTAACAAGACTTAAGTTTGTCCAGTTTTCATAACACCAGGTAGCAGATGAAAGGAAACACTTGGCCATAATTACCTGGTTATTTTAACCCATTTAGTCTGGGCTCTAGTCAAAAGGGTTGGTTCTGCCCTCCCACATACTTGTTCTGTGTCTGCTCATTCTCAGCATCTACAGTGTGCACAGCTGGACATCAAGGAGGATTAATGAACCCATCTGACTGAAAATTTACAAAAAATAAATTTCTGTTAGAAGGCCACTGCCAGAACAAAAAGAAGGGTAAGAAGAGCCAAAATATACCTCCTAATGACAGCTGCATTACAGTAACTCTGAAACCAACCTCAAAACTCAATTGCACATACTTATGCACGGAACAGCCACAACACTACACAGCCACTGCAAGTTCCAACCTTTCCCTGCTCAATTTATCCTGTTTCTGCCCTCCTGAAGTGAGATTTATCCTGAATCGTACTCTCAACGCAATTCACCCTACGGCAACATACACACTTGCATTCAAAATCAGAAAATGGTAACGGGGACATAGTTGGGGTGGTGGCACACAGGACAAATAGGTGGACACAAGGTACAGAATAGAGTATTTCAGTTGGACCTACAATGACGACCTAGTCCAAGTGCCTGACCACTTCAGGGCTGACCAAAAGTTGAAGCATGTTATTAAGGGCATTTTCCAAATGGCTCTTGAACACCAACAAGGATGGGGCATCAACCACCTCTCTAAGCAGCTTGTTCCAGTGTTTGACCACCCTCTCATGTGAAGTGCTTTCTAATGTGAAGTCTGAACCTTCCCTGATGCAGCTTTGAATCATTCCCACACAATGAGCCTTACAGGCTCAAATGGGCTTAAAACACATATGAAGCTACAGCTCAAAAGAATGACATGAGAATTCAGCGAATCTAACAGATTACTGCCAATAAAAGGTAATCTGGACCCTCTCCCCTCCTTTTGCTAAATTGAGGGAAAAGAAACTCAGAAAAGCAGTTACTTTTCTCTGAGTTTTATATATGGAAAAACTCAACTATACGGCAAGGAGACTGCCAGAAGCATCATATGGAGGAGAGAGGATTTCACGGCTAAAAGTAAGGGAAAGGAAAGGGATGAGCAGGACCTGCCCTTTCCCCAGCAACAAAACCCCTCGAGATTCCTTACTGAATCACACTTGAAACCAGCAAGAAAAGTAACTCATACTGCTAATTTCCCAAACATATACTGAAACGTATGACCCTGTACTGTTGAAAGGGTGAGGCCTCACTGTCTGCCTTCCCACCACCTCCCTGTCGGCACTGAATCTTGGTAGTTTGCCAAGTCAAGTCATGCTGTTGCTGGATAATCACTAGGACAGGTACAAACTGCCTTAAGCAATCTCAGCTCTTGGTCAACTGTGTTTGCATCTCTGCCTCCTCTGTTCTGGTGGCATAACTTTTTGGGCACCTACACAATGATGCAAGAAGGAAACTAATGTGACTGAACAAACAACTTTTTCCACTGGGCTACTTCTTTAGCCCTGATGAGCCACAGCACCACATAAACAACTGTGCAGTAGCCAAGAGGTGGCAGTAAGCAGCCAGAAGTTTGGTTTTCTAAAAAAAAAAAACCCAGTAATTAAAAAAATAAAATATTAGAAAAAACCCAACCCACAAACAGCTTGACTACTACCATAATATGCCTGTAAAAAATCTCATTCCTACAGCTTTTGTAACAGGAAGGTTTACTTTATAGCTATATGCAGAGCTAAAGAATACTTCTGTAATTCAATTAAAGCTCACAGGAAATCACGCCCCGATTTTTCATCTGCTCACAGAATTATTCAGTTATCTCAGGTTTGACCAGGTAGCCTACAAGGTACATGAACTTTGACCACAGCTGAACAGAAACAAAAACCATCATGTTGTGATCTGGCATGTTCTTCTGACTCATCACCTCAGGACAGTTCTGTGGGTTACTTTTTCTCTTTTTTTTCTCTCTTTAAATTCTTGCATCATGTCTGTACATCAGTGTGCTTTATAATAATTTAAGTAAATGGTGAGACAGTATCAGAACAGTCAGTACCCACATCAAAGATCGTCTCAAAATTTATATATTACAGCAGTAAACAAATCTCTAAATTGACAAGTACACCTTTACTATGACAAAAAAATACCAAGGTGTCCAGCATAAGGCAGTTAAAAAAGGATTTCTGTACAAGGGTACAGAAGCCCAAAAGCTCCAAAAAGCTCTGTCTTCCTTCATAACCACATGCTGAGATACAAGCATCTTCAAGCACAATCATGAATTTCTATTAACCTTATTAACACCACCAAGGGACTTGAGATACCATTTCATTATCTGTTTTAAATTTATGGCGGGATTTATAAGTTCAGTTCATAACATAGAGTTTCTTCAGAAGCACAGCCTGATTATAGTGATCTGTAGATGAGAGTGAGAACCTAACAGTGAGGGCTGGCAGCTGTTACCAGCTTCTGTACAAGCCAGCAAAAGGAGAGCATGCACTATTTCAATAACAAGATCATTTGAGTTCCATTTCTTGAAAGTGGAAACAAAATCCCCACTGCCTTTGATGCTTAAATAAGCAGACACAAAACACTTTGAAGAGCAGACAATAACTCCATGTTTATTTATTATAAAGACAAAAACCCCTTTAGAATCAGCCCTTATTGTTCAATAACATTTAGTAACTTTCATCCTACAGAAGACATTGAGAGTTCTTCTGAGGACTCAAATTAGAACAGGAAGTTTGGCCAGAACAGTACATTGGCAACTGCCAAAATACAGGTTTAGGTGTTCTTGCCAGTCTGGAATATATGCAGACTATAGCTGCATCAGCTTGCTCGAAATCCATCGGTATGCCTGGTCCAAAATGCTACATTGCACTAAAATTCTCAATCTACTGGAAGTACAAGGCTGATTTGCTATTTGCAGAGCTAGCAGTCCTTTGGGCATACAAGAAAATCTACAGAAATTAAACACTACTTTTTAATTTACAAGTGTCATATGAAAAACTGAACTCAATAATCAATATAAACCTCCTCTAGCTGCACTGCACTTGCTTTATGCTTTGGTTAACACCTAGGCATTACCACATCCTTCACAACTTCTAAGTCTTAGAGGGCCATGAAGATGCTCCAAGGGCTGGAGGACCTCTCCTATGGAGACAGGCTGAGAGAGCTCGGCTTGTTCAGCCTGGAGAAGACAAGGCTCTGCGGAGAGCTTAGAGCAGCTTCCAGTGCCTAAAGGAGGCCTACAAGAAATCCTGAGAGGGACTTTTCATGAGAACACGTAGGGATAGCAGAAGGCGAAATGGTTTTAAGATGAAAGAGGGTAGATTTACATTAGACATTAGGAAGAAATCCTTCCCTGTGAGGGTGCTGAGGCGCTGGCACAGGGTGCCCAGAGAAGCTGTGGCTGCCCCATCCCTGGCAGTGTTCAAGGCCAGGTTGGACACAGGGGCTTGGAGCAACCTGGTCTAGTGGAAGGTGTCCCTGCCTCTGGCAGGGGGTTGGAACTGGATGAGCTTTAAGGTCCCTTCCACCCCAAACCAACCTGTGATTCTATAGTGATTCTATGATTTATGAGACAATTGCAGAAGGCAGATGTTTAGTACAACTCATACCACACAGCTGAAGCTGTCCCTCTACCTGAACTTCTGAGAGGCTTAAATTTTCATTGCTAACTGGATGCCCAACTTCAGATGCATGCATGCTCAGTGTCTAAGAGAGCACACCTACAGCTCCTATGGGGCCCAGGGGAGGCTCCAGCCACTGGGAAGCAGAGCCATGCTCAAGGTTCACTAAACCCCACATACAAAACTAGTGACAAGCACACTGAGGGGCTCGCAAGCGTGCTCTTAGGGGATGGGTGGCAGAGCTGGGACTCGGTGTCAAGGCGCCCTCACCCCAACCCCTCTTCTTGTGACCGCGCAGGGCCCGGTCCCACCTCAGCCCCTCAGCCCGGCCACCCCGCCTCCACACCCCCGTGGCCGCCCCTCAGGCGCGGGGTCCCCCTCCGGCGGCCCCTCAGTCAAACAAAGGCTTAAGGCGGCCGGTTACCCCCGCACGGCCCCCACCCCGCCGGCCCGGCTGCTCCGCCCGCCCGTCCTCCCCGCTGGCCAGGGCACACGCCACCGACCAGACCCCTCGGCCTCAGCCCCGTCACCACCAACGGCGGCGGCGGCGACGCGCCCTCCCCCAACCCGGCGCCGCCCGCAACGGCCCCGCTCTCCCCGACCCGCTCGCTCACCACGGCCCCGGACACGGCGTGCACCAGGCTCTCGTAGGAGGCGATGGAAGACATGGCCGCGACTCTCGGGGGCTCGGCCGCCGGCCGGCCCGGTTGTACCGCGGCACCGCCGAGACCCTCCCGCGCCATGATCCCGCCCGCCCAGCGCGTCACGCCTGGCCCTGCCCGCCGGCGGGCCCCGCGCATGCGCGCCGCCGCGTCCCAGCCGGCGGGGCTGAGGGGAGCGGTCGAGGGGGAGAAGGGCCGGGGCTGCGGAGCGCGGTGGTCGGCTGCCAGCACCCGCGGAAGGGGTGCGGGGACAGCTCGGAATGGCGCTCGGCGGGGAGTTTTAGCAGCTAGCTGTGAGAGAGGAAGCTTGGGCAGGGGGAGAAGCGTGTCACTGGAGACTCTGGGGGCTAAAAAGCGGTTGTATTGGAAGAACAGACACCTTCATGCTTTGCTTCTAATAACAGTCCTTCCCCTCTTCCTACCATACTCACCTATACTTAAGGAAAAACGATAATTAAAGATGAGAATTAATATTCTCCTTAGCTTTGTATTATGTTACTCCATCATCTTTTGTTCTGACCAGAAAAAATAACTTCATAACTTGTTCTTCACGTTTGCAGTTAGTTCTTCGACTACAACTCTCCAGCTGCCTCTTGCTTAAGCTGCAAGAGCTCCTACCACTTACACCCATAGTAGGAATCACCATACCATGCGTTATCTAAACAAGGACAGGGCGCTTAGCACATTGCACATTGCCCAAGAGCATTACTACCACAGAGCACAATAAGCCATTTCCTTTTGGTAAGATATTCCTTCATAAGGTGGCCTAACAACAGAGCACATGTCTTTACTTACCCTTCTTCAAGGAAAATCCCATGATCTTCTGTGAGGGAGTGGGGCTGTAAAGAACACAGGCTAATCTGCCTAAGGCAAGCCTTTCAGTCTGAGAAAAACATTCTTCCATTGCAGTGCGCCAATATCCTTGTGCTCCAACATCAGTTCCTGACACTAGCAACCCAAGAGGCCACAACTGTCAATTCTTTTATGCAAGACTGATACTACTGGTAGTCCATATATATATATGGACTGCTATGCCTGCACAACTGCACGTACACCAAAAGGGGGTTTGACTACGAGTCAACCGCTTTATGCTATATCTGTAGCCCCCATGAGCTCATTTTGCTCTCCTGTGCACCAGAGGGCTCAGCGATGACCTTCCTCTTGAGCAGGGATGCCTTTCAAGGTTACACCTCGAGGATGAGAGACCCCTTACCCAGCATCTTGTACTATAATGAGGTAAGTGACATTGTACATTAGGCGTAGGAGTATATTGTATGCTAGCAGCATTTTTATATATATCCAGCTATAGCTTAATTATTAGAAGTGTAGTAAGTAGCAGAGTGTTTGACTGCCATCTAAATCATTTAAATCATAATTTAAATAATTGTCAAATCACTGCTTATTTGCCATTCAATTATTGCTTAGTAACCATTCAATTACCATTTAATTTTCATTTGGTCATCTATTAATTATCATTTAGTCATCGTTTAATCATTAATAAAGCCCTGTTAGTTAACCCCACAATGATGGCTTCTCTTAGTAATTCACCTGTGACACCCCACTGCATGGAAAAAACTCAAACCTTAATGCAGAATTAAGGTGTACACAGTTCTCTGGCTGTCTCCCATCACTAATGCAGCCAGGAGCATCTTAGGTTTTACAAAACCAGGGAACAATTATGCAAAGAGACTTTGCACAATCAGGTACAGGTGCTTTTGGAAGGTCCTTCAAGCAGGACGCAAACTCACGTTACTGCTGTTCTTTGTGATTCTGTCCCTCTTGTGCAGCGGGACACTTTCACCAAGAGTCAGTCTGTACTGCAGATTGGATTTCCATCGTAAATGCGCACCCAAATCATTCTATACTATTACTATTCTATTTTGCAACATTTTAATACAACAGTATCCCCTCTATATATTGCAAAACAGAATATTAACAGGAAATGCAACAATTTCAGTATCCCAAACCCAACTTATTTGGAACATACAGACCTAGTGAAGCTGCTCGAGAAAAACAAGGGAAACACTACAGATTAAGTTAAATAAGATGTGTCAGTGTGTTCTGCAGGGACAAAAATGGAACCTACCTATAAAAAGTTTAATGGAGACAATAGGTCTTCACAGAAACACCACAAATTCAACAGGTTTCCAGGCAAACACATAATATGTGCAAGTGGAGCTTACTGAAGCACAGAAGTCCCAAGTTACCTCTTCCTCAAATTTGTCAATTCTACTAGAAAGCCTAGAAGTGAACCAAGTTAAGCAACCTCAAATACATTTTCTGTATGTGAACTGCATTTTAGTAATTTGTTTCCATGATTTTAACACTGTAGATTCCTGTAGAAAGAGGTAACAGGTCTTGAGAAACTTTAACCTTGACAGATTTTCTTTGTTTGGCCCACAGCTTTGCTTCTGATTCATGACAAAGAATAAGGACACTGTTAGTTACTCCAGAGGTCAGATTTACTGCCTCTGCACTGTGTCTTACCTTAGCAAATAAAGAATGAACTCTGAACTTTAACAAATTTTACCGTAGTGCTCTCCTTATTCTAACATTAATTAAAAAAAAACCAACAAAAAACAAAAAACCAAGACAGCATGTCTCCTCTTTTTGCTTAGAAATTCAATTCATCAGAGTGAAAACATGTTAAGACAGATCTAATTACAACTTTCAAAAGGACTTTCTGAATCTGTTGCAAAACTTTATCTTTCAGAAAAGGCTGATAAACTGGATCATACTCCCAGTACATCCAGATGAAAGTAACTAGAGATTAACAAATGAGGCTGCATGTGCTGACAGTTTGAATTCATGACATAAGTGTAGTGTTTGATCACACAAACTGGGCAAGATCGGGCTGAAGCGTAAGTCCATGGAAAGACCAGCCTACTCCAGAAGAAAGCCTTGTAATCACAAACATATTAAGAAGCCCATTTCTCATGCACATGTGTGTGTGCTTTGCCTGAAGAGATTCTGATTGAGCCTCTGGAATGCTGCTGAGTTTTCCCTACGCACTTCATCTAGGCTCGGGGACATCAGAGAGATTGGAATGCTTTTCAGTGTAAGTTACTTGCATTTGTCATTATTAAATTTAATCTCCTATTACACTACTTGTTCAACAGCTTTACTAGTTCAGGCCGAATTTTCCATCACCACCTTCACTTTTACATGGACCAAGTAATTGTCGAGCACAAATTTTGTTGCCTTGTTGTGTTCTGTTGGGTTGGGTCTTTTACTTGATAAACATCCAACATCTCTTCTAATTGCCCTTATTTGTGGTGTTCTGTTTTTGTTTGTTTGCTTGTTTTCCCTGAAACGGCTAGTAATTCATTCCAGTTTTGATTTATGTTTATTCTGGTTTGAAAAGTTTTCACAAAACAGACTAGGGAAAAAATATCATGGATTACAAGATGGCTTCTGAAAATCTGTTTTTTCCCAAGTACTTTTCTTTATTGTAGGATACAGTTAGCAATAAGCCATTTTTTGGGTCTGTTTTTTTAAATCTGAAATAACAAAGCACAGGTGGCAGCTTGTGCTTTTCTTTTCCAGGTTAAGAACTAGACACTAGCAGCTGAGCTTCAGCATAAATTTTCTCTGAGAGCCAGTGCCACTGGCAGCCACTCAACTTCATTCTCAATGTAATACCTTGATTTTTTTTCATCTAATTCTGATGACTTCCTAATAACTTGTACCTTCAGCCTATTAAAAAAGGTAATTTTATTAAACACTCGTTATGTGACTGCTCTGATTTTCTGCTATGATACTTTTCTTTCTGAAATGCAAAATGCAAACCAACTCATTTTTAGAAACATATCCTTTAGAGTGAGAACATTAGATTTAGAAAACTAAAAAACTAAATGTTTCAATAACTGGATTCCCTTCACTATTAACTGATTTAGACCTTACCTCCTTGCTACTTTACAGTTGAGTAATAAGTGCCCTCTCTTTCTAAATACCTTTGTACCCATACCAATAATGCTTACCATCTGACTGCTTCATCTGCTGTACTTCCAGAAGAAA
Source organism: Strigops habroptila (assembly GCF_004027225.2). NCBI lineage: Eukaryota > Metazoa > Chordata > Aves > Psittaciformes > Psittacidae > Strigops > Strigops habroptila. Next base: position 77,261,624 of record NC_044279.2, read on the forward strand.
TTCCAAGATAAACTGCTACCCCCAATCTTGTAATCTTTCACATCTAATTTATTTACATGTAGTAGGAACTTCTATTCCTTGTGGCCACTGACATGTTTGTACATTAAAAGAAAATCCCAGGTTTAGTAAATGTGTGTGACACCAAAGGTGCCAAAGATTGTTACCCACTTACTTAACAAAAAGTCGTAACACATTCTGCAAATATATTTATTTATTGACAAGATCTCAAGCTTGTCCAAGACCATCCATCTAGAATACACATTTCAAAAGCCTATTTGTACATCAGACAGGTACAGTAGTAACACTTCATTAGCAAGATTACAGGTTAACATCTTGATTTAGTTCGTTGTAAAGATTCAGATATGCAGGAAAGTTCTCGGTATTTAAGTTCAGTAGAACCTCCAGTCAGCAGGGGTGAAGGAAGGTTTGTCTCACATAAAGTTCCTGTTTGTGAGGACCACACCAGGAGAGTATGACTTACCTAAGCTCTGATTCCCAAGGTGGTCAACGAGTTGTCGCCCAAAGCCACCTGAATTTTTTTGTTGCTCCACAGCACAGATCCACCAGTCACCATCTGACCTGCTTCATTTCTTTGTCACGTTAAAACTGTTCCTGCTTCCTCTTAATTTACTTGCATCACACAACTGACCTCCTATAACATGTCCTATAGTACTCAACGTGGTGGTCTCTGCACCCAATTGGAAGCTGCCATTTTTTTTACACCATTTCAGCTCTTTGATAATCCAGAATTACTTTTCTACAATCCTGCGCTCACTCCATCATATATGAAACAAGGTTGTGGCACCTCTGCAAAGCTCTGAATAAGGTTCACAAGACACCTTTCTCTAGACATAAGAAAACACTGCTACCACTTTCCCAGTAAGTCACTCTCTTGCTTGAGGATGCCAATCCAGTTCTGCACCAGTACCAGCCACCATCAGATTACCCCTTCCCAATGAAAGGACACAACCCTCTAGCCTCTTAACACTCTACCTCATCCCATCAACCTTGAAAGCATGGCAGCATCCCTCAGCCTACATGCCTTATGGGATTTCAGAGGGGCTCCCAACGCTTCCAGTCAGGAGCATGCCACAATCCACAGGAAGATAAATTGCCAAAGCTGACCTGGCTCCAGCTCCACCTGGGTAAGGTGGTAAGTCCACCTGGGCTGGGTAAGTCCACAACCTCCCATCCCTTTGGGTGAAGGATTCTGCTCAGACAGCAGTTGCTACAAGCTCCCATAATGATCCTGTTTGCTCTTATGCCTCTCAGAGGAGGGATGTATGAGCACACAAGCGAGTATGGCTTGTACAAGCTTTATGCAAAGGCCCCAAAGGTAACCAGAAAAACTAAGTGGTGTTTAAAGCCCTATTTTAAACTACAGATAGATGCTACTGCTGGCCACCTGAAACTGTTTCTATGACATGGTTTTACCTTTACATGGCTTTAAAAAACTCATTTATTGACCCATTCTGCTTCTGGCCTATCACTACTCTGCCCAGTCTTGTCCCACCTGCCTTTACCCAACTTTGACAGAGTCTGGCTCCTGCCTATCTGATCCCTGCCTTCCAACAAAGACAACACAAGCCACTTTGGCAAGTATCTTTTATTCACAGCCCAACACTCAAGCGAGATATATTTTCAAGCCTTGTACTCTCCACACCACTGTGCAATAGGGCTCACAGTGAAGCAGCACAGTCTGAAAGTGGCATCTGACCTGACATTTCTTTTGCCTTGTGGCAGCAGCTACACCACAGAGAATAGCAAAATCACTCAGACACACACACAGTAACAAGGCTGAGCCTCTATTACCAGTCAGCTGCTGGTGTATCATCATACTCTCTGCCAGACCACATCATCTGAGCTGCAGCACTGCACTGGCCAAGCAGCACACTACAGACTTGCTTCAATGGCAGAAATGCTCCCCTGAGCCTGGGTCAGCACGTCTGACACCGCACTGTGCTAGCTGAACCATTCATACACACAGGCAGCTTTTAGAGTCAACTTGTCAGCTGAGCCAGTTATCGCCGCAGGACTTGCAAGAACCATCCCTACACTCTGCTGCAATGGAAGCAAACAGCCTGAAGGAGCTGTCGGTAAATACTGGAACAAGCACTGAAAATCATAACTTCCTTATAGCTACTCACATCCCACATTTGGAACTTATCTTTGCTCACCTCCTGTGCAGTTAACTTTCTCCACGTGTATTTCTGTTCAAACCACTTTAGCTGCTTAGATGTCCACATGCCAACTTGGGGAACTGAGATGAGGTCCAGCCATCTCAATTAATTTACTGGGTAACACTAAAACCCCCACACACCCCAAGGGAGTCATAGTATGTGCATTCCGAAAGGACGGGAAGTCGGCTAGATTGCTCATGCTAACACCAAAATGAGGGAGAATGCTTTTCTTGAGTTAGTTGGCTCTGAGTAACAGCAACCAATGTGTAAGCAAGCAGGCAGGACACAGGTATGACCATTTCTACTAGCTAGGGGTAACCATACTTTTGACTAGTCATGGGTAGACAGACACAAACACCTAAGATGGAGCAACAGGAAACTTTAGGGAGTAAATCTATATTCAAGATACCCTTAATTCATGCACAGCCCATCTGCACCAGCCTGAATGACAAAGTTGAGTTTCCGCCTATACTGACGGGTGACCTACTTCCACAGCAGATCCAAAAGCCAGGCACACAGTAACAATCGTAACTTGAGCTCATTTTGTCATGAAGACAAGCCCTTAAGCATTTAGTTCCTATTTAAACCGCCACTTACATATATACAATTAAAGCACTTCCACATTTAAGCAAAATACATTTTATCAGAAAGTTACAGAAACCCAAAAAGCTTTTTCAAAACCATACTTTATTTTTTAAAGGCTAAGAGAAGTATTCAGAACTATATTTCTTAAGCAAAAAGATTCACATTTCATTCTGCAGGTTCATTAGTATGAGAAAAAGCATTTGGGGATTTATTTTTTGCAACTGTTGTTGAGTTCCTACACCAATCCAGATTTATTTTAAACTGGTAACATCAGTTATGGCTTAAGATACAGAATTACAAAAGAGTAACACAAAGGTTGAGAGTCAAGTGGTGAACAGGGAACTGGTCTTTTTTCCGCAGAAACATCTTTTAGCTAAGACAAACAGAAGCAACAACTGTCTTTAATGGTAGACGAATGAACTGAAAATCATCAGCACAGACACTGCTCCAAGAATACCCATGCTGTTAATCCGCAACTGTTAGAACAACTTTCTGTCTGCTCCAATTACTTCACCTTTTCCTCCATATCACAAGCTCAAAACCACATAAGTATGAAACCACGACAACAGTTTGGGGTTGGTTTTTTTTTGGTGGGTTTTTTGTTCTGTTTTGTTGTTTGTTTGTTAAAGAAAAGGATACAAGAAAAGATGGAAGACTACAGTATGTGGTGAAAGAAGAGTCATCACCTCTAAAGAGACAGCAGGACTTTGGCCAAGAAATTTTAATCAGTAAGCATGTAAGGATTCAAACCCAGAGCTGCAATTTTGTTGGGGATTCTACCCTTCACTGATTTATAACTCTGCATTTACATGTTCTGGATGGCTTGCGCTCAGTGGGACAGAGGTAATGATGGGAACACGATTCCTTCCCTAAAGTTTCCAAATAGGTGAAACCTGGTAAGCATGGCCCCAAGGAAGGGGGAGTGCAACCAGTGGAGGACCTGCCAACCGGGAACAGACAAGAGCACAAACACTCTTACGAGCTGCTCTCCCATACCCAGACTGATAAATAAAATGTTACATCAAGGTGCTGGACAAGAATTGAACAAGTAACAAAACCTCTGTGGCCTCTGCAATATGTACTTCATGCCAGGTTGTGTGAAGGACAGGACTGTACCTTTGCTGCACAGTTTCGGTGATCAAAATACCACACTATTTGCAGTACTGCCAGAAGTTCCAGTGTGTAACTAGCTCACATGGTTATACTGATAACTTTAATAACTATATAAAGTCAGTCACCCACTTAGAAAATATAAAGGACTTGTATTGCAGACAATTCCTTTGTCCAGTTAATTTTTTAGACTTGTCCCACCTTTACTGTGACTAGGCCAATTTTCTGTCCTAAGGAGATTAAGACAGACTTCAACTGTTAAAGTTCCTTCAAGTTCCTTCCTCTTTGCTCACTGAGAATAATTAAAAATAAGAAAAAAAAAAAAATCCAAACCAACACAACAGCAGGTTTTTATCTTGCACTCCTGGAGTATTACACTTACAGGAGTGTTCATTCAAAGGAAACTGTCTGTAATACTTATGATAAAAGGTTGCAACTCTTGGGCAAGGAGAGGTGGTTGAAACTAGGTCATGTGAGTATAATCTGGGTGCTATAAACCAATCATTGAATAAAGTCAACACTTGGGGCCATAGAACAGCTCTCCTTAGAACACCCCGTTTCTCTTCTTAAGAAGATCAGAGGTACCATGGTTTGTTTTATTGCAACACTCGTTAGCCAAATCCAATCCTTCCCATTCAGATATGATTTTTAAGAACCAGGGATTTTATGGTTTACTGCCAAATTTGGCAGACAATTTACTGATGAGATTCATGACCTTGGGATTGTTCTGGTACTTGGACATATTTGCTGGGTTCTGGGCAACATCTTGGAATGCAGCCATAACTTCTGGATCCTACAGAACAAAAAGCAAAAGATTAGGACATTTACAGAACAAGTATACAAAAGTTAGTGGTTATGTGGTTCCAACACAAATCTAGTCTTGCTCAGCTCTCAACATGATGAGACTAGAGTTTTGGGCAAAAGGTCTCTAAAAGAGAGCCCAGTGATATAGTATGCATGCTGTTAACACTGCATCAGTAAATGCTACTGAACTTGTTACAGTAATAACTCAACGTGTGAGAAGGGGGATGAGGTAAGCATTCTTCTTCCCCAAAACAGGAGCATTCAAACACAGCCACACGTACTGGATTACTTCTATTCAGGTAATTTCAAATGCCTTTTGGAGGAGGGAGAAGCTCTGTGTGTGTAGCATGCTTGATGGGATTACCCTCCGCTAAGCAATAGCTGCTACTCATCCCTTTCACCCCTTTTCCTTCTAACAGCAGAAACTTTAACCTGCTGGACTGCGAGCAGATGATGTGGCAATGTCTGGCTTTTAAAAATGCAGCTAATTCTCAGTCATTTCCCACCTCCTTTGAGAAATGGAAGAGAACTTTGTTATTTCTCATCACACTTCTGTGCTGCAGTTGATAGTAAGTTCACATATACATTAAAATCAGTGGTCAAAAAACCAAACAACTTTATCTTCTCTATTTAGGATGAGAAGCTTTAATACTTTTTTTCCCTGTATATCTAGTGTACCTTTGGCCTCTATTGAACTAGAACTGGTTTTACTCATTTCCCATGTGTATGTTTTGAACAGTGCCCTTTAATAAATCTGTATAGACGGATTCTACATCTCAGCCTGGGAAAATGATTGATGTAAGCAACTTCTGAAAAAAATCAAGTTTTCTTTAATTCAGCTAAAGTGCAAGCAGTTTATTATGTCCAATACAAATCATCTGCATTAGCTGTAATTTCATTTACTGTTCTAACACATTTAAGTAGTTGCACTGAAAAATACAATTTTCCCTAGACTTCTAGCCCATTGCTATTGCAGATGTAGTCTTTGGAAACCACCAAAAAACAGCTGGTGTCCTCAGAGCTGCCTGTGCTTCAACAACAACATGCTCTATCTATTCCAGCATCAGACACAGACAAAAGCTGTTTAACTAGTCAGATTCAAAACTGCATTTGCTAGGTGTGGGCTCCAGTGAAACCACCCACGTGGTTCAGTCATGTTTTATACATGTTGGGAACCAAGAGTCAAGTCTGTTGTGAGAAAGATTTACAAGTGTTTTGTCTCCTTCACAAAAGGGAAGCTGCAAAGTCTATGAAGAACAGCTTTAGTTCAGAAAACAGATATTAGATATTTTCTCCAATTTACAGGATTCTTATGCAAAGAAAAAAATTTTCACAGCCTCAAACTTCTTGAATTGCCAATTTCAAAATAGGGGACATCACAATAAAGATCATGTAATGCTGTTAAATCTGTGTTTTCACCTGTATATGAATGCAGATCAAAAAGCTGAGTAAGCTTAGTCACTGGTTTGTGTCAAAGTACACCTAAATGAATGTTAAATATTCAATTTTATGGTCCTGAGAATTTACAGCAAGTAAATGATTCTGTATTTGTGCAACTCCCTGGAAGCCCTCAACACTGCACTGTGTTTATAAAAATGTCTAACAGATCCAAGGCTTCACATGGATGAGCAGTATTATCAGAACAAGGTTTAAGACTGAAGATATCAACATTTCCATAGGTAAATAATTAGTACATAAGGTGAAATGGGAACCACTGTATAAATGGCATTAGTGAAACATTGTTTCCTAATGCTCTAGGCTTTAGTTGCAGGATGAAAAATACTCTAAGGGGAAAGTTATCACTATTCTTTCCAACTTAACACATTTTGGTGGAAGTCTGGGTCTACCATTTGACTACATGTCAAATAAGGAATCCATAGGTTCATCTTACACATCACTCCTTTTGAAGATAACTTGACCCATAACAGCTTTCCAAAACACAAGTGTCATGTTGAGCCCCGAGAAAGCAGTTGCCCATGCAAGACAGGCAGTATTACAGAACCCTCCAGACAGCCAAAACAGTAAAATGAGAGAAACACACCAATTTCAGCCACTTCTACACTAAGAAGCTCAGGGGCAAATGAGCTAAACCAATATGCATTAGAAGTCACCGTAAAAGGTCACAACTACTACTATTTAGAAGCTATGAGAAGAAATGCAACAGAATCTTTGCCACTTTGAGTCTTTTGTGCATAGAAGACTAATATCAGACACAATTAAAAAAAAAATAATCCTGAAGACAAATCTTCAGGTAATGGAACCTGAAATCTTCCTCAAGAAAAGTTTTTATACTAATTTGCAGAGATTCTTATCTTTATACCAGTGATGAGCAATAACTGCTATTAAACATGTCCATAGGCAGCCATATCTGGTTCTTTGGTTGCTTCTACAGAAGACAAGTGGAAGTTGACAGCGTAACAGGTTTAATATTGCTCGCGTTCAGGCACACGCAGTTTTAAGGTTTACCAAGATGTTAACAGACACAGGCGTACTTCAGTGTTAGCTCATGGAGAATAATCTCAAAGACAATGAAACAACAGTCCCTAAGTCTAAAGAGGTAAGGAAAAAATGGTCTTTACTCTCAGAATACTCCAGTTTCAGCAATAAATCCTCACTATAAGAAGCTGCTACATACTGTCAGTTAAAATAGTATCTTAAGATTAGTGATTTGGGAGAGGCTTGTGTGATTCAGTATCTTCAGACTTAACACCTCAGATAACCTACATAACAGCTCCCAGCTACCATTATATCCATCAACATACTCCATAGCTGCACTAAGCAGAAGCCAAGCAGTAGAAACTACCGTCTTTTAAGACTAGAGCTTACACTGCCAATTCAGAGAGGAGCAGACCGTAGCCTGTTGGACATTTTAGGAAAAGGTGGTGGTGCAGACATAGGTGAAATGCTGCATAAATCACATCCACATGTAAAGTTGTACAAAATGGTCAGCAAGAGCCTCAAGGCTGTGCTGGCAGGTTCTACATATTAAAGCCTGCAATATCAGGAAACACTGCCAACACACATTCTTGCAACAGAGTCCTACAATATGTATATATTTTATATATATATAACATCAGCATGCAGTGGAGTCTTCTTAAAGGCATGCAGCAAGCACTTAATATTTAGATGCACCCCAAAGCTCTGTTTCAGCAACTCTAATTTCACACTCTTGTATTACAGCATAAGTTAGCCAGGTAGCAAATACAACTGTAAGTCATGGGCTCTTTTTTTTTGGATGGTTTGCATGCAAATCAGCACTGCTGACTGTGGCAGCCTAAGTAGGGGTGTTTCCAAACACCAGCAAACGTTAAGAGAACCCCTGAACTTCTGCATGGGAAGTGATGCCTTTTTTGATTTCAGGCCATACCAAATAATGGTCCCTTGTGATGCTTTAATTTAGATGAGGATCATATACATTCAATAAGCCAAGAACACCACATAACTCTAGTTTGACCACAGCAATCCAGAAAAAGTAACAAGACACTTTTATACGTGGTCATATTAGTACACAAATATAACTGTATAGTTCAGATTTTTCCTATCTCACCTGCCCCTAAAACTGATGCTGTCAGATATGTTCTATTTCATCTGCTGGAATACTTTTCTTGTGTAAAAGAAGTCATGACACTGAGTAATTAATTAACCGAGCAATTAATCAAGCCCACTGGGGAAGTAAGCTTTTTAAACATGAATTTAAAAAGTGCCAGAAGCAGAACTATTCTGATACTACTTTGCCTTTGGCAAAATCCAAACACTTAATCTCCTAAGAGAAAGGCAATTCTCATCTCAGTATTATTGTAATATATTGTGTTGCAACAATATTAACAATCATTTTTTGTCTGGGCATTCAAAAAAGGAGCAAGTGAATTATACCATGTGGAAAATAACCATTCAACATACTCCAGACATTGAAAAACTCTCTATAAAACATAATTTTGCCTATCATAGGCAAGTACTGGGTGGCATCTTTAATTAAGTTCCCAAATCAGTTTGAAAAATAGCTAACATTGATTCCAGACAGTCTGGTGCTACACACATGGTGAATTTCACAAGAGAAATAAGCAACCATCCCATTGCTATCCAGGTCACATCTTTCTTCCTTTTCTTAGCTCACAGGCACTGTTCTTCCCTTGTTCAGAATATTTAGCTTTGATTTTAGCAAATACTCACCTGCATGGCAGCAAGGACTTCTGGATCACTGAGAATCTCATTGACACCAGGCATACCTGCCATTCCTGGCATGCCTCCAGGCATAGCCCCAGGAAATCCACCTGAAAACCCAAGACAAGAAGAATGCATGATGAAAAACATTGAATTCATCTATACAGGAAGGTCACTGAGAGAGACCAAGACATGCTTCCTGTGCCACACCTCCAAAGCCATGTTTTCCATGTGGCTACAGCTGGTCCAGTGAAGGGAAAGCAGAGGCTTCACCTTCTCTTTCTGCCAAGACCTACATCTAATTTCACTGATGTAGGAGGCCTGTGACAAGTGTTCTAGCACCTTGTACACAGATGCATTTTTTTTCCTGGTGAACTTACATCAGGTAGGTCTCAAGCCCAGGAACATAAGAAGCCTGAATGCCAGGGGTGAACCACTCAGGGCAAAAGCAGAACAGGAGTGGTATGTCCAAGGCACATTCCATGTTTGATGGGAACTTCAGATTTGAAAAAAATTGTACCTCCAAAGAAAAAAGATCCCTGAAGCAAAACTCTGGTTTTGAGTCCTTAATCAGAGCTACCCCAGTTCTGCTGAGCAGGCTACATAATGTCTCTATTTGGTTGCTGATCTGGTTGGAGCATGCACACAGCCTACCTCAACTACATCTCAATCTTCAAGAACGTTAGTATTTACTATTGTTTCTCCCCAATTTATTGTGCCCCAAAATAACATGGAAAGCCTGATTATTTTTTGTTCAAGGCCAGCTTTTCTGTAAGATGAACTGCACTAACTCCTTTGAGAAACTATTCTGTTCAACGATAGCTTGCAACCAGCACAAATTTCCTGAATGCTCGAATTTTCAACTTTAACTCTATTGTTCTTAAGCAGAATGGGTCCAAGGCACCCTGGGTGATTTAGAAAATGTTTTTATACTAGTTTTTCAGCACATATTATCAAGCAAATCCTGCACCTCTGTTTTTTCAGACTTAATCCTTTAATTCTGTTATCCATCATTATTGATTTCTGTCTTCCCTCTACTTGCTGCTCAGCAATAATCCTCTTTAAGAAGCCAATCCTTCTTCCCACTAGTGTTCAGAGTTATTTGTAGACAAGTTCTAAACTTCATAAAATATTTTTCTCTCTGTTTTGAGGACAAATGCTATAAAAACTGTGGTTATAATACTCCACACGGAAACAACAGTCACTTCTGTCTCAAGTATTGGTGCTTAAAAATAAAATACCTGGGAAGCCACCTGGGAAACCACCAAACTGAGCTCCTCCTGCCTGTCGTCTTGCTTCTTCCTCCTGCAGATGAAAGCACATCATTCCACACAAAGCAATGGAACTGCAACCTGCTTTCTACTGCTCAACTGGTTTTAGGAAGAAAAAAAAACCAGCCGAGACAGCTTCAGACAGGTAGGTTATCCAATAAACAAAGCACTTCACTATGTGAAAAAACACTGACAAGAAATAGGATGTCTACTCTTAGTTTAGTATGTTTTTACTGAATATGAACTGTATGATTTGTTTTAGCTCTTCAACTTACATTTTTAGAATTAACTCCCGCCCCCAACATATAAAAATACATCAGTATAGAAGAAAGAAAAGGCAAGCAAAATGTGTCAGGAAGTGAGGAAGAGAAGCGAAGTATTATCCTGAATTTAAAATCTCACACTTTGGGAGACGTAAGTACTTCAACTGAAAACTATTCTGGCTTAGTCATACAATAACTGACGTCTTGAAATACAGGATTAGTAGAGATTCCAGAGCCTAGTTTTGTCGTAAGCAATAAAAGCAGATGCAGCATAACACCCTCTTCTCCAGATTCCAATATTGGTCAAGTAACCAAAACAGAAATCAACTCTCCAGTATTTAACACTAAGGAAAGTAATTAGTCTCTGCAATTTATTTTAACCAAAATAAGTGAACCAAAGTAATTATAACATTCTCCAAATTATTAACAAATATTAAAGCCTAAGTATTCACCCTTTGTGCTCTCTCATGCTCCTCCCGTGCCTTCTTCACTCTTTCCATTCTTTCTTTGATTTCCTTTTCTTCACGCTTCCGCTCATATTTTCGGCGATGTTCTGCAATTTTCTGAGCCTGTTACAATACAATACCAAAATTTCACACACATTTCCAGCCTATCACCTCTGTGGATCTGTTTTGGAGACAGCTGGAACTGGCTGTTTGATACAGGGGCATCCCCGTGTCTCTTCTTACAAGAAGTCAGCCCTGCAGTCTCTACCTCCCCCCAACCCTGCACTGTAAACCAGCATCTGCAATCTGTGGTGTGTCAACCACTTTAAAGGAAAATGCAAAGCAGATGAGAAAGCAAGCCTGCTACCAACAGTCTTCCATTTGTTACGAAAAAGTTTTTCCTTAGAAGAACGCTGGGGTCAACACTTGAGTAAAGCTGAAAAGAAGTCTTGCAGAGATTACACTGCCCCCACGAGGCAGACTAATGAAAGTACAAATCACAGCAGGGAATGCTTCCTTGTAAACCACGTTCAGGATGAAACTTCGATCAATTCAGAATAGCTTAAAAAAAAAAAAAAAAATTCCATTATCAGTGTTCTCTTGTTCTTCTGCATGTTTTCAGTCTAGATTCTAAAATCTAGCCTGGCAAACTACTTAACTGCTTCAGATTCTTCTGCAAGGTTTTTAAATGGAATGTATTATTTCATAGTTTGGTTACCTGCCCAGCCCCAGAGACTCACTTTCTCTACACGCAGCCATAAACAGCAATGATTGAAGACAGAAATATTTATAACTTAGTCTGAAGTGTCAGACGACACATGAACACACTCCCACAAGACAATGCAAGAATCTGAAGGCAGCAATGTCAAACAGAGAGGATAGACCTCCAATGAGCTCCCCACTCACTTTTGGTTGCACCTCCTTCAGCATGGCGCTAGCATCTTCATCGTAATCCAGTTTACAGGCTAAGGCAAGATCATGAGCAGCCTCCTCCCAGTGACCCAACAGTCTGAAATTCAGAAGACACCAACATTCAGAAGGAAAAAGCAAACTTAACTCTTACACTTCTTCAAAATATTTACAACCATGCAGCATTCAGTGTTTTTACCTGCAGCTATATGGACTTACAGAAGTTTAACATTTAATAATCAGGGTATTTTCTGTAAACAGCACACTACAATGACATTAGAGGATTCTTGCTTGCTTCACACCCTTAACTTCTTACCAATACCTTTTGTTTGAAGTAACAATGAGGAAAAAAAATCCTCCATCAGCTACTGTCATTGCTTGCTATAAACAAGAAGGGTCTAATAGGGAGAAGGTACCCTAAACAGGTGAAGCACACTAATAAAGATACTCTGCAGCATTAGGTATGCGTTCAGTATAAAACTACACATACAGTATTCTGTACAAGTCTACAGCACTATCTCAAGCTTAAGTGGACTCTCTTTACTTAGCACTTAAACATCCTAGCTAACTGGACGCACCATGTCTTAGTTGAAGAGGTCATACAAGCTACCGTGCATATTTCTTAACTTTCCATTTATACAGGCTCTGGTAATAAATTTAAGCAAATGATGGTATTCCTATATGGTCTAAGCACTTCTGCTTGCAGACAGAGGTGCTAACCCAAACTATGCTCCAGTCTTCTCACTACTAGGCTCCATGACTTTTATTAAAACTGTAGACATTAACAAACTTCTCTCTGAACACTGTTTAAAATGCCGCTTTTTAAAAAAGCAGTTCTTTAAGCATTTACTCCTTCCACTTTTATACACTCCATAAGTGTCACTTTTTTTTAATGATGTATTGTCTTTTTTTGAAGTTTAAACATAACTGCGGAGGATACACAATGGCCTAATCCCATTTTAATTAACTACACTGTTTGCTTAATATCACTCTTTGATTGCAACAAATGCTTCCATTAATAACTAGATTAGTTTAATTTCATTTTACTATGTAAAAGAGCTCTATGATCTCACAGAATAAAGGAAGCAGAGAAACGTTTAAGGTTAATAAATAAAAACTGAACTAACTAAAAAAAAAGAACTCCAAACAAATAAACCCCACAGTCCTAGAACTCCTAATCTTTAGCAAGTAATTAGAAAATGCTATTCAGAACAGCAGTAATCCATTAGAATATATGTTAAAAAATAAAAAAAGGAGGGGGGGAGAAAAAGACAACAGTGCCAACAGGACTATTCATAGGTTGCCATCAATAAATCCCCATCATCCTTTCTTTCCTGTAAGCCATACACTCAGCATAGTGGTTTCTTGGCTTATGGCTACTGCTCTCAGGTAAAAAACAGTTCAGAAACACAAGAGAAGGAGAGAATGCATAAACAAAACTGTTCACCCCAAGTAAGCAAAGAGAGTATCAAGTACATGTGCAGTTCATTACCTATGTGCTTTCCCCCTCCATTTGTACGTCTGTGCAGAGTCAGGATTAATCTTGATGGCTCTGTCACAATCTCTAATGGCAGCATTTGGCTTCTGTAGTTTCACAAAAACACTGTGGGAAGAAGAACATTTATTGTATGTACTGAAATACCACGTTACTAACATAAAATGGAAATAATTCTGTATGACTAACAGGCAAGCTAGTGAGAGAAGAATTGAGTTCAAGAAGATTTCATAGTGATAATGAAGTCACTGGAATTTAGTCCTGTCCCTGTCATTGTAGGGGAATCATTAGCAAGAAGCAAAAGCATTCATTGTTTAGACTCAAGCCTTGCCAGCAGGAATAACTTTAGTGCACAAGGAAAGGATACAAAATGCAAAGGATAGTTCAGTTCCATGGTATCTGGCATCTGCAGGCAATAGCAACTAGCAATTTGAACAGAACAATAACTTTATGCATGCCATATTACATGATCTTTAAAATAGTAAGAGAAGGAAAGTACGAGTTATCATACAGCCTACAAGGATCAACAGCTATCATCATCAGGAACTACAAAAGGAGATAGGAGATGAGTCATCAAAATTAAGAGAGGCAAAACAAAAGGCAAACCCAGAAAGTAGCCCCAATCTTTTGTCAGTGAAGTGAAACAACTGCAACTTTCACATTACACAAGCATATCAGGTTAACTAGTAGGGCACTACTTTAGGAGGTTTGGGCATTTCAAATTAAAAAAAAAAAAAATCTCTAAAGGAAACAATAAAAAACATTCTTGAATTGACAAAAGTATTTGATACTCAAGGTAACTCAAGTGAGAAGTTCTGTCCTTTTACATCTACTTGAAAACAACTTATGAGCCTGTAAGTAACTTCATCATGAAGGCTTGGTATAGAGCAAGCACGAAGTCACACATTCTCTTCTAAGAAACAGGTGGACGTGTTAGGAAACTGTCTCAAAGCTACACATCACTAGTGAGACATTCCAATGCTGCTGGCTGTACAAAACCCCTAGTCTCCCAAACACACAACACCCCCACCTCACACCCCTACCTTGTTACGGAAAAAATCCACTAAACTATCAAATCATCCATGGTTAGTGTGTGTGTGTGTGTGTGTGTGTGTGTGTGTGTGTGTGTGTGTGTGTGTGTAAACGGAGAAAATAAAATTAATCTGTGGGAACTTCTGCAACCCATATTTGTCCAGCCTTTCTAGAGAATTAGGAAAACAAACATGTTTGTGCATTATGAAGTTAGGGCTACTACACACCAAATCTGACAGTGTTCCCAATGGATTATCTGCAGTCTAATATATTTAATTAGCAGTAAGGTGGGTATCGGATGGGTTGAGAAATAGATGTGTCCTGTTCAAACACAGACTATTCAACAGAAACAAATTACTCCACAGTGAACAAATTCATTTAGCAGGTACAACAGAGAATTCACATGATCCACAATTAATTTTGCATCTAAAGAGAACATGATTTCAATTATCATCTTAATCCTAGAACAAACTTCAGATTTTATAAGTGTTTGTTATCCAGCATTACTGTAACTCAACGTATTAAAAGCCATATTACCATAATGCATTTTGGGACATCACTCTGCTACTTATTCTATTACCAAGACTCTTTATATGGTTGCTTCAGCAAATCTGGTTAATCACATGTAAGAGAAAATCCATAAAGTGTGCTTTTCTCTTTCCTTCATGTGGTTCAGGTTTACACACATCCTCAAGTTGCCATTGTATTTAGGTTCTTCAAGGAAAATAACAGAACAAGTAGAAACAAATCACTAGTTTATGATAACTCACCTTGCCCTCTTGGCATACAAGATGGCCAAACAAGGATTCAGCTTGATAGCATCTGTGAACAAGTCAACAGCCTTCTGAAGTTCACCTAAAAATGAGTACCAATAAAGATTCAATCATCTTGCAGTGAAATTATATCCAAATTGCCAAACTTGCCTTACAGGGTGTGACATCCCTAGGCACTTCTTATATGGAGCATTATTGACAAAGAAAAATCAACTTCTCCCTCTTGCTATGTTACTAAAGTACAAACTCCAAAATTAATGGTGGAAGGGAGAAGAGACTTTTTCCAGTTAAATTTGTACATTTAGCTTTGTATGCAATCAAATAGGAAGTCACCTCTATCACACAGCTTTTCACTGCATTAAGACAAACCACTAGAGACGCTAGTCATAATACATAGGGAAGTATTATAAAGATCAGTTTGTAATTAAGTTGCTGCAGTAGCTCATCGTCCCCCCACCATGCCCAAAACTAGAGCTACATTGGGAAGCTTTGAAAGCTACTTAAAGAAGCTGTCTGTTATAGAAAGTTTTGGGCATCCAACAGGAAGTAGGTTTTCTTTCCCTTGAAAGCATTCAAAATGGTCCAAGATATTTAATTCTTTTTTTTTAAGTGGAGAACAAAACCTAACGCCCTTGAACATGTACTAAAAAAGCCCATATTTATCACCTTCACTAAGAGCATTTATCGCTTCAATCTTCTTCTCATTAGCTTGATCCATCATCTCTTCAGTTACCTAAGAAAATAAACCGAAAAACAGACAAAACCCAAAAGCTGTAGAGTCCAGGCCAGAATTACCATGCTACAACAGCACCAAAGAAGGGACCTACAGTTTTATGAATCCAGAATCTTGTTCTTAATTTGCATTGAAATCATAGTAAAAAAATAAAATAGAAAAAAGGCAAAAATCCTTTGCTTTCATCTTAGAGGCATTACCCACCATTATTTTTAGCTAGAAAATGCTCAAAAGGCAAGTTGAATAATGGCAGGTTTCTACATATCTTTCTACATATCTACATATCTACCATAGTTTTCATGGGTGTTTTGCTAAATTTTTTGGTGTGTTTTCTGACCTGATTTTCCCCACTGAACTTTTTGATGGAGTCTAACCTTAAATAAGACTCTGGTTCTGAAGCAGTAAGTTTTTATTTAGGCAAGAAAGAGACAAAGCAACAGCTGGCTACCTACTTAATAGTACTCATCCCCTCCCAGCTGCTATCCTTGACTAAACTCAAAACTTCTCCCTATATTTTCCATGTCTGTGGCAGCAGGAAACAATGTGCTTACCTCCACGTTTTCATCTCCCATTTCTTGTGGGTCATCATTGTCTGGTTCAATCACTCCATCATTGTCAATTTCTAAGGGAAAAACAAAAAGCAAGATTAAGCTCCATTTACAAACAGAACAAGGTTTTCCAGAATCATGTTCAAATTGGTGAAATGTGATAAAGCAATGTGTTTTCCACACCTAAGTCACTCTCTTCACTTTCTGGTTCAGGGGGTTTAACTGGCTCCTCTGGCTGTTCCTCTGCTTTGCCCTGAAAGAGAAATAGATTTGTAAACATACATTATTTCTGACTGATATTGTATTCCCACTCTAATAAATAACTGCATCAGCAAATCCAAAAATAATCTTCAAAGCATTATATTGCTCTACAGCTAGACTGTTTTATTTTTAAGGTACAAGTCTTCTTTTTCCTCCTCTCAGATTAAGTCTATCATGCATGCAAGTAATTCTGAACCCAAATTTTGACTCATTAACTTCTATTATTGGTAAAGCCTGTCTTTCAAATTGTGTAATTCAATAATTAAACCAAATAATCCAGATAATACCAAACTCAGAATCAGTTTTGCAATGATTACTAACCCACCCTTCTGATCTTCCTGCCTTCCCTCATACATTCTCTGGATCAAAAATTCTCTCAGTCTATTACTAATAAGCCAAGGTCCTCTAGCAGTGAACAATAAGCTGGTGTCAATGACTAAAATACTGTTTCCATTTGCAAAGGTCAGAAATCTTTGTCACTTATATAGAGAATGTTTTTATTTTCAAGTGTTTTCCTGTCGGCTTCTAACTACATCACTAATTTCCTCTGAATCCTATAACTTAGCATATCCTGCTTTAACACAAGACACAAGCTGCTTGTCTTCATACTCGATGTCACAGACTATACTCACTATATACACACAATCCCTCCATACAGTTCTAACCAGCCAGTAATTCCAGCATCCACTCGCTTGTTAAATCAAAACAAAAATTCTCCTTTTTCCAAAAGAATTTTAAGCTTGGGTAAAATCCCGCTATAAATATCTACATGCTAAATTTATTCTCTCCCTTAAGACAATGAACAAAAAGCAATGAAAGGCTCTTCTATAATACTGCCTTAAAAAGTTGATAGTTCAACTGTTCGTTATCCATCATGGTCACTAATATTTATTCTCATGCCAAGATTGTAATTTAATCCACTGCCTACAGAAGAGGTGCATACACAGACAGCGAGAACATAAAAAAAGACATTAGATTTTGTTTGGCACTTGCATTGCACAGAACATCAGGCATTCAGGATTAGGGAAATGGAGCATGATAATACTTGAAATAGGCTAGGGAGCCATCTGTGACAAGTCATCTACAATGTGCAATGGGCAGGCTTTAGCCTGAACTGTCACATTCACTCACCCTTGTGGATTCACCCACCCCATTCGAATGAAAATTGACAGCAATTTTTTCCCTGCCCCTGCTCAGTAACTTTTGCAGAGTCTAAATGGTACTTTTCAATGATAAATTCTTCATCTCTCACCTTCCTCGTCTCCTCTGTGGAGGCATTGGCTGGAGCAGGTGGTATTGTGCCTCCCATACTTTTGAGCAAAGGAGAGAAAAAACAAAAGAGATTATCAAAACATTGACATGTATTTTATGGACTTAAATCCTACTGATAATCTTGGCTTTTTGCTGCGACACAAAACATGATGATTCAATTGGCTGTAGAACCAGCAAATAAAAAGCACCCATCCACCATGCTTTTCCCAGTGCAACAGAATGCACACTCCATTTACTTTTTCACCACTGTGACTTGTACTCACGAACATCACCCACCCACCCACCCCTGCCCACAAGGAAAAGCTGCCTCATTGGCTCAAATGGATTTTGTCCTTACAATATAACTTATGTTTTACGTCAAAACTAAATACTATTTTTATAGCTATTACTAAAATTAGAATTTTGGAACAGAGGTCAAACAATTCAAGAGAACCACGACCTAAAACGCTTACGCAGTTACAAAATTGATGCCTTTTCTCTTGTGTATTGCAATATTCATGCCTTGCCTTAGCAACAAGTTAAGAGGCATTCTCTGTATAGTCAGCGTTCTTTCAATATAGAATGAACTTCTGTATTATATCGACTTTGGTTAGCAGCCAGAAATAAGCACAGACTGAATTCTCCAACTGTTTCATATAAGATCTAATCACACCTAATGGCAGGCTGCCACAAGAACTGCCATTCCCATCCATCTCTGCCCTGCATTCCCATTTACTAAGAGTTTTCAGTTGCTCTGGCCATTCGCACTCCAAAGGGAAACAAAACCACATGTCTATCAACAAAACAGACTCTACCACCTCCTTGGGGTACCAAATAGTTAGTCGTGATGCACGGGAAAGAAGGCAGTGGGCAAAGAGGAATGGGCAGGAGGAACTGGAAGGGTGCAGGACTATCTGCTCTCAGGAATTAGTGCAACACAAAACTGTATCCTAAGGATGAGACGCTACAGCTTAAGTCAGGCTGCAGCAGTCCCATTCTCCACTCTCTTCCTCCCTCCTGTCACCAGCACTATCTCACAGTCAGGCCCCAAACAAGCTGAAAACAAACCTGTATGGGGCAAGACAGGACAGGGATGAATTGGGGAAGAGAAGATAAGAAATGGAAAAGGAGGTGGCAGGACTGACAGGTCCTGGCAGAAGGCCCTGCAGCAAAAGGCAAGCAAACAGCACTACACTACCTCCAGTTTATAAGGATAAACTGTCAAGAAAATATACCACAAGTTACAAAACCCATCATCTTCTGGAACTATTGCAAAAATTTAGATGTCTCTGGAATGTGGACATTACTTAATCTAAGTTATACTGCAAGGGCTAAACAACTGATAAAGCAGTCTTTATCAGACTAAGCATTACAGAGCTAGGCAAAACACAGTACATGTAGTAACCTTTTCGCCTAAATTTTTACCCTTGTAGGCTGGCAATAGGGCACATAAGTCTCTACCAGTCTGTAAAAACCCCCAAAGTTTTCTCTAGGACTTGTAAGGACTCTCTAGAGAAGCCTTGGAACTTCTCCTGCACAAAGAAAACTATAAATAACTATAAATTCTGAAGCATTTTAGTAGTGCTGATAAACAATATCCAGGGTAACGCAATGCTCACAAGATCCATCTAATGGCTGTTGGCAACGCTTTCTTCTCCCTTCCCTCCCTTCCCCCCCAAACTGTAAGATTCTTTCAAAGCTTGGCTTACTGGAAAAAGACTGAGAACCCTCTAACTCAAAAACGTCAGTAACATTCCCAACTTCCAATTGTGTATTTAAGAACAGCCTGGGCTAAAAGAAAATGCAGGAATCAAATTCTTTAAAGTATTTTTACTATCCACATATCCTCTACTTAAAGTAGTTACAATACCAAAACAATTCAAAAGCAAGTTACTCTAAAAATCCCTTTAGCCAGTATTTGATTACAATGATTAAATGCACAGCAAGGATATATACAAAGATGGTAATGTATTTAACCTCAGTGGTACAGACATATGAGACACTCTTGTAGGAAAAGGCAGATACCGAGCCATATAAATAGCGCACACACCAAAAAAACTAAATTAAACCTTTGTGCAAAAACAGAGTTGTGCAATTCCAGTAATAACTCTTGGGAGCTCTCAGGATTCCACTGCAACAATGACTCCGTACTTCCACTCACCACAGCGATGAGTGGTGCTGCTTCTATGACTTGTTGGAAAAACAGCAACTGTCCTATCTGCATCCACTTTCATCACTGACAGCAAAATCATCTTTAGGGAGATACTGGATTACCATGAATTACAACGGGTCAAAATCTATTTGAACAAAACAACATCACCCCCCCCAAAAGGGGGAGGAGAAAGCCCCATTCATTAATTAGGGATTCTGTGCTTTACTTTTAAGGACTGCTATTGTTTCTTTGCTCAATTGCAAAACCAATTTGAAGCATGTTCCCTCTAATGACTCATTTAACAACAATTCAAGTAAAAATATTTGTATTTTTGTGCAATTATGAAAAAACAGGCATGATTAAAAGGGACATCAAAACACTTTCCAAACATAATCATACGCTAGTGTAATGCTTTCTATACAGAGAGCACCTATATAGAAATTAAGTACAACAGCTAAACAGAATAAAAGTTAGAAGGTAACAAGTGCATAAAATCAGGTAAGGCTTAAGGTTTCTGATGCAATACTAACAGCTAGTCAGGAATAAACCACCCCATTCCGGTTTCACAGTTAGCAGTTAGCATCATTTAAGTTAGAATTATTATCTTTAAGGAAAAAAAAATAAAATCAGTTAATAGAATTTTAATCGAAAAATTTAATTATGTATTTCAGCATCATTTAGTCATTATTCTGTAATCACTTACATTACCTTGGCGACTATACCCATATCTTTCATATTAATACAGGTAAGCCTGACAGAGCTGTAAGACTCACTGAGTTCATTTCCACCTTATTGCCATGCTAAGTTTCAAGCAGTTTCCAAAGCATGAGAAGACCCTATAAATGCACTTAACAGTCCTACTGCAAACAGCACTATTATGGAAGGGCAGAGGGGAGCCCACCAGACTTCCAGACATTTTGACATGAAAAGTAATCTGGGTACCACTCCAAATACCCAAGGGCAGAACTTACCCAAACACTTCGCTCAAACATGTGAGGAAAACCAGAAAAGTTGAGAGCTATAGGAGGTTCTACTTTGAAATAATTTTTAAATTCTGATATAAAGATATCTAGGGAAGATTGTACATGGGGAAAAAAAATTCAACATTTCAAAACCTGATTTTTATACTTATAATACAAGCACCCTTCTATTAACCAAATACAAACTAAAAATTAATCTGCAAGTTACAGCCCTCCCCACTAACATGGAAAAAATTAGAAATCTGATGATCACCTTTCCATTCCCTAACACTTTCTTTGATCAAAAGAAGACTGTGTTCTTCCTCTCCCTCCCAAAATATTCTGTTCACACCTTCAGAATTGCACAAGAATGGAAGTAAGGCAGGGTGAGGCACTGAAGTTTGTTACACAGTAGCAAAAGGAACTAAAGACCTGCAGTAGGATCAAATAGGTATGTACCTCCTTCCTAGGCATACGTGCAGCTACTCCCAGTACTGCAAAATCAAGTGAAGTTAAATAGGGTTGCTTTTACAACCACACTAACATTCAGATGCATAGAAGATTAAACATCACTGTAAAAAAATTCTAAATAAACAGTTCGTTGTAGTAATTTTCATTATATGACATACTGTGAGATACAAGTATTTACTTAAATATATGCACAAAAAGCCCCACTAGTTTTTTAACTAATCACAAGTCCCGTACAGGAGAAAGTAGAGTTAAAATACTTTCAGACTAACATATAAAGCAAACTTTCTAAAACAAACCCCAGTCTATCACTAGATAAAAACCTTTTAACTTCCCCTTTCATGAAAGGTGTATCTGCAAGGAGTTTCCTCACTGAGTTCTCCGAGCAGCAAGCATTGTGGCTACAAAAGCCAAGCAGGGGTGCCTTAGTTTAATACGAGGGTGCTGTAGGTTCCCTGCCAGTAGCAAAAACACCTCAGCCCTTCCAGTCCGGTGCTTCTGGGCGCTCGGGGTGGAGCACAAAGGTGTTTTTATATCAAGACGTATCGGCCAGGCCACAGGTGCGCAAAGCCTACGTGCAGCGAAAACAGCAGAGGCCTCAAGTGCCTCACAGGGGAACAAGATTTCAACTACCTGATACATCAAACTTCAAGGAGCAAAGCACTTTCTTTGACCGGGAACCATTCCACGCGTTAAACTGCCAGGTTATTTTATGCTTTCGGGTACCAGGATGTAAACCAACGCCACTCACCTCCCCACAAAACTCGCCTCCTTTTAAGACAGGCTTAGCCAACTCTGCTGCATAAAGCGAGAATTAGCTCGGTTAAGTATAACTCTGGGGCTTTCCAGCCTGGAAAGCTGAGCCACTGACTGAGATGGCCGGGGGGCACGTTTTTGCGACGGGGAGAGCCAGAGTTTAAACAAACAAAACAACAAAATTACAGATCTCTTTAATGATCCAGTTGTAACACGGGCGGGACCGGGGTGGGGGGGGTCACTGCACCGGAGCCGCTCCCGGGCCAGACCCGCAGCGGCACCACCCCCCGCCCCTCCCCCACTGGCCAGACACGCCCCCTCCTCCTCCTCACCGCGTCCCGCGCAAGACCCCCCGTCCCTTCCCCCCACCTCCGCCATCGCAGTGCCCTGACGGCCTCCCCTCACGGCGGCGCGGCCCGTGACCGACCTCTCCACCCAGTCCCGGAGGAAGGCCAGCTCCTCGGTGTGCAGCAGCGCCGGGTTCTGCTTGCAGAGCCGCACGAAGGCCCGCAGCTCACTCAGCTTGCGCGCGTCCATGGCGGGGCAGCGCGCTCACGAGCCCAACCGCCGCGCGGCGCCGCGGAACCTTCCAGCCCGCCCTGGCCACCCCGAGGACACGCCCCCCCGCCCCGCCGGGCCACGCCCACCCCGAGGCTTGGCCACGCCCCCCCGCCGCGCAGCGGCGGGAACGTTCTAGAAGTGAGGGGTTGAGTCTCCCCAGGCGGGGCGTTGCTCTCCCCCTCAGCCTTATCGCCCGCCTCCCTCTGCTGTAGCCTGATTTCTCCTCGCGTCTCACGCCGGGCGGGACAGGCGGCCTCCGCGGGCGCCTAACGTGGTGTTGCGCCGCTCATTGGCGGCGGGGCACGGCATGGCCGGGCTGGGCGGCCGCGCTTGTTGATGGTGTCAGTGCGCGGCGCCGCTGCCGGGGAAGGCCCCGCCATGCGCGGGCCGGGCCGGCGCGGGGAGGGGGAAGGGAGGCAGGGAGGGAGCTGAGCCCCGCGCGGGACGGGTCCCGCCGACATGTCGCACCTTCCGGCCCGCGGGCTTGTCGCGGCGGTGAGGGGCTGGCGCGGCTGCTCAGGTCAGACACCACCCCCCCTTCTGCGCCTTATTTCACCCCACCGGTGCAGCGCCACCAGGCCCGGCCGTCCCCGGGGTCTCGCTGAGCGTTTTCCCCGTTTAGGCACCGTCCTTCTCACGGGGGCGGGAGAAGGGTGAAGCTGCCTAAGGCCTCGTGTTGCTGTAGGTACGAGGGAGGCAGCTCGCTCCGGTAGCGGAGTTGTAGCCCCTGTCAGGGCTGAAGGAGGGGAAAGTGGTTTAATGTTTGAAAAATAAAGCAACGGTGTGGAAAGCTCCTCGCAGTCTTCAGAATACCGCTTTAGTTAATGCCGGATGCGTTCTGTCGCAAGCTATCCTGTTTCTCTTGTGTGTAAATGGAGAGAAACTGAAAACACTTTTTAAACTCTTCGTTTTGGAGAAGAAAAGGCTCAGGGGAGATCTTGGAGCAGCTTTCAGTGCCTAAAGGGGCTGCAAGAAAGCTGGAGAGAGGCTTTAGACACGGGCGTGTAGTGACAGGACAAGGGGGAACGGCTTTAACCTGGCAGAGGGAAGATTCAGATTAAGTACAAGGAAGGAATTCTTCCTTGTGAGGGTGCTGAGGCGCTGGCACAGGTTGCCCAGAGAAGCCCCATCCCTGACAGTGTTCAAGGCCGGGTTGGACGGGGCTTAGAGCAACCTGCTATAGTGGAAGGTGTCACTGCCTGTGGCAGTGGGGCTTGGAACTGGATGAGCGTTAAGGTCCCTTCCAACCCAAACCAGTCTGAAATCGCACAGGCGGCTATAATAATATTTCACTGCCTGGGTCTCCAGGCCGTTACTCCAGTCAGTCATGTAGTAGTGAATGCTTTATGTTACGACTATCAGTTGGCATGCATAAGTAATCTTCAATTAGTGGCTAATAATACAGGCTCCCACAGAAAATTCACAGTCTGTAAGTTTTGCTGTAAGCCTGTGAGTCTCAATTCCCTGAAAGGCAGGCAGCTGGTTTGCTTGTGTTGCACTTGCTTATGCTAGCAAAGACTTGATTATCATTTGTTCCAAGAATCCAGCGTTGTGCTATGGCAGCATGAATTGATTTTGTAGTAGCCACATGGCAAGTGACAGAAAAGAGAACCAGTTTCCAAAACATCAGCTGGTAGATGTTAGGAAACTGATTACAGCCTCCGTCCATGTGTCTCATGATGTGTATCTAGCACAAGCAATTTTCCAGCTGCAAAAGGCTGTGACAGAGAATTCCAAAGTTGGTAAAGCTTGTGACAGTTGTATTTCATTTTAGCTTTTGTCTTACCATGTGCACCCCCAGCTTCCAAATGCACACTTGTAATTCACTTTACAACTTGCCTGCTTTGTCTGTGTGTGGATTTGGAAGTGGGATACATAACTGTAAGCTTCTGAGGAACCATTTCCAGTTTGGGTAGTGCCACTATAAAGTAAATTAAATACATAAACACGGACTCTTTGAGTATCTTCTATGCAGAAAAAAAAAAAAGTTTTTTTTCTCAATCTGTTTTATGAATATTTGTTTCTTAGTTGAGTTGTGTGCATGTTGTTCCATAAACTATTGTGGTACACAACAAATTGAGAAGTTAAAGAGGGATATTCATGTCATGTAAGGTGAATGAATGATATTAAGAGTCAGACGATTGGAGCATAATTCTGCAGTTTTCTAACTGGAAAGGTCTGTACCTTGACATGGTGCGTTTCTTTTCCTCTAGTTTGCAAGTCATGTGCTCTCCGGAGATTTTCCATCCAGCCCGCCCAGCAGAAGAAGATTCCAAACCGGTATTTGGGCCAGCCCAGCCCTTTCACACACCCTCACCTTCTCAAACCAGGTTAGGTTCAGGCCCTGTATGAGCCAGTCATTGTTATTCTTTCTGGTCTCTATTTTTCTGAGATTTCTAGGACAGAGTATTGATTTGCTGCATCATACAGGTATGTGTGGTTTCAGCTGTTTATGATTACCTTCATTAGTCAGTAATTATATTTAGTAGCTCATTTCCTTGTCTGAGATGATATTGATTCCAGAAATAGGCTTCAACATGTTACCTTTTACCTTTTTCTCGTGGAGTGCTCAGCATCACTTGCTTGGATAGTGCAGACTTTTCATGGCAGTGGCATTTCGTGAGCTTGTTGTCCTGCAA
Organism: Strigops habroptila; assembly: GCF_004027225.2. Classification (NCBI taxonomy): domain Eukaryota; kingdom Metazoa; phylum Chordata; class Aves; order Psittaciformes; family Psittacidae; genus Strigops; species Strigops habroptila. The sequence goes on from NC_044279.2 coordinate 77,286,981, forward strand.
ATACATGTGATTTATATTAAGGGGAGACCTTTGTGCAAGCTGAACTGCCAGAATCTTTCATATCCAGTGTCTTGTGAGTCAAAAAACAGAGGTGTCATTGAGGAAAGAAGACTGGGGAGAAACTGATAGATGGACACCAATGGACTAAAGAACATGTCCCCTTCAGAAGAGTATTCAAGCAGTGAGGAAAAGAAGAAAAAGAGGCTTGTGGCTATGAAGTTAGATGGTACTGGTGAAAGGGATGCTGAAGTTGTGGAGTTTTTTGAGATTAATGAAAATAAGCACGTAGGTGTGAGATGACCATGATTAAATCTAAAAAAAAAAAAGATAAAATTATATTCAAGAATACGCCCAGGAGGCTATTCTGGTGCTGTGTTCTTTTTCCATGGATAGGTATACAGGGAGAACAGATTAATGTTATACTGGTATATCTAATTGTAGAATTATTCAAGTCAGAAGGAACCTCACAAAGTTAACCCTCTGCTCAAAGTCAGATAACTTCAATATTGGATAAGGTTGCTCAGGGCACTGATTAGCAGCTCACAGTAAGTGAGGCCGACCCTTTAGAAGTACTCACAACTGAAACACTCCAAGTGAATTCTAGTTGTCCATAGTAATTTTCCATTTAATAAAGGAGCTGTGCTTTCCTTAAAAGAATACATTTTTTATTGCAATTATTGTTTTAAAAAGCAAATGCCTTTAAGGCAAAGAGAATTTTCAGCCCTCACATTCGGAAGTCGAATGGGAATCCCTTGTTCTGCCCTGTTGCAGCTTCTAAGCTTCCCTGAGCTGTTGTAGTTAGAAAGCTGACTGGAATGCAGTGCAGCATAGGAAATTTGCAGTATATTACTGCAGAAATGTAAGGTCAGACTGCGTTGAAACAGTTTCTGTGTTCTCTGTGATTTCCAGATCTACAAAGTAAACCAAATATGGTGGTTTTGATGTTTGTTTGTTGTTTTGGTTTTGGCTTTGGCTTTGTTGTTTGGTTTGGTTTTTGGAGTTTTTTAAAGATTTTTACACCAAATAGGTGTTTGGATTTTGAAAGGGTGTAAATTTTAATGCAAATTCACTGCTATGATTTTCTTAAACACTTTTGTCAAGGAAAAACTTCATGGATAGAACTTCCCCTTCCCACCCCACTCATGCAAGAATCCACTTACAGTACAAGTTAAATTTCAATTTTTATTCTATAATTGTCACTGCACAATTCATTAGAGGAAAATAAGATTATTAAATTAGAATGTTAACAGTATGAAAATGCAGTCCGTGTTAAAATAGGGTATTAGCCAAAGTACTGATTAAGGCTTCTGTATTAATTTAGATCATAGTTAAGGAGTCTCACATTTTAAAAAATACATACTTCAGCAGCTGTTGGTTGTTCTTTCAACTTCAGTCTGGTTTTGGAGAGTATCTTGATCGCTGTACTTCGTATCTTGTGATTGGAGCAGTTCAAAACGTACTTCCATCTAAAAGATCATTTATGTAATTAGAGTCATTAGAAACATAGCATTTAACTTTGGAAAAATCCAAATTGTTTGTTATTGAGCAAAGCTCCCTCTGCCCTGGAGAGGACTTTTTCTCTTAACTGGAGTCTGACGCCAGCCTGCAGTTTGTGGTTTGTTTCTGCCTGGAGTCCTGTGACTGGTTAGAGTCTGCAACCTCTGTATCTCCCCCAGATCTCCCAGTATCTGTAACACTCAATCTGCCCATTAAGATTTAGAACTGGTTACTTTATGGCTTGACTTAGTTTGTATTTGAATAGACATTCTAGCTTTATCTGAGGAAATTCATGCTCAGCCTCAGGAGTTAATCTGTTCAATGTCCAGATGCTATAAACCCCATCAGTTTTCAGCAGTCAAAGTTCAGTTTGCCTTGCCCCTTCCCTGTTTTTTTACATGTTTCTCAGCAAACATTCCTCTGCTTTGAATGTTTGTCTGAATCTACCGAGTTTTGTGATTTCTGCCTTTGCACACAAATAAATAACAGAAAATCCAATTGAGTAAAACACATTTCTGTCTTTGCATGATGGAGGAGCAGTTGAGTGAGGATGTACTGTAGGGGTGGAAACTGAAGAGGTGCATGGGAAAGGAATGGAAGAGCTTGTGAGGGATTACAACGAAGCAATGCATATGAAAGGCATCAGGGAGCAGGCAAGAATCAGGCATGCAACTAGTAAAACTACCTTGAATTTCTCAATCTGATTTGGTTTTTATTCATAGGAGAAGTAACCCCAGGATTGTCACAGGTGGAATATGCTCTTCGCCGACACAAACTGATGGCATTGATCCGGAAGGAAGCCAATGGCTGGGATGGATTGGACCACACAGTGATTCTGCTATCCAACCCCACCTACTACATGAGCAATGACATCCCCTACGTTTTCCACCAGGACACTAACTTCCTGTACCTCTGTGGGTTCCAGGAGCCTGACAGCATCCTGGTCCTGCAGAGCATTCCTGGCAAAGCACTGCCATCCCACAAATCCATACTTTTTGTGCCCCGGAGAGATCCAAGCCGAGAGCTGTGGGACGGGCCTCGATCAGGCACCGATGGGGCAGTTGCTCTCACAGGAGTGGATGAAGCTTACACCATTGAGGAGTTCAGGCACTTGGTGGCCAAGTTGAAAGGTAACAGAAAATGGAGGGGGAATGAGACAAGATGTGGTTTGCAAGGTCTGATGGTACGTGTTTGAAAGGTGGTCTGTGATGCCAATTCAAGACTATGATGAACTTGCAGAGACGCAGGGGATATGCAGTATGACAAAGGCTGTTGGAAATTCTCGTTAGCTTCTTGAGGGTCACCAATGGAAATGAAGTTCTGAAAATAATAGTTTTTCCTCCCCTCTGAATTTCTTGTGAATCCATTTGAATGCCAGTTGCACATCTGTGAAATGGGCAGGGTAAGTAACAGATCATCTCAAACCATATTACTGTTTTAGTCATGTCTTTTGCTGACAGCGCCAGAACCACATAACATGTAGGAAACTTGAAGCTATTTTATTCATAATAGACTTGGAAAATGATCCACGCAGGAAGGTTGTTAGCCCACTCACTCTTTTTGTCTAGATGTTGAGTTACGAACATTGCTGTCCTTTAGACAGGTGCTTCTGCGTCTAAGCTCACCATGTAGCCTCAATATTTACAATCCAGGGTGAACTTAAATGCATTAGAAATTGAAGCTGAAGGCTTATGACAGTATAAAAAGGGCAAGTGCTTGGGGTATTACACAAATAAATAGAGTGAATTCTGGAGTCTTAAATACCATCTTGGATTCTAGTTATTTTGTTTCAAAAAAGGATATATTGAAAATAGAAAAGTCCCAGAAAAGGCAATAAGAATGATCAAAACTATGGAGAGATACATGTATGTGTGAGATACATGCTGAACAAACCTGCTCAGTTCGAAAAAGAGAAAATGGAAGGTAAGGTGTGTAAGAGAGATGTGTAAGGTTATGGAAAGTGCCGATAGGATGAGTAGGAATGATTAGTTACTATTTTTCTTAATTTACAAACAAAGGGAACACTGAATAAAATGATCTCATGGCAGGTTTTGACACCTTTTAAGTTGTAGATCATTCATGGAAGGTTTGGAATGTCAGAAGTATAAATGGATTCTGAAGTGTTTAGTTCTACAGGGGAGAGGTCCATGAAAAGCAGTTCATCACTGTTATGTTTCAAGATGCAGCCTTGAAATGAAGAAACCAGAAGTGGGGAGGATGTGCTAAGGGAAATACTCTTTTGTTAGTGCCCAGTTTCTTAGAGACTTTTTGTAAGCACCTGCTAATGGCTACTGTCACCAAAGAAAGAGGGCATAGGTAGACATTAGCTGGGAGTCAGCGTGGCTTTTCTACTCAATTCCCATTTAAAATGCTCCTGTGGGGAGAATGTGGGTGCTAACTCTGATATTCTAAATAAATTTCCATATAGGTAAATGTTTGTCCTCAGTAAGTTCATCTTCTCTGAACGGCTGAAATAAGCAGATTCCATGTGATGAGTAAAAGGTAAATTGCCTCACAGCTCTGGGGAGGCAGGCTAAATGAGAGACTGATTCAGAATATGCACCACTGTAGTGCAGTGGCTGCTTAGCTTATATACGTGCAACTTTGATATGCAAAGTCTGAATGGATCTGTGCAAGACACATATATTCAGTGATAATTGTAAAAAACAATATTTGCATAGAGGTGGGGATTTGTCCAATCTACATGCTGTGAACTGGTAATCTTCTAGATTTTGAAGAGATCACTAGTATCCTGTGACAGTGAAAGTGCCTGTCTGGTCTGTTAATGCAGATTCAGAGGAAATTAATTTCTCAAACATGGCAACAGGTCTCGTTAAGGAGGAGTGAGTTTGTTCAGTATGGGGAGGACATTCTTCATTTACTTATGTCTATTTCAGCTTTTATTTTGTATTCCAGGCGAGTCAAACATTGTTTGGTACGACTTGGCAAAACCGGTGCATACAGAGCTGCATTCCAACTACCTGCAGCCCCTGGCTGAGATAACAGCTCGAAACAAAAACCACAGCCAGCGCATCCGACATCTAGTGCAAAACCTTCGTCTGATCAAATCTCCTGCAGAGATTGAAAGGATGAAGATAGCTGGACGGGTGACTTCAGAGGTATGGGGTCGTGTGCTCTCCAAATGAACGCATTCCTTTAAAGAAGAAAGGGGAGAGGGCTGTTGATGGAGTGACATGGGTTGGAAGGATAGCCTTGGCCTAATCTGTTGTTTAACTGCTGTGTCTTAATCATCAGCTGGGCTCAGCTCCCTCAATATGACGAGGAGAAACAGGCAGCTGCTTGGACTACCAGCTTCTCTCAATTAGTGCAACTCCTGCGAAGACAAGCCAGCAGCTATTGGACTTTCTTTAAAAGCAGTATCTATTCAGGAACAGGGGTAGCCTCTTCACTCTTTTCCCAGCTTCGCCTCTTCTTCCCCACGCCATTTTCTTTCCCATTTATCCTGTTGATTTTTAGGAATTGGGATTTTGTGAACACATTGTCTGTCTTTGTCTCCATATTACCCCTTCTCCGTCAAATATCTTTTGAACTCATTGGTCCGTTTGAAACAAATCTGACAGGTACCTCAAATGCAAGTATGTTTTTGTAAATATTATTAAACTAGGTAGCCAAATAGGAGAGGCACAGCTTGTCTTTCTCTGAAGGAAATGCTGCATAAGGCACTCCTGTTTACATGGGGAAATCCATAGGTGAGGCAACTTGTAAAATGCCAACCCACGGGATCAGCTTCAATCACCTAATCCTTTTTTACAGCCTGTCAGAGTCCAAATACAGTTACATGGGGAACAGAGCTTGATTGGTTCTAGTGTTGGCAGCACTCTGCGTTTTCAGCTGCTTCTGGTTCCTCTGTCTGGGCCAGCTGATTTTAGGCCTTCCACAAAAGACAGCAGGTAAAAAAAAACAAACTTCCTTCAAGTTCAGTTTCCTTTGCTAACTGAAAAGCCCTTGTTTTTCATAGGCTTTCACAGAGACAATGTTTGCCAGCAAATCCCCAGTGGATGAAGCCTTTCTGTATGCAAAGGTGAGTAGCGTATTTGTCCTTCGCCCAAGTTATGTGGTTCCTTCACCCAAGGACATGTGGAAATGTCAATGTGAGGAATTCTTCAGTTGTACTTCTTGTACGCTTATTGAAGGAACATAGTGGTTGTCTAACTTTATCTGCTATTTGTCTTTTTCTACTGTATTTAAATGCAAAACCTTCTAAACTTCTAAATGAGAAAGTTATTTTATAATACAGTTCTATTGTGCAGAATTTAAGTACTTATAACACCTATTTCTAAAGCCTGCTTCTCTTGACTCTAGCCTTTTACTATATCAGATTACCACAGCTATCTTGAAGCAGTGTAGATGCACCTCTTACAAAATAAGGACTAATTGGCTGACACATTTAGTAAGGAATTCTGTAAGGAATTGCAATGAGATGCCTGTTTTAGAAACATCAGCAGGATTTAGCCCTCTGTTATGACATAGGTGGGCCTGTGCTGACACAGCACTGAGCAGCAGTACTGACTTGTAAAGAAAATTATTTTAATTAAAGGTTATTTTACAGATAATTTTTTCACTCCAGATCAAGATTGTAAAACCTACTTTACTACATGTAGGCATCCCGGACTGTTCTGTTCCATGTGGTTTTGGTAATTGTAGAAAAGACATGTTGTTAGTGTATTGAGGATATAGAGGATCTTTATAGATGTAAGTTTATTCATTTCCATGCTTTCGTCAGTCTCATCACTTCAGAAAGGTAAAGGTCTTGAGGCTTACAGTGCCTTTTTTTTTCTTTCCCTTTGCACATCCAGGTAGTTCATGCTTTTAATCCTTCTCAGTTCAACAGCCATGAAAACAGATGCTGCTGTAAATATGCTGGTACTTTGTAAAAAAGACAACAACAAAACATGACTGATGTCATGCTGACATTTAGGATCTTTGAAAATCTGCAAAGTCATATTGCAACTAACAGCATTACTTTATGCAAGATCAAATCCTCACCTCATTTATGACAATGTAATGAATGGTACAGTATTGAATAGCTTGCACCAGGAAAAGCTTAAAACACTCTCCTGAAAAGTGGATAGTTCTATAATTTTTTTTCTCCAGTGTTCTTGAAAAACCATCAAAGCTGCTTTCATTTAGTGAATTCACTTTCCTGTTTCACTTTGTGTTGTACAAATTAAGCAAACAGTTGTAGGACATAAATTATAATAGCCCTAGGGCAGTTAATCACCTGAATCAGCGCTGACAGTTTCTTTCTCTCTGAATTGGTATTCCAGTTTGAGTTTGAGTGCCGGGCTCGTGGTGCTGACATCTTGGCATACCCCCCTGTTGTTGCTGGTGGCAGCAGATCAAACACTTTGCACTATGTGAAGAACAATCAGCTCATCAAGGTAAATCAATGTGCTGTTTAGTAACTTAAAAATGCAGTCCACACCATCCCATACGTGTCCTTTGTTTTGACTGAACAGATCAAAACACTTTAATATATTTTTTCAAGTGAGAGGGGAAAGGAATCCTTTCCTGGTTAGCTTTACTGTCAGTGAGAGATTAACTTCACTCCACGTAGTCTGTTTCTGCCCTCTTTGCGCTTGCTGCAGTATTTCCTAACAGTGGAAGGGCTTGTGAACAAGCTCGCGCATCAGCTAGGGAGCATGTCTGCTCCTACACCAGTTGGGTTTCAACCTCACAAAAGAGGAAGAAGGGACTCACGTAGCAGGCAGAGTGAAGGCACTGTTGGGGGTCATCTGCTGTCACTTGCATTGCTTGGCCATGCTTTGCAACAGAAGGTGCAATAGTGCGTTCTTGCTCTGGTGAAGCTGAAAAGCATTTTGGACTCCAGGTAGGCCAGCAAGGCAGGAAGGGAGAAAAAGGAGGGAAAAGATCAGCATTAAATGTTGAGAGGTAGATTAGATGGCTGTAGGGAAATTAATGTGTCTTGTCTTATTTTGAAGATTCACGTTATTGAATTGAACCCTCTCCAGCTTTCCTGACAATACACCTTTAGATTCAAATAAGTATTTTCAGGAGCAGTATTCTCCTACTGCTCTACTTGTGATGCACTTTTCAGAGGAGCTTGTTTTTCGTTTGTCTTAATGCAGGATGAAACTTTCTCACTAGCGTTATCTTTTCTTGAAGCTGGCATGCTAGCAGACCTTGAAACAATCTGCAGAGACAAACAAAAAGATAGGACAAACACAAAAGATACGACAGGCTGCTTTTGGCAGAAATAAGCCTCCTCTGTTGTACTGACATCCAAGGTCAGGAATGCTCATGTAACTCCAGTTACTTCTGTTCAGTTGAATGACCATGACTTCTTTTTTCCCAAAACTGTTAAGTAGGAGGTTAAACCTGTAAACTTGACTCTTTCTTTTCCTCTGTGTGCTGCTTCCTGCAGACCTTGTTGCCAAATAGGCTAACAAAGTGCCTAATTTGGAAGGTATCTGAAGGCTGCTTATGGCTTCATGTAGACTTTATTCAATCCACCACTTAGTGGACTCAGCTTTAAAGGAGCAGGACAAAATGTACAACATAAAGCACTTACTGGATATCAAACCACAGGCTGAATTCCCTGTTACTTAGCTTGTTTAATTGCTGGGAAAGGACAGGGACTATAATTTTATATTTTACTTAAAGAATTAAGTGAGGTTTTCTGGGGGAAAAAAACCCAAACCAACAAACAACTATTTAAATGGATAGCTAAAGGCCTGTCTATTCAGTGGGATAGGGAGATCTGCTCACTGCTAGTTAATCTACTGTATAAGTATTTGTGGCACTTAACTGTACACAGTGATAGTAGCTAGCACTGGACATAGTGGCAGCAGTGAAGTTCTGCTTCTTATTTTTTCCCTTAATGTACTAGAATTATTCCTTGTCATTTCACACTATGGCTGCTGGCACAGTCACCGATCTGTGGAGTGAATATAAAAGGCATTGGATTCCATGCAGTGTAAATCCATAGAGAATTTAGTCCAAATTTTTTACAGATCTCACTGCTCTAATTCTTGTTAGCCCTTTTAAGGAGGGAAGGCTAAGCAGTGGTTTTGTTCCTGGACCTTTGCCTTTTTTGAATGGTTTTGGAAGATGTGCAGTCCGTGATTTAATTGACAAGGAACAGTTTTGCTGAAGTGAATTGGAGGTTCACTTCCAAAAGTTTTTTCTTCATGACCAGATAGATTCAGAAGTGTATCTTAGAGCAGTCAAGGAAGTCCCAGAAGAGAACAGGGAAGATGGTAGAAACTATTCAACAGAGCATTTATAGTAGTGATACACTGTCAGAGAAGTCGTTTCACTGTGTCCTTCTACTTGTGACAAGGCTAAATCTTTAGATGCTAGCTATCTTGTGGGTAGCTCAGAAATCCATGCTTTTGTTGCAAACCCCTTTTGTCTCCATCACTAGCAGAGAACTTCTAGTGAAAGGAGTCACTGGTGTAATTTGCTGGAGTAAGCGACCCAGGTGTGAATGGAACCAATGTTTCAGAGTGCAGCTTAGTTCAAGGAAAACGCCTCTTTTTACTCCAAAATGTTTGCAAATCAGTGTGTTAAGATTTCAGGCTGTAGATAAGCATAACAGTCAGAAACTACCTCGAAGTGAAACAATTCAACTAGAATAGCCTATTTATGAACAGTAGCACCTGGGGATGTTGTTCTGCAAAATGAGTTCACATCTCTGCAGCTGCTTTGCAAAAATAAATACATAATCTCCTTTCCTGCTCTCAGACAGAAAAATCAATTCAGTTAATAGCCAGACTGACACACAGGGCATTTTTTCCTGTTATTCTCCAGGATGGTGAACTGGTCTTGCTGGATGGTGGGTGTGAGTCTGCCTGTTACGTAAGTGACATCACACGTACCTGGCCTGTCAATGGAAGGTAAGCTGTGATACGGCTGTTTGGAAGATCTTCGAGAAGCTCTTAAATAATTGATGGATTGAGTGTATGTGTATTTAATCTCTGTGTGAGTAGTTTTAACTTTTCTCATTCTGCGGTTCTTCAGAGTAATCAAATTATATAAAGTAATCTTTCAGCACGAGAAGCTGTATTCCCCACTGCCTCATTAATTGCTACATGAATATGTGTGATTACTGCTATTTCCAGCTATTACAGCATACTTAAAGTGCAGAGATGGCTTTTGTGCATTCAGCTGTGGCTGACTTTGGTCGTGTGTAAGAAAACAGAGTTTAGTTGACCTGTACATGGTTCTGTCAGTTGTGAATTTGGTGGTGTGATGTGCTGTGGTTGTGTGTTTGATTCCTGTATGTTTTGGCTCAAGTGCATTCTTTTCCTTGCACTAGCTTTGCCAGACAAGGCATCACACAACATGCCCTTCAATACACTGGGCATTTCATGTAAGGAGCCAGTTGCTTTCCTTTCTGACTTTTCCTGCTCCAACATTGAACTAAATCCATCCCTAGAATATGTTCTAGAGGTTTAATTGTGAGAAATGTCCTTTGTTCCTTTTCTCACTGGTTTTCAGGTTCACCAAACCCCAAGCAGAATTATACCAGGCTGTCCTGGATATCCAGAAATCCTGCCTGAGCCTCTGCTCCCCAGGTGTGAGTCTAGAAAATATCTACAGTCTCATGTTGAGTCTTATTGGACAGAAACTGAAAGAATTGGGGGTCCTAAAGAGCAGCATCACTGACAGCCACTTCTTCAAGGTACTTGAAGTTTTTATACTCCAGCTTCCCCCTACTAGACCTGCCTATTTTCTCCTTGGGTTATCTTAGTGTCCTTAGTTTGCCTCAATAATATGCTTTTGAGACGCATCTTCAAATCATAGCTACACATTGTGCTTTAGTTCATGTTTGGGGCTGATCTCAGCCCAGGACTGGATTTCTCTCAGACAAAGCTAAACTTAAAGATGTGTTTCAACCATCCTGTGCACAGTTTGGTCTGAAGTAACCCTCCAGTCTTGTATACATACAGTGTGAATATTTGTTCCTCAGCACTTGCCATTTCACTCTGCAGATCCATTCCCATTGGTCTGCACTACTTGTTAGTGTAGATGCAGCTTTAAAGTACAGACCATTTGAAGGGGCCTGTAGACATAAGACAATAACACAAAATTCTGGGTCCAAGGCTGTCAGCAGGCAGTTAGTCACAGCTTTGTGATCTGTGTAACAGCATAAATCTGCAGTGCCACCAAAAGGTGCAGCCCATCTTTCTCTGTCATTCCACCTGCTGCCTCTTCTGCACCATTTTGTGTCAGTATTGGGCTTTTCAGAGCTACCTGGTGTACAAGACTGGGAAACTGGTCTGCCTTAGAGCTGCACCTGCAGCTAAAATAGGATTGGTTTGCAGTTAGAGAAGTTTATTTCTAGTCCCACTCACTGCAAACCTGCATGATTGCTGATGCCAGTACAAGAAAGGTGGCAGAACCAGGTGACAGAACTACCCCTTTGGCAGCAGAACAGATTTCTGCCAGATTTAATTGCCCTACATTTTCAGTGCAATAACAGCACAAGTTCTTGCCTGTGAAGAGAGGCTATTGTGCCGGTTTTTCTCAGCAGGTGACAGCACAGCCCGGTGAGACCAGTGTCTGCAGCTCAGTCCCCAGTGAATGTGAGGAGCAGGGGCAGAGGAGGAATTAGCTCTGATTCCCGCTGCCAAGGAGCTCCTCTCTGGAGGGAGGGGGATTCGGGTGGCAGGGGGTGGAGAGGGTGTTGTCTGTGTCCTATAGAGGTGAATTAAAATCCTGCTGTAGCTATGGAGTGAAATCAGCACAGCATCTGCTCTGTTGTGCATAGGAGACCTCTTTGCCACATCGCCTAGCAGCTGTGTCAGCTATTGCCAGTTGTCAGGGTCTGCTGATGGGAGCAATGCAGGGCTAGGATGTTTAAGGGATGGAAAGGGTTGGGGCAGAAAACTAAAGTCTTGCCTGACATGCTGAGGTGGTGATGGGCTTGGGCTGTTCTTTGCAGTGAGGAGGAGATGCAGACTGAAATATGCTCATAATAGGCACCTGGTACTGGTAGGTTTTGAGGGCCATCCAGGTCCAGTAAATGGAAGGCAGGCCCTTATAACTAGTCATGGCAGTAACATTGCTAGTCGAGCACATAACTGTTCTGTCTCTTCTCCCCATCTTTTGTATTGGAACAACAGGTTGGGCTGTGTTTAACCGCCTCTGTGACACTTGTTTTGTCTTCTGCCAGGCAGTTCGAAAGTACTGCCCACATCATGTGGGCCATTACTTGGGCATGGATGTTCATGATACCCCGGATATATCCCGATCACTTCCGCTCCAGCCAGGCATGGTAATAACTGTTGAACCAGGTAAAAAGATAGTGGTGGACGAAAACATGCAACACTGAGGGTAACAATACTGCTTTCAGTAGTTAAATGGTCCCTCTGACCAAAGCATTCGGGTCCTTTCTGGTGAAATTGAAAATAATTACAGTATTGGAAAACCTGAAGTTATTCCCTTCCCAAAGTCAGTATAGTATTAGAAAACCCCGTTTCCCTCCCAGACACAGCCAAGGTGACGAACTGTGTCTGTGCAGCAGGAAGAGAGTAATGTAGACCTCAGACTGTTAGCGTTTGACCCACAGCAGCACAGGTCAATCACAGTGCAGAGAAGCAGGGTCAATTCACTTGTGCTGTGGTTTGTGTTACTGTGACTGAACTACTACCAGTCACTGGTAGTGTAAGTCTCAAGCATTGCAGTCTGCAATTACAGGCATTCACAACTTAGCTTTGCAGATTAGGCATTTCACATTGAATCTTTCTTTCTGCTTGTCACTGGATTTGGAGCTGTCAGCTGGAATCTGATATTTAATGCTTGGCTCTTCTCTCTCTCTCTACTCAGAACATTGTTAAAATCATCACTGTGAACATAGCATTGAGAGCAAGAAGTGCAGAAAGGCCAGTTATAATTGCAGAAGTTTCTTTTAACATGCCTGTAGGTACTGAGGAGCATTTTCCTTTCTTTGCCTACCAACTGCCATGAGTGAGGGGAAAGAGTAGCTTTCCTTATTAAAAATTTTCAGGATCAGACTCATGCTGCTGAAAATCCAACCCTGCTCTCATGGTGGTGCAGTAAGGGAAAGGTATTACTCTGGAGAGTGCTGTGTGTTTTAATTCCCTTTCTTCTTTCAGGCATTTATATCCCTGAGGATGACATGAGCTCCCCGGAGAGGTTTCGTGGCATTGGTGTGCGCATTGAGGATGATGTTCTGATAACAGAGGATGTGCCTCTCATCTTGTCTGCTGACTGTCCCAAGGAGATCTACGACATTGAGCAGATCTGTGGCCGCAAGTCATGATGCCCCTTCTCTGCCTCTTTCATCCTCTTTGGGAGAAGCAGGGCTCCAGGGATACACATTCTCATAGTTGTCAAGTGATGAAGGGTGATGGCTGTTTCCAAGACTGGGGCTGGATGAAAAAGCAAAGCGACGTTTTCTGTGTGTATTTTCCTTCTGATTTGATTAGTGCTGATGCTGAGCTGTTATAGGACATGGGGGTGGATTCATCCCTCTGCTGTGGGGATCCAGGTCTGGTGTCCTTGGAGGGATGAGTTTTATCAGTGCCACCAGCAGGGCTTCTGCCTCGTCCCTCTCCAAGTGCATAGGTGTAACTGCTGAGGCTGGGGCCCCCTTTTTGAACCTTCAGCAGTAGTTTCACAATAGATTTTAAAAATGAAGCTTTGATAAATGCTGTTTTGGGGGCATAAAGTGTATCAGACAGCTTTGATTTTTGTCGAGCCCTGGAAGGAAGGGGTTTGGTAGTCAGGAAGATGGGTTTGGTTGGGAGGTAGTTTTATCTGAAGCCTGTAGAGAACACTTCTAGTACTTTAAATGTAAGGATGTGTTTGGGCCTTGTGCAGGCATATGCAAAAGAGGCCAGCAGTAGGGAAAAGCATCTTGTCTGCTCTTTCAGCTTACTGGAGTGTTTGGTAATTTCAGAAAGGACAGATAGGACTCAGAAGGTAGGACATACCCATTCTTGCTGTCTTCCACATTCCCTTCTTTTTGTCCTACATGTGCCTCCTGTTCTGGGCCTGCCTCTACCCTGGGAGCAGGGCAGTGTTGACTGTGCTGTACTCCACTGGTGAGCTGCTGGTCGTCACCTAGATGTGAGGTGTCCAATTCTGGGACACTCACAGCATCTTTCTGGTTTATGCTGTAAGTGCCAGCAACTTCAGCAGTGTATTTTTGAGGACTCTGCCCTGTGGCTAGTCTTGAGTCTTTCTATGTCTTTTATATGGGATTTAAAGTAATTCTCTTTTTCAAAACTCTGAGGGCATGATCACAGCTGCCTTTTGGGTTTTGCCAAGTGCAGTCAGTAGCTAATGCTCAGTGATAGTATTTTTGAGGCAGCTGCAAATGTAATTAGGGGCTATGATAGATGACGAGAAAGGGAAGAGTTGTCTTTCCTTGACATCAGCCTAAAACACAGGCCAATGTTTACAGTAGTAAATAGACTTACTAGAGGCAAACATGGCATCTGTTTATTTATTTAAAATATTTTGACAATCAGCTATTTAACATGTCTGAAAAATGCCTCTCATCAGTGCATGTCCTTTTATTTATGCTTGCTGTTGCATCACATCATACTTCCTTTCTGATGGTAGCTTTCAGTATTTTTCATCTGTTATTCTCAATTTTCTTTCTTTTTCTTTTCTCTTCCTATATTGTCTTATCTTTGACCCACTATAACATCACTGCTTCCTATCCATTTTGCTTTCTAATCAACGTCACTGCCTCTTCCCAGGTTTGCCCTAATTCCCCACAGTGAATGTAGTCAGAAGCATGAGGGAAAGGTAGTCAGGGTTCCTGAGGTCAACCTCTGGCTCTGTTGCTATGTAACCTCGAGCAAAATCGGGGGGGTGGGTTCTCTTTTGCTTTTTTATTCTTTCCAGTGTTTCATTTCACTTAGTGAAGGCCAAATGGACAGTGTCTTTCATCTGTCGTTGCTTTTAGTAGAATCTGGGTGCATGCACCAGGATGCCCAGGGTGCGTGCTGGGTGCCCAGGGTTTGAATTGGGCACTTGAAAGGCAGCCAAGACCTGCCATAATTTTGTTTTTTAAGCATGATGAGAAGTAACTGCTTTTACAGAGTTTAGTATATCACATTTCACCTGGTTAAGAGAATCTGCTAATGCAATCTGCTTGGTGCTCATGCATTACAGTGATACATACAATGTAAATCGTTAGCAGGAAGGCATGGTAAGTGTGGACACAGAACTGATGAATACTTCTGATGTTCTGATCTGTAACATATTTGTGGTTTCAATTACACCTGTTAGAGCCATGTGAACTGAGACAAATATTGGATTTTGGAATTATGTGAGCAACTTAAAATAACATTAACTGAGAGCTACATGTGTGTGCTGATCTGCACATCTGCCCATGTACCTAGCCGAGTTAATAATTGTACTTACTGTAAATAACACTTTGAAATACTTATTTTTAAAATAGAACAATTTGTAGAAAGTAGTTTTACAAGCCATCAAGATACATGGTTACTTAATAGATAGAAACACCTCCAGAAAGAGGAGTATTTTCCAGGGGGATTTATAAATTATCTATAACCTGTCTTGGACTTGAAATAACATTGTCAAATGGAGGCACACACTAGTTCCTACTCCTCTCAGGAAAATCTTGCAACTTGCAAACACCAATAGATCTTAGGAATGTTGTGGATGAATGTTTCTCAGTAAAGAAGCATTTGTGACTCTGCTGAGTGGGGAGTAATGGATTTGCTAGGGCTGCTGTGCCCCACCGTGCCACTTGTGTCTGATTTGGGCTGTGCATTGCTCCACATTCTGTAGTTCTGCCACAGCAGTCAGCCATTTCTGCAGCATAAGCTGCTGCTAATGTTTTGAACCTGTTGTTCCATGTAAAGAAGAGTGCATTTTGCAAAATGTATTAAATTTGAGTCTTATCAACCTGAATTTTTGAAGGCTTTTTCTCACTTGTTGCACAAGTGGATAACCAGAGTATCATCTGGGACCTACACACATGCCGCAGTGTCCCTTGAATGCAGTCAAATCCATGAACGTTTTGCATGACCTTCACCAAGAAACTCTAAAGAATCCCTTCTCTGGCTGCAGGTCCCCGTGTGTACCTCCCCGCTCGCCAATGCCATACTGCCACATTTACAGCCTGTCTCTGCCGTAGAAGAGATTCCTCACTCCAACCACTTGGGTGCAGGAGCAGCTCTCGGTGGCAGCACAAGTCACCAGCTGCTTGATGAGGGCATTGGTGCGATCACTGCAAGCAAAAGGGGAATTGAGGTATATGCAAGTTCACTTGGGGAGAGATTTTACTGCAACTGTGGCACAGGTCTTAAGGGCATCGGAGTAAGAGAAAATGAAAGCCAGCCATCCCTATGGAAAAGCTGCTTTGCTTTCAGAGGAAGCCCAGGAGGCTTTTAGCATTGCCATTTCACCTTCTACCAGGGGACTGCTTTGCCTTGCAGAGAACTAGTTAGTAGTAAAATCCTGTTGTTAACATATGGTCTGAGCAGAGGTGCTAATTTGCAGGTATGTTTCTGCCATCCAAGTGGAAAGAAATTTGGCATTTGACACAATTTGGCATTCTGTTATCTGTGAAGAATACAATATGTCTTTCCTAAAATTGAATTTTGCAAAGGAACCTTGTGGTGTAGGAAAAGGCAAATTGAGGGAGCACGTAAAAGAAAATGAAGGTGGAGGTTTTGGGGAATGTACAATGCGTGGAGAAGATTCAGGGAAAGGGTATGATCTGGAGCTGTGGGGATACGTGCAGGTGGATGCAAGAGCAAGGAGAGAACAACAGGGTATAAAATGGCTATGCAGTGTGTTGTCAGAGTAGTGCAATAGCTTCAGGAAACTGGTTATGTTAACCAGGAGACCCTGATCGATTTGTCCTACTCAGGAGGGGGGAACAAAGGAGTCAGATTGTATTGATGAACTTGGTCTTAGCAGTTAGTTTAATTATTTCTTTTAAAAATCAATAGAATTATCATATGAGAAAGTTTTTTGCAGTTTCATGTTATTGATCATATGTCATATTTTAAATAATGTGAAGGAGAAAAAGTACATTTCTAGACAAAATCTTCATTACTATGGAGAGCAAGGCTGAGGTTACCTGCTCTTATGCTACCCAAATTACTGCTGTGGAAATTTAGTAATTACTCTCAGGAGAATTACCATAAAGCAAAAAGAGTTAGGGTTAAATTTAGAAAAAAATCTATACAAGATAAAGGACAAAAATGCTTTAATTATGATGAGATGCTTAATACTTTGTGTAATTGGATAACGAAACTCTGCACTGCAATAAATTGACAAATTTTTATTTCTTTTGAACTGAGTTGTCCCAAATCCCGTATAGGCATCTCTTCATTAGTATGCAGATCTAAACTGCATTGAAGTTCATAATTTTCTGGGATCATTACAGCATCTCTCTTAAATATGCTCCCTACATGCATGCTCAGCCTCCACTTGATTAAAAACCATCGTTAGGACACTGTCACAATGCTGGCTCTAGGAGTGGATCTGACTTAGAAAAGTCATTGTATTTCAGAAGTGTAACATGAAGTTATATTTTAAAGCAGAATTTACAATTGAAATGGACAGCAAGGCATGGTGGGCTCCATGGTGCTCAGTTTCTCCCCTCAGCTCCTTTCTCCTTCTCAGAGTTTGTCTTGCTGTCTTAACTGGCTGCCAGCCCTGAGCTTTCCTCACTAGCAGCGAGTGGAGCAATGAACCCCTGTCTTCCTATGATGCCTCGGCCCAGCTGGTTGTTTCTCTGAAACACCACCTGATATTTGGCTAACCAGAACCAGACTCTTCAGAAGATGGGAAGAAAGAAGCAAGGAAGAATTTCCATGTCCTCCATATGTGTTGCCTTCTCTTGCTGACTCATACCACGTATGCCTTTTTAACTACCATGACAGAGTTATCTATTAACAATGGCAAAGAAAAAATATTTCCTGAGTAAGTCTGATGACAAGATTTTTGAGCAAGTGAAAGGTTAACAAGAAAGCTGGTTGTAGGCCCAGGAGTGAGAATGGCTACTGTAGGGTTCAATCTGTTCCTTCCCCTTGGATGCTGGGGAAACAAGAAGCACTGCAAGGAGCCGTGTGCAGTCTTGGTTTGGGAGCTTCTTGCAAATGCTGGTCTCCAGCATGGTGTGGTTGGCCAGAACTGACAGTGGTTGAAGCTCTGTTGGTTTTCTCGTCTCAAGACCATAAAGAGCCTGTGGCTTTTTGAAGGAGTTCACAATTCTGGCAGCAGAAGTTGGGAAAACTAAGCCTGTGGTTCAGTCATCAACTAGAAGTTTGCAGTCCAGCAAAACTGGTTGAAATGCAGTTTTTTCTAGGGAAATTGGCATACTGTGTTTTTTGTCAGTAAATCAGGGGAATATGAACAATATTGTGTGAGAGGGAGGCAAGCTCAGGTCCTTTTTATTCCCAGGCAGAACAAGGCTTCTGCCTCGGTGTGCACTTTTGGGAGGTTAATGCAAAAGGGGATTGGCTGCTGATCCAAATTGAGATTAAGCAGTCTGACTCTTGTACCAGGAAATATTTAGCAGATGCCAAATAATCTGTTATCATGTGAATCTTTTACTCAGAGAAGTAGTGCGTAAGTTTGGGGATAATATACTTTGGTTTTCCAGTCTAATGTGCACACGGAGTGCAACATGTAACATCAGTTTTGCCTATGGGAGCTACAGCCAATACCTCTGTAATAAATATTACATCTCAGTTGTGTACAGGTAGCAAACATTGTAGTCATTCAGAGAAAGTGCAGCTGTTAATGGTACAAAAGGGGCTGGGGTTTAAGCTTTCTTAGTGCAGGTCTCATTCCAGGCTACAAAACCTGGTGTTCCCAATACTGCCTATGAACACCCTTTCTTACCTCCACTTGGGAGACTGATCATGACTATCGAGCGGCCTCTGTGAAGTTCATCATTTGTGTTGACACTTCTGTGCTGTTGTCCTAATGCGCCATCAGGATCCTATTTTGATCTGGTAACTGCTTAATGGTTTTAACATTGCTTCTTGGATAGACAAGGTTTGATATGGCATCAGGGATTAGGAGAGTTCCTACCATGGGATTGGAACTGCTGCGGAGCTGGGTCTGGCTGACTCCTCACACACTGTGTATATGCTCCCTCAGCCCAGTTGCAAATGGCTTCTCGTACTCAGAGGGGCAGAGAGACACGGCTCAGGAATCTCCAGTCCTCACATCACCATGCAGCTGCCCACGTCACGGAGGCCTTCGGTCTCCAACTGTTCTTCTGACTGTTCCCCCTCCAGACTTGTACCAGAGCGTGGCTGAAACAGCCGTAGCCTCCTGTGTGCTCGTTGTAATGACTTCTTGTCAGATTCCGTAAGTTTCTGCTGAGGTTCCTGTGGTGTGTTGCAGATGTCTGGTATGTGTATTGCTTTCTAATTTATAATTTACCCTGTTCTTTTTTCCAAGAGATGAGCTTTTTAACAGCTATATGGGTGTTACTGTGGTGACTGTAACCAGGCAAAAACATACAGTTTGTATAGAGATAGTTCTACATTTGTGGACTTGGTTATGATTAAGAGATTTTTAAAGGCATGCTGTATTTTTTCCCCTTCCCTGCAGAACAGAGAGAGGTTCCTCGTGAGCTTTCAATTGCACACTACAAAGTGGAAAAGTATGATTCATCTTCAAAAGCATGCGTGTATTGGTGTATATATACACAAACACAGACATATTATGCAAACAAATGTTGTGACTTTTAGCGAGATAGAGATTTAGAAGACATTTCTCCAAGCATAGTTAAGATTGTTCCAATACTTTTAATTTGTTTATGCTTTATCTGGATTTCTTGTTTAATTTTATCTTAGAATTTTCAGGGTTTATAATTCTTGGGTTTTGAATAATAGCATTATCTCTGTAATATATGTTACTGTAAATCATTGTCATGTAGCCTTAACATTTCCTCCATCTTCAGAGGTTTTTTTTCAGTTTTATAATGTCATTTCTCTGCAGTGTGAGGTTTTTGAGGAGACAGCATTCTGTGATTCTCACCTGAGTGCCTTTCCAAAAAAGGTGAGAATATGCTATCTGAAAAATGTGATTATTACTCTTAAAATTCAAAATTGTAACTATGTGAGTTTTGAACCCAAATGTATCATTCTAACTTAGGTTCTTAGGGAAATAAAATAGAAAAGTGTAGCAATTAATGAAAAGGAGGATTGTAGTGCCAAGCTAAATTTCTAATATACTGATAACTGCAAATTAATCTCAGCCATTAGATATGAGAGCTATTTTCCTCTGGTGTGCAAGTCCTTCTGAAATTTTAGTGAATGTTAATAATAAATTAGAAGACTGATAAGCTGTTTCTCTAAGCTCATTTAAGACAAGAAATGCACCAAATGCTACATTTCTTAAGGAGTCCGTTTTTAATGAGTCACAAGCTAATAGAAGACTGAGTTGAAAATCCTCTAGAATGTTGCCTATCTTTGCTTAATAGTGACTGAATGAGAGGGTACGAGGCACCCTTTGATCAAATACTTTGAGCACCTTCCTATTACAGCCACTGCATTTTACCTCCTCAATTTAGTGCTGAGCCTGGTAGCTCATGTGTGACAGCAGCAGATCCCTCAGTAAGGCGTCAAGCCTTGATGTGAAGGCTAGGAGAGGGAGAAGGATGAGATAGAGAATTGTTTCTTTCAGTCATTTGTTAATCACCCCATCATTAAAAGTGTATGCACCTTTTTTGCCTGCCCCCTACCTCCCAACAGGCATAGGGAGGATAAGGAGCAACTTTACATTTAATGAAGAATTTGGATATATGCTCTGGGTTCAGTTTAGCCTTGACCATGGAACTGTGACTGTACTTCTGTAAAAATATCTACAACTCTGAACTTCATGTCCTCCTTGAGTTGCATTTCGCAGAGTCCCCAGAGTTTAGCAAGGAAAACAAACCCAGCAGGACAAAGAATCAGAAAGGAAAGGAAGAAAATAAGCAATGAAGAGACATACATGTTGCTCGACACTTCTCTGGTGTCCAAGATCTTGGACGCATACATGCACATGAAAGAAAATCAAGTCTACCAGTAAATAGTGTCATCTCCTTTTTATTCCTACCCCTCACCCCCTACTTAACATAATCTTTGTGCATTTGAAAAATTCAATGTAAAGTTGTGAAAGGGGGCTGTAAAGTGACTCCTCTGGATCTGGATCCATACTGCCCTGGGGCCTCCCCCTCTTCTTGCCATCACATTTGTTCCTGTAAAACAAGGAATTGTACAGAACATGAGCATAGTCCAGATATTATCTGAGTCTTCCAGCTACTCCCTGATTCACCTGGGTTTGCAGATTTTGGACTATTTGTGCCAACGCAAAGTGAAAGAAAAAATCCACATCCTGAAGAGTGCAAAAGGGGAGAACAGCAATCCTAAGAGTCAATGTATGTTGCCTGTTAGGTTACATTCTGGACTTAGGATAAGGTGTTTCAGAAAAGACCTGTCCTTGAAACTGTGTTCGGTTACATTTGATGACTTTAATCTCCTCAGCAGCAAAGGTCTTCCCTTGAAATCCTCAATGTCTTTTGTTCTTGCTCTCATTTGAAATCTGACAGGCATGATACAAATTTCATGTACCTCCAACTCTTTCCCAGCCCACTTGGTAAACTTGTATTGATCTAGCTCTAATATATCTAATAGGTAACAAACATACTGTGGCAGGAGACATCTTCATCCTCTCACCTGATGTTTTCAGAACGTTTCCATTGGAAAGCTTGCTCCAGATTACATGCTGGAAGATGTGAATGACACTCAGTGGAGTTAAAAGGAGGGGTAACCTTTTACAGGGTCCATAACCTGGATTTGCCCTGAAAGAAGTTTGCAGAAGGTCTGAAGGAGACTGACCCAGGCAGCCTGTCCCAATACCAAGCGCTGACTGGGATGATGTCTCCCTGAGACCTTTATTCCACACTTGGAGGAGAAGGGGTATGAGCTTGTGTACACCCACTGTGTGCTTTTCTACATACCCCCTTTTCAGTTCAAATAGGGGAAGCAGATGTGCACCTACTTACCTCTCTTAAGTAATTAATCCAGGAGAAGTGACTATGTCATGCAGCAGTTGCAAACTGAGCATGTGCTCAGTTTGCAGTGAGTGATGGGCAGTCTCTATTGCTTATTTTGAATTCATTATATCCTCTATCTTTACAAGTCAGTCATATCATGCATGATTTTGCTCCCAGTGTGCCTTGCTCCATTTTGAATTGTGCTTTTCAGGCTCTGCCATTCAGTCTCCCATAACCTGCATGTGCACAAATCATTATTTCAGTTTATCTGGAGATAGCTGGACTGACGATAACATATCAACTGTTTTGGGAAGTTTTTAGAGGTCACCAGTGTCAAGGACCACAGTTTGCATTATCTCCTTTATTATGTGTATTATGTTTTTCAAAATAATATTATTTGACTATCACATGGCAACTAGAAGCATTCTTGAAATTTATGCTTGTTGCAAACATCATATCCTCTTCCCCAATTTCGAAATTGTTACATAAATAACAAGACTAAAAATACTTCTTATTACAAAAATCTGGGGAAGATGGAAATAGATTCTTTATTTCTAGCTTTTTCATTCAAGGAACACATTTCTAAAAAGCATAACATTTTACGTAGAAGGCGAACTGATGTAGAAAAGTTAATAATATGAATTTTGATTAATTTCGTAACTCTTTAATATATAAAAGTTTTAGAGTATCATATTCACAGCTCCCAGCTGTAAAATCTCCTAAGTAAATCGTTGAGATTAGACAGGTCTTGAAGTGGCACGTTCCAGCCTTGGACTGGAAGTGTGATTTCTGTATAGTCTGCTACTGCTTATTTTATCCTCAGCTGATCTTCATAAAAAGGCCAGCTGAACTATTGCTGGGCCTGTGGGAACATGAAGAAATGTTTTCCAGTGTTATCCCAGCAATGTTCTCGTTTTTAGGATAGGACTTTTGCTCCCATGAATTCCAGTCTTGATGGAAGTGATTGGTGTTCTCTGCCATACTCTAATGAGTATTTGAAACGTTAAGTATTAACAACACATTTGAATTATGGAAAAAATTTCTCCTTTACTCAAAGGACCATTCTCCATGTGACTGCTGCTGTATTAGTTGGATAGAGTGAGACTACAAGCTCTCTCAGCTTTTGCATATGGAGCCAGAAAAAAAATTCCATTCTGTGAGAAAGTAAGTTCTTTTTTGCAAATCTGTATGAATTGTGCTACACTAATGGCAGAAGCCACAATTCGCCTTTTAATTAAAATAATGTTATAATAAAAAGACACTTCCTTCACTTGTTCTGCAATTTTAGAGTCAAAATAAACTAGTGCAATGGTTTTAGCCTGATGTAGGCAATGTTCATGGAGAAAAGCTTCATTCACTTATTACTTGGGCAGTTTCTATATTCTTGAGAAAAAAGACATGAAAGATTTGACCCTTGACTGCTTTCCAGCAGTTTTCTGTGCATCATAGTAAATAAATACTAAAATTGTTGCCTTTTTTTCATGTTCTTTCCGTAACTGTTCAGAGAATGAAATATTCTCACACTAGAATCAAAGCGAATGCACACATACACAGGCTGCCCTGTGCACCTAGTCTTTCCCATGTATTTTGAATAAAGCATGAATGTTCAAAATATTCTTACAAGCATCTGTGAAAAAGTAACATAAGTACTGTTGTTCGCAGCCAGTCTAAAGGAGTTCTTCAGACCATGACGAGCAGTCCACTGAATAGCCATAATGTTTAGAGGATGGAAAAATAATTGTACTACTTGTGTTCAGGTTCCCTGAACTTAAACTCAGAGGCACTTTATACCAGGCAGGACAGAGAACTTGCTTTCATCTCAGAGAAACATATCCTTGAAAATCATATGAACGCTTTGGTGACATACACCTGTGAATTAGGAACAGAGAACAAATTTTAACCTTGCAAGTTTGTATACATCTGTTATTCCTGGCCCTGGAAATAGTTTGGTTTGGGGTTTTTTTAATATAGTTTTGTATTTGCAGAGGGATGGTTTCTACAGAGTTCCCTGGTGCTAGTTACATCAGCATTTTATAGGCTCCCCATGTAAACTCTTGAGCTTTCATGGCTCTCAGTATTAGCTTTTTAATATAATACAGTTCATACTGGCTTTTATTGCTGTTTAATTTAGGTTGGGGGTTTTTTGTGGCTCTTCAACTGCAAGGAATGTGGCCTACACTTGTTTGAAACTTTTCTTGTCTGTGTAAACCTGTTATTGATGTCTTTTTTAATTCTTGCATATTATAACACTCTCTAAGACTTAAACTTGCCTATATTTCTCATGCAGATAATTGCTGAACGTAGCAAACCCAGATCTCCTATTACAGGTGGGAACCCAAAACTTTCAGATAGTAACTGGAAATCTCTCCTGCCTTTGTACCGTATTTTGGATATTCCACAGATATAGACATCCATAGTTGAATTGTCTAAATAAATCATTCTTAGCAAATAGTGCACCTTATTCAAAGGGCACATGCAAATAATTTCCAGCCAAATGTTAGTTATTGGCTTCTAAGTTCATGTGCTTTTTGAAGTGATCCCAATATCACTTTTTTCTTCTGGGCATCTGAAATGGTTTAAAGCAACGTGGTTTCTCACCCTCCTGTAAACAAAATGCAATTTCTAACTAGGGTGAAGGAAAACGTAAAAGTGTATTTTATTTTGGATATTCATGTTTATAACAGCGTCTTTACTCAACAGAGAGAGAATTTTCTACCTGAAAAGATCTTTCTTAATAGTTATCTAGATAAATTTGTATGGACGATTCAGATAGTTCAAGAACAGCCTGTGTGTAAGATGCTGAGAGGAGCAAAGCTTATGTTTGCACAGGTCTTATGAGGAAAGGATGTTCTTTCTTGAGCATTAATGCGCTTCATCAGAATTCCTGGGAAGCTGTCCAGCTATACATAGTAAATATTTCACATACCAATAAAGTGATTCCTCAGCAATTCAAGCAGTCAGCACAAATGAGACTTAATTTATGGTGAATATCTGCACCTGTTAAACAGTGAAATAGTCTCCTGACATAAATGATCCTTTCACGCTGTTATTTAGCTAAATTTTTTAAAAGGTCCTATCTTTATAGATTATAATCTTTAAAAGATCATAATTTTTAAAACATTCCCAGGCCTGAATTTTGAACTTTCATATTGAAGAGGCAATATATGTGGTTTTTTAGCTAAAATAAATATATTTTAGGGCTCAGACCAACACCATCAAGGGAAGGCATAAAATGTGCCTATTACTGAATTAGGCATTTGTTTTGTATATCTAATGATAAAATCAATACGTGGTTCCATCAGAGGAGAGATCCATCAGCCTCTGTCTTGCTAGCATTCAATCAAGAGATTGAATTTGCAAGCTTTGATGGGAAGAAATGTCTCTCCAACTTTTGACAATCCATATTACCCTAATTTGGACAGCTTTTACAGAGAGCTGCACCAGTTTACTCAAGCGTTGCTTTCAATATCATTTCATTAAATCAATGCAAAAGGTTCTGTTGACCTTTTAAATATATATTTAAATCTGATCAGTGGAGCTTAAATCGATTAGGAACTGATTTTAAGCCAACTTTTAAGGCAAATAAGTGTGTCCACACGGGGTTCCTCAGCTGTTCAACAAATTGATGTGAAATCCAATTTAAATTAAGCTGCTGCAAACAAACCACTGTTGTGTTGTGCATGAGTCCCAAATGTGCCCTCCAAGTTCTATGAGAACTTTCTTTTTAACTTGAGCAGAGAACCTGAAGGAGATGCAGTTAATGGAGTGGAATCTGTTCATCTCTGTCAGGAAGGGAGGGGTGACTATAAACTGAGGTAAGAAGCTTACAAACAAATATCCAAGGTTCTGCTGAAAGCTGCGTTTATAAACCTGTACACTGCCAAAAGATGGATGTTTCTTACTTCTCTCTCTTGACAGCTGTAATTGCAGTGAAAAAGATGGGTAGCACTCGCCAGACTCTGGCAGGAGGAGGCCTCTGTATTCCACAGGCTAAAAAGACCTGAAGTGGGTGTAAAGGAAACCCCCTCTAGTTTGTGTTTGCTAGGGATTGGGACACCTAAGATTTCCAACCTTCAGCTTGCCTTCCCAGCAGCTCTGGTGTTTTCACAGAGTAGATTATTCCTCTCTCCTGACACCTCACCAAAGACCTTTGCAGGACTGCAGAGGAGCCCCTTCACAACCCATAAGTCTACAGTGGAGTTTCAGAGACTTTTGCTCTCGCAGCAAAGAAATGGGAGATGGAAAATGAACCATACTCCATATTGATTCATAATGCAAATAAGATGGAATGAAATGATGTGGTGGGTTGACCCTGGCTGGATGTCAGGTACCCACCAAAGCTATTCTATCACTCCCCCTCCTCAACTGGACAGAGGAGAGAAAATAGAACAAAAAGCACATGGGTCAAGATAAAGACAGAAGAGATCATTTACTAGTTACCAAAAGCTGTCATGGGCAAAACAGACTTGACTTGAGGAAATTAGTTTAATTTATTTCCAATCAAATCAGAAATAAAACCAAATCTTAAAAACACTTTCCCTCACCCGTCCCTTCTACCCAGGCTTAACTTTGCTCCCAATTTTCTCTATCTCTTCCCTCCCACCGATGCAGGGGGATGGGGAGATGGTGGTTGTGGTCAGTTCACCACGTCTCTGCTGCTCCTCCCTCCTCAGGGGAAGGACTCCTCACACTGTTCCCCTGCAACAGTGTAGGGTCCCTCTCACAGGAGATTGTTCTTCACAAATTTCTCCAATGTAAGTCCTTCCCATGGGCTGCAGTTCTTCATGAACTGCTCCAGTGTGAGTCCCTTCCATGGGTGCAGCCCTTCAGGAACAGGCTGCTCCAGCATGGGTCCCCCGTGGGGTCACCAGTCCCACCAGCAAACCTGCTCCAGTGTTGGCTCCTCTCTCCATGGGGCCACAGGTCCTGCCAGGAGCCTGCTCCAGCACGGGCTTTCCATGGAGTCACAGCCTCCTTTGGGCATCCCCTGCTCCAGCGTGAACCTCCATGGGCTGCAGGGGCACAGCCTGCCTCACCATGTCCTTCACCACGGGCTGCAGGGGGGCACAGCCTGCCTCACCATGGCCTTCACGACGGGTAGCAGGGGAATCTTTGCCCCCGTGCCTGGAGCACCTCCTCCCCTCCTTCTTCTCTGACCTTGGTGTCCCCAGAGCTGTTTCTCTCAGCTGCAATTGCTCTGCACAGTAACTTTTCCCTCTTCTTAAATATGTTATCCCAGAGGCGCTACCACCATCGCGCAGCCTTGGCCAGCGCAGGTCCATCTTGGAGCTGGCTGACATTGGCTTTCTTGGACACAGGGGAAGCTTCTGGCAGCTTCTCACAGCAGCTGTATCCCACCCGCTACCAAAACCTTGCCACACAAACCACTACAAATGGGTATTTTTAGAAGGGAATGATTACCTGATAATTTCTACACACCAACAAACCGGCAACCTGGGATTTAATGATTGAGTTTTAAAAGACAGTGAAATACAAACATACAATCATAGAATCATGCAATAAAATACACTGTGAGAGAAAGCAGGGATGAAAGGAGTAAATAGAAGGGAATAGTAGGGTAAATTGAGGGAAAACTGGTTTAGCATAAGCAACTAAATTATTAATCAGATAACATGGGACTGCAAGTTGCACTCATGAGCTTCTCAGAGCTATTGGTCCCTCAACCTTCCCACCCCACTCTTGCCCTGATAAATTGTTGTCTCCCACATTTTCCCTTGTGCTAGAACTGCAGAAAGAGAAAATTAACAGTTTTCTTTATACTCTCCAAAGTGTTTTCATTAATTCTCAGTTTTGCTGTATGAGAGTTTCAAGGGCTCTTCCTCAGCTTCAGGCCCCTTTCTAACCAAGGGCTGCTGTTTGACGGGCGCTTGCAGAAGCTGTCTTTGCCAGTCCAACCCCCAGCAGGAGAAGTGTATCTAAATGCAAAGGTAGGTACTCTGTCAGTCGTTGTATGAACAAAGGAAGTTAAGAGAATGGGGCTTTGTTTTTTCTCCTCCAGGGAATCAAAAGGGGCTGGTAGCTGCTGATGGTTTGGCTGTGTGTGGCATTGGCAGACCTCTGGCCTCTTCCTTTTAACAGCTTTCCTGATCCTCAAAGTTACTTATAATATTCCTATTCAGACCTGTGCAACTGGCTGTCCTGAATGATTGCAGACTCACAAAGGAGCTTATGGGATGTGGGTGAACTTGAGTGTAAGGATCATCCACAGTAAACCCATGAGTGTTGATGTAAAGGAGTTAACTCCTTGGTAGTTGTAGTAAACTCTCACCTGATTCAGAACTTTCTATGTATCTTGCTAAAACCTCCCTGAAGCTGTTGCATCTTGTTCTGTTCTTTTTTTAAGAAGTCTTGCTGGTACTGCAGGGAGGTGGGAGAGTATTCCTAGTTCTGGATATGCCTCTTTTCCTCCTAGCACAGATAGGAATCAGTGAATCCTTAAACTTGGTTGAGAAATACAGTTTATGAATGTGGTGAAAAAAGAAAAACAAACAAAAAAGCACACAGTGACTGGAGGGGGAGAAGGGACTACATACTTTGCAGTGGTACATAACCAAAAAGCAAAAACTACCAAAGCACTAGGCCCTGCACTTTACACTTGTTCCTGTTTTCTGCATTTCCTGAAGCTGTCAGGATTGGGAAGACCCATGAAAGCTGATCAGTGAAAGCTGCTGCTTCATGTGGCCCTTCTTTCCATTGGGGTTCTGGAGATCCAGTTGTGCTGAGCTTTGAAATTAAAGGAAAGGATGTTCGACACAGCAAAATACACTCAAGGTATATGAACCTGCAAAGAAGTATGACAGTTTATTAATTTATTTTATGGTTCAGTATAGAACTGGCAGGCAGACCATCTCTTGTGGGATTTGCTGACCGAGATGCCATAATGAACTTTCCAGTGGAGTCCAATGTAAGGCTAAACTCAGTATATTGTCTTTACCCAGGCATTCACGACAGAGAGCAGTTAAATGTCAGAAATGTTTGAAATCCTGCCTTCTGAGAACTGAGTCAGGTACCACAGTTTTTGTTCTGGCTTATGCTGGTATGGGAGACGGGACTGTTGGTTCCCTCACCCTTGGTTTCTTTTGTAATACTCATATAGTGGTAATCGCTGTTTCTGTGGGCCATCTCATCTGTTTTTCCAATTCCTTTGTGTCTTTCTGAGAAGAAGTGGTGTAAAACTAGTTATTTTTTTGCCCTGAAATCGCACCTGAGCTCTACCTTCAAATTCTGCCTCCCTTCACCCTCCCCCCCCCAAAAAAAAGCTTTGACTTGGATTTTTATGGTTTTCAGTTGCTAAATGGTACCTTTGCTATGACTACAAGGGGCTTCAAGAAAATGCTTTTACCAATAGCAGCATCTCTCCTGTTGTGTCAAAGAAGAATTGTGCCTTGTTGAGTAGAGCCTGCAGTTAGGAACTTGATTCAGTTAGAAGTGATCTTCGGAGGAATTTGGGGGTACTCTATATTTTAGGAAAGGGACCAAGAATTAATGGGGGAAGACAAATGCAAAGCTGTGGCTCAATGGTTCTCACCTCCTTTCAAACAGTATCAAAACCTTTGACTCAGTGGAGGTAGCTTCCAGACCTCCCTCTGTTGATAATGTTGAGGTTTTTTGCCTTCTGATTTTAGTGCTTATTCCCTCTCTGTGACTCTCTCCCCACATTGAGGACTGTCAGGGAGAAGTGGTAGATAAGAATAACTATAAACAGTATTTAGTGTCTCCCACACAGCAGTTTGGAACTGCCTCTCCTTGTGTTGCTGAAGGTTCATGGATTTCCCAAATCAGTAGGAGTTCATTGATTTGTATGCAGGCAAGCTTGTGTTACTACTCTGGTTACTCTCATGGTTTTTCCTGGCTACTGTTAATTAGCCTGGCAGATCTTCCAATGTTGCTTACATGCAGTAGTAGATGAATATAACTATTTGTCTTGAGCTATCATAACATCCTTCTTTTTTTTTTTTTGCATCATCCTTTTAAGGATAAAAGGTACTTTGAAGATTCTTGCCTAAGCAATGAAGCAGATCCAGACTGTGACCTGGTACTCAAATGATGTCTTTAGTGTGGTTAGTGGTGGTGTCTCCTGCACTTGGACTATCCCATAGACTCTTGTCACCTCATGCAGCACTTCTGGGATGTTTGGGTTAAAAACTATCACTCCCCTGCTACTGCTTTCCTGTTACCCTCTGACAGACTTGCCCTCTTTCTGAATTACAATCTCAGTCTCTGACACCTCTTCAGGATCCCAGCTCAGGTTAAAGCAGGACTCTTTCCTGTGTGTGCATTTTTGTCGTGGTTGCTTTAGGCAGTTTCACTCTCCCACTGCTTTTTCAGCCTTGTGAATAGAAGAGGCAGCCGGCCTGCAGGTATAGTGACCCCTGGGCCCGCGTCTTGTCTCCCCAGGCTATGGGCAGCATGGAGAGTCCTGCCTCCCCTGGGGACCTCCGAGCAGGCTGCGAGCCTGGCCGCAGAACATGTCTTCTCCTCCGAACAGGAGCCGGGATGCTGGTTTCTCTCAGGAGGTGGCAGCACAGGCAGACACGATTCGCATCTGCAGCTTGGCGGCCAGAACTGCAAAAGGGTGGCGGGGAGGAGGCGGGGTTGGTGTGGGATTTCTTCCTTCCTAAGGTGGAGCTCCGTAGTTGGGGGCGAGGATTAGGATGGGGAGCATGGGCGTTTTGATGCATAGGAGGGATCGCTTCAAACCCTTTATTGAAGCGGAGTGGAATCAGCCCAACATCCTCACCGTAATGCACTGGGGTCCATCTCTCCTGATCACATTCCTCCGTATCAGCTGCAGCTGATTGTCAGGCATGGTGCAGGGCTGAGATGCCCGCTGTGGGGACAGTGTCATTTGTCTATGTCATGGAGCAACACGCCCAGCTGCTTTTTTCCATGTGTGGGGAAAGGCTGCCTGCAGGAGATCGGGCACAGCCATTATGTATCCTGGTTTTTGCAAGCCCCTACTTACCTGCAGGCTGCCACAATGCTTGTACGTTATTTTATCTGCAAGTTATCAAGTAGCTTTAGGTAAAATGCCATGAGAAAGGAAGAGCAACAATTAGTCACCATCCCATTAAATGCTACAACCTGCTCCTCTCTCAGAATCTCATCTGTTCTTTTTAGCTAGATTACTGGGGGCTGGAAGCTCCGTTTCTCTCCTGAGGTTTTAGTAATGGATCACAAAGCCAGGGATACTATAGGGGGTACAATGTGACCATCATCTGGAAAACATGCACAGAGGTAGTGGGGTTGGGTTTCTGCAGAACAAAAATCCATGGAATATATTGCTTAATATACCCCTCCGTCTCTGTTCTTTGAATTCAGCTTCCCTGTGCCAGCCAAGAACACTGAATCAGCTGGGGATGCTACAGAGCCTTGGTGGGAGGATGTTTGCTTACTTCATGAACTTTGAGAAGTTTTGTGGCAACATGGAAAGACAGCAGATTCCGTTTTGCCCCCGTAGTAATTTGTGAATGCTGTCTGTGGGTTTGGGCATCCAAAAGCAAAGGGTGCTAGAAATCCCAATTCGGTCAATTCAAACGGTTTTAGTAGCATGAGCAGCTGAAGGCTGGCCAGCCAGCCCTACAGTTCGTCAAAAAGTAGAACAATGCGCTTGAGTTTTACTCCTTGCTTTGTAACCACTGAAGGGGAACTAGTCTCATAGACCAGGTAATTCCTGCTTGGCGCTGCTTAGGGCACCATTGAAACCACACCTTAAGCAGGCAGCACTGGGATGGTGAAGCACAGAAAGGCGACAGAAAAACCTGAGGTTTGCAAGCACTTAGAAAGGGGCCACCTCCCATTTTTTCCCCCCACTCTTTGCTCCTGGCAGTCTTTGAAGGCCCATCCCTGCTGTCATGACTGTACGGAAAAGGAAGGTTTCTCTGAAGAGTGTCTGAAAGTGTTGCAATTCTTTCAGAACAGTTTCATTCCAGAGAGTGACCCTCATGTCCCAGAGAGGTCCTGTGGCATTGGTGTGTGCACTGAGGACAAGCTGTGGTAACACAGGATGCTCATCTTGTTTGTGGGGCTGGGAAACAGAATGCAAAAGGCTCAGGCAGCGAAGACTGGAAAGCAAAGCAACCTGTTCTGTGTGCATTTTCCTTCTGATTTGGATAGTTCTGGGATAGAGGGATCCACACTACTGCTGTGTGGTTATCCCTCTGTTCTGGTGCCCTGGAGGAACGAGTTTTGTCAGTACCACCACTGACAAGAAGGTCACCAGGCCCTCTACCTGGTCCCATGTGAGAGCAGTAGTGGAGAGCCAGGTCTGCCAGCAGTGGCCCCTGCATTGACAGTTCCACAGCACTCCAGCCAGGAACACACGTTCAAAGGGTGCATGCACGGGGGGTGTGTGTGTGTGTGCCGTTATTTGGGGGGATAAATCCCATGTAGAAAAATGTTGGCTGCAGAAGAAAACCCAAAAGACAATGAATGAATATAAAGGAGAAGGGCAACAACCAAAATGAGACGCTGGGTTTGGAAGGTAATTGCTCTAGTCACCAGGTTGTTGGTACCTTGACTGTTGGAATGGTTTGTGACAACTGGGAGGAAGAGTTTGTCTCATTTTAATTGGGACTAACCATATTCAGAGCAGTTGTCATGCGTCACCTCAGCTGTCTGTCTCCCTGCCTTTTCAGCTTGGCAGTCTCCTCTTTTTTTCCCTGCATGTCCCGGTGATTTGAAAAATGATCCATTCTTCAAAGCATCCCTGGTAATTTGGACCACAGTGTTGTATTTCTTTTGAGGCTGATGCTTTTCAAATCCGCAGCTTTTCTTTTTGCAGCAGCCACTGACACCTCTATAACATATAGCAGGGGGAAAACAGGTCTGAGGGGCTGCACTTTTCCTAGGAGGAGATGGGAAGAGGCACTAAAATCAACAGAAAACAGATCATTTTGTGTGCAGTAAAGAGGGCAGCTTAGACCTTTTTATGATGTGCAGGACTGTTGTGGAATACTGTCACTGATTTCAGCCTGTGAAGCATGCTGGAGTTCTATTAATGTCCTTCCCATTGTTGGTATTACATATCTGCACGCACAAATCAGTAAATATTAATTAAATAAGCACACAGATATAGGTTCTGTTCTGCACCAGGTCTGTTATCTTTCTTTTCTCAAAACACCTCCACCTTTTTAGCTAGACTTAAGATCTGCATTGCTATACTCCTTTTGCTGCCAGATACAAGAAGATTAATCCAGACCACATGATTGGTGGCTGCATGGCTTTTACCCATTGGCAACCACCTCCCCGTGGTGACATCAGCTGAGGTGGGAAGACTATAATTTTATATCACAGTAGTCATTTAAAGTAAAAATGAATGTTAACATTTCTCTGGTATGCATCTGCCCTGCTCTACATGTTTGTTTACTGTGCTGGATTCCTACTGACTGGTGGCCTACTGGGGACATTACCATACAGACTTAGGGGTAAAATTAATGTCTCTGTTAAAAAGAAAACTGTGCAAATTCTGCTCTGAAAAGAGATGCTTTCATGAAGGTAAAAAAATCAATTTTCTCAAGCACCCACATCCTGTTTTCTAGGTACGCCTTTGCAATGGCCTTCACACTACAGTCCTGAATAAGGAGCAACAGGACAAGAACCTGAATTTTTGCAGCTTCATTTTATTGTTAGCAGTAAGAGATGCACCACAACTGAGCAGGACCTGGGGAAAGAGGCAGTTAGGTGAAATGGAAGATTTCCATGTTGATAACTAGAGGGTATATAGATGAGAGATGGCATTTTTCTTCTTCAAACTTACCTTTGCTCTGCATATGTAACTTTCAGGCTCAGCCTGACACTGCAAACATTTAGCTATGTGCTTCACTCAAGGCATAACTGTTAAAGGTCTTTCAAATATGAACTCCATTGAAAATTATCCCAACGCATCCAACGGCAGCATCATCTTGTGCTTATCACAGGCCCCTTCTTGAGCTTAAAGTTTATTTGGAGACTTCCAGACATCCCAACCAGCAAGCACTGGATCTCTGGTAAAAGCTGTATGTGTACAGCAAGGCAGATATGGAGTCAGACCAGAACAGCGCTGTTTGGCCCAAATGCCTATGACAGGTACACTACTTGCCTGTACATATGCAGGAGAATGCCCTTTCTATGCTTCTACTACCTCCTCCTTCCCGCATCCATGCAGCAATGTGGTGTACAAACCGATTTAAAGGGTTGACTCTCCATGTCTTCCAGGACCTGCAAAGCTGGGTTTCATTTCAAGATAAGCTAAGGAGGTATTTTCTTTTCAGCTTCCATATCTTGGGGAATACCGGTACTGACCACTCCAGAGTAGTACTCGAAGCTGTTCTGACAGAGAGAGGAGGTTCCCAGTGCTACCTTCCTTCCATGCCTGTTGTCTCCATCTCTGCAACAGAATAGGCAGGGCTCAGGCAGCTCTAGCAGCTGCAAGGAAATCCCATGTTAGTTGTAACTATTGTTAAACTATTTTGGTGCCAAGAGTAGTCTGGACAAGGCGAATTCTGACTAGCAACTCGGTGTTTCATTTAATAAAGGGACTGCTAGTGAACAGAATGGCTTCAGCAGTACCACCAGTGACCCTCCCTCGCTCTGCCCTCGCTGGGCACCAGTTTAAACGGAAGAAAACCAGCTAAACGTCTACTGAGGGCTGAAGCCCTTCATGTGAGCGCGCAGGGACAAACCCCAGGTGACTTTAGTGAGGAATGAGAGCCGACAGGGCAAAGCACGGCCGGGGGTTGCACTCGGAGGCGATCCCTCCGGCAGGGAGCCCGCAGGGGTCACTAACAGCGGCGGGGGGCTCCGCTGCGCTCCGCCCCGCTCCTCACCACAGCGCGGCGGAGCGGCCGCGCCCTCACCGGCGCCTTTAAGAGCACGCATCACGTGACAGTGCCGCACCTGTCGGCGAAGGGGCGTCGCCCGGGGGTGGCCCTGCCCACCCCTTTCCGCTCGCCGTCCCCTCGTCGCTGCGCCGCGCATGCGCGCAGGGCAGGACGGGTGGCTCACGCATCAAAAATGGCGGCCGCGATGGATGTGGACACCCCTAGCGGCACTAACAGCGGCGCGGGCAAGAAGCGCTTCGAAGTGAAGAAAGTGAGGCCCGCCGGCACGCTCCTACAGACGGTCCCCGAGGGAGGAGGGGGAGGCTGGGGCCGGGGCCGGCCCGGTGACGGCGAGCGGGGCCGGGGAGAGGATCATTTCCCGCTTCCCTCACGGAGCCGGGCGCTCGGTTCCGGCGGGGCGGGGCCTGCGGGGAGCCTTGGCGTGCGCGCGGGCCAATAGCTGCGGCGGGCCGCCGCACGTGGAGCAGAGCCTGGCCAATCAGGGGGCGCGGCTGGCGGTCAGAGGGGGCTGCCGCTGTCAGGGGGCTGGGCGGTCCGGGCGCTGCCGGGCCTCGCTGTGCGCTCCCCGCAGCCTCTGGGTGGCTCGGGACGAGGAGCAGGCGTGGAGCGCTGCCGCCGCCTCCCCGGCCCCTCCGGCCCAGCCGCTGCACGAATTTGTGTGGCTGATTTTTATTTCCTTATTCTTTAAATCGAGCCGTAACAACGTGTGTGTAGTCAGCAAACGGTCTCCTGACACCCTGGCTTTGTCTGCTCCCCCCAAACATAACATTGCTTTTCTGTCCAGTGCCACCAGTTTGTCAGCTGGATGGTGGTAATAGCCCGAGGCTGCTGCAGGAGGGCGCAGAGGAAGCGGGGAGGCTGTGTGAGCTTGTGCTGAGGTAGAATTTGAAGCAAAACGACCCCTGGCCTGGCTGTCAGCACACACTTCCAGTGATCTGTGCTTTGTTTGAAATGCAGCTGTCATCACAGATGATGGAAACTTCTGCACAGGCCTGCAGCTCCCTGCTGAAAGAGGTGTCTGGGTGACGTGATTGCTTGTCCTTGGGAAATAGGGGTAGATATAATAGCACATGAGAGGAGCAGGAAGTGGCACCTTTTATGTGTCAGTGGCATTTATCCTCCCCAGCAAGGTACCAGCGTGCAGTTTGGTGTGTGTGTGGCTCTGGTTGTAGGAGTAGATTATGATGGGACAAGACATTAAGCACCTGAGAGTGTGGGAGAGAGAAGGGTGCTGGGAAGTTTCATCCTAGCTGCCTCAAGATGTGAATGAAGTCCTTGAGACCCAGAAGGCTGGCTAGACCTGGAGTTGGAAGGCAGAGGGGAAAAAATGAGGTAACTAGTGACCCATTTCCCAAATGATCTAGTAGTATTGTGATGACTTTT
The DNA here is from genome assembly GCF_004027225.2 of Strigops habroptila. Classification (NCBI taxonomy): domain Eukaryota; kingdom Metazoa; phylum Chordata; class Aves; order Psittaciformes; family Psittacidae; genus Strigops; species Strigops habroptila. The sequence goes on from NC_044279.2 coordinate 77,322,705, forward strand.
TATATTGGTACTTATGAAATATTGAAGTATTGATCCAGATTGAAACTGCTTATCAATATTTGGCAGTCTATGTTTCTCCTTCAGAATCCCAAACTGAGGGGAAGCAATGAGAATGTTAAGATGTAAATGGAATGTAGTAGAGAAGATTTACTATAGTAGAGTCAATGCAATCATATACTGAAAAAAATTGGAAGGAAACAAAATATCTAGACTACTTAAGTAGTAAATGAAGATTATCCTGACTACCAATATGATTTTGGATTGTTTTGAATGCTGAAGGCAAGCCCACCATTTTCATAAATTTACAAAAGACCTGATTGCTGGGGGTGTTTGTGCAGACAAATAGAAAGGCACTATGCTTTTCTGCATAGCTTGTCTTAAAGTCCTCATTTTGAATCAGTTTTCTAAAATTGCCATGCAAATTTGTAGCGTGGGACAGAGGAGGTTGTTCAGGAGTCAGTGCAGGGTAGCATTAGTGATGATTTTAGTTCTTGACCCCAACTGCACTGAGGAAGGTGATTACTAGAAGAACTGCTGCAAATAATGGAAATTCCTTTTAAAATAGCACCTGGATTGGCTTTTCTCTAAGGCACTGTCCTTTCCATCAGAATTGAGGATATGGCATGAGCTGCCTCCTTGCCTCTGGATCTTGAATAGAAATGTAGATGTTTGCATTTGTTTAACAAAAAAGGGGACTGTGAGAGTTACCTTGTTTCTGAAGTTGGAAGGAGACATTGAGTCTGGAAGGTATGTGAGGGGAATGTACCACTGCTTTCTAGTAACCTGAACTCATGATAAAGAATTACTCTGGACTTCTAAGGTCTCTTTTTTAAATACCTCAGCTTTTCCATTTAAAAAATACGTGGGATTTTGAGGAATAACAAGGATTTCTGTGTGCTGTAAATTCAGTCAAAACTATGTTTTTCTTTTTTTTCCCCCTCTCTCTAGTGGAATGCAGTAGCTCTGTGGGCTTGGGACATTGTGGTTGATAACTGTGCCATTTGCAGAAACCATATTATGGATCTATGTAAGTAAATGGTGGGGAAGACATTGACAGTTTTGACTTGTATGTGATGCACAGCTGAAAATTTCCTCTGTTGAGGGTATAATTCAGCAAATGCAGCCTTCAGTTAGGAAATAAGTCTTCACAGTGCAAATACTAAGCTCTATTTTATGTAATGCTGAAGTCCTATAATCTGTGTTTGTGACCCTTGTCAATTACACTGCTTTTCTTGTAGAGCGTAGAATCACTTTGTACCACATCTGTAGGCGAGGTGATATTGCTGAGTGTATTTGGGATACAACCAAGGAAAAGGAGTAAAGAGCCAGAAGGAACTGAAATTATTTGGGGTTGACAGGTATTGCTCATAAAGAGAAGTATTAGATTTTGGAGTCAGTCATGTTGATATGAGTATCCACTTTTTGGTGATACTCATCAGGATGAAATCTTTTAACACTCTCTGTGTCTGGCCAGGAAAGGCTTTGGACCAGTGACTTAATCTGACTTCTCACTCTACAAAAACTACCTTGCATGAATAAGTTAGTTCATATTATATTGTGGGGAATTTTATAGCCACCTAGAGAATTAATTGTTCATTTACAAAGGAGAGTAATCTAATGCCTAAACAATAATAATAAAAAGTATTGCTCGTATTGGTTTGATTTTGTTTTCTGTATAATTTTGATGGTTCAGTTAACAAATAGGCTTGCTGTGTAGGAAAATAAAGTGATAATAGAATTAAGTATACAAATTTCTGTCATGGAATAGGTGTGCGTATATGAAGTCACTGGTTTCAGTCCCTTAGAGGATTGGTAATGAGTACAAAAGCATTTTGGGTTTTTTTTCTCAAAACTGACGAGGTACTGTTGGCCCCAGAACTGTCCATCTTGTTTCAGTCATGAGGGACAGAAGACCTTTTAGTATACCCCAGATAGAAATTTGCCTTATTTGCCTATATTACTAAAATGTGAGGATTGTGGACCCCCCCCCAGACAAGAGCATCTACAGCTACAGTGCTTGGTAATGGCCTGTCGTGATCCCATTGTGATAATTTTGTTGCACTTTGTTTTTACACAGTCACCCTTGGAACTACTGGTAATTGTAATTTACTGTCAATGAGCCTATCTGAAAATAAATCGTTTCAGAAAAATGAGACCTCAAGTTTATAGTAACAACTAGTGAGAGATGGACCTGATTTTACATCACATGTAAATAATAATTACAAAACTACTTTCATAAGTTTTTGTTCTTTGTTTGGGGTTTTGTTGTTTGGGGTTTTTTTAATAGGAAACACATCGTGACACACAGGGGTGAAAATGGGTTAAGCATCTTCTCTTCTTTGCTTTGTGACAGATATGTCTGTATTTTGAGCCAGTTAATGCCTATCCATGCCTCAGTTTATTGATGGTTAATAGAAAGGAAATGACAACACTGAAGAGAAACAAGTGAGAATAGGGGTTATGAAATACACTGATGTCCTTTGATGTAAAGATTTTCTTTTTAAGTACCTCTAACCTGTACCATCTTGAAAAGTAGTTTCAAAAAGAGGTGGACACTTGGCTACTACTTAGTGTCTCAGATTTATGATATATTAGAGAGGAAAGCATGTCACTGACAGGCAAATGGAATTTTAAACATTTGTTAGAACATAAGTTACATTGACAGAATTTGCAAATGTATAGAAGGAATATAAAAAATCCTGTAATTCAAGATAATTATTCACGACAAGTGGGATATGTTGTAGGATAGTGGCTGCTGGTATGCTTCATTTCATGAATCTGCCTCAAAATTAGTAGTGCCTTCTATGAGAGACTAAATACATTCTCAGATATTTGTTATTTTTTATAAATAGCAAATGGGACATGGGGATGAAGGAGAGGTGTGGAGGAGCTGGAAGGAGAATAGATTGATGTTATTTTCCAGTAGTGAATTTCTTGTGTCAGTTCTTGGAGGGGGAAAAAATTAAAAAGAGATCCTACCAAAATGGGGATGGGGTTGAGAGTGTATAGGTAGATTAGGAAAAACAGTGAAGGAAGAGGATGTAGGTAGATTTCCTCCCCCTTCTTTTCATTTTTTTGTTGCTCAAGCATAACATGTTATTAGTTTGGGTATGAGCAATGTTAGAAAAGGCCTGGGCTGCAAATGACAGACCACAATTGACAGTATACAGAGTAGAAGGGGTATCTAAATTGGTGTTCCGAGATCAGTGTTGGCTCTGGATTTACTTACTTCCTTGTTACAGATCATTAATGTTGTTAAACAACACTTTAATTAGATTTTCAAACATGAGATGTGAAGTGATGGGAAATTGAGGAAAAATTAATAGAATGTGCGGGGAAGAACAACACAAGGTTCAATTTGATAAAATGCAGAATACAAACATCTCTCTCCTAGTGATGAAGAGAAACTCTGAAAGTGAAATCATTAAAAGAATGGTAACATCAGCCATGCCAATGGAAGGTGGTTAATATTGTAGTCAAGCATCAATGTTAAGGTGTCATGCAGTTCGCCTCATGCATGTACATTAGGATTTGGTAATAAGAATGTCCTTGGATTTATGAGAAGAATAAAAGAACAGAACTAAGTATATATAGTTTGCGAAGTCACAAGTAGGAGTGGAGGATGATAGCGGTGTACATGTATTTTGGGAGTGTGATACCAACAGGAAATAGAGTGTCATACAAGGGGGTTATAAGTAGAAGGAATCATATGATGATATGATGGGGGGAACTTAGGGTAAGTATTTAGTAAAATCTGCAGATAATTCCTAAGAAATTTGAGAGAATTGCAAGGGGAAAATTCCAAAGTTCCTCTGAAGTTTGAAAAACTAAATTGAAGAGCTCATTCTGCATTTTGAGGGAATAGACTGGACTGTTTCAGTTCTAAGGGACTTACAGCCATTATCTAGTCCAACTGCCTGACCAATTCAGGGCTGACCAAAAGCATGTTGTTAAGGACATTTTCCCAATGTCTCTTAAACACTGACAGGCTTGGGGTATTCACCACCTCTCTAGGAAGCTTCTTCCAGTGTTTGACTACCCTCTTGGTAGAGAAACGCTTCCTAATGTGCAGTCTAAACCTCCCCTAATGCAGCTTTGAACCATCCCCATGCATCCTATCATTGGTATCCAGGGAGAAGAGCTCAGCACCTCCCTCTCCACTTCCCCTCCTCAGGAATCTGTAGACAACAATGAGGACGCCCTTCAGCCTCTTGTTTTCCAAACTAGACAATCCCAAAGTCCTCAGCCACTCCTCACAGGACAAGTAGAGTTGTACTTTATTTGCCTGGTTATTGGTATTTTCTGTCTCTGTTTTCTGAGCGAGTACATGATGTGTCATGTTAGCCGAGCTATGTGTATTTATTTCTCTTCTTCCCAATAAGTTGATCCCTTCATGACATAGTTTTAGAAGGCAAAGTGTAAAGAGAAAGGGAAACCTATGCAGTGGTTATCTTTGCTCAAGTGGAAGCCGCTTTGAAGAGCTTTTACCATAAAATGTACCAGTGCAGTGGGCTGTTGTTGTAGCTGCAAACAAAAGACATGTTCTGTTACCTGCCATTATGACTACTTAAATCTTGGGTTACTTTTCTTGTTAGATAAACATACAGAAGATTTCTGCTATAGTAAATGTATAGGAAGAGGGTTGGTTCTTAATAGATGCCAAGATTCAGAAGTTGCCATTATATAATAAGCATTTCTGTACCTCCCTGAGTTGAAATGCCTCTGTTGCATCTTTCACAATTATTTACAGGTATTTCAGGTTTTAGCTGTATCTTTCTGCCTGCATGTACAGATACTCTGGCAAAAGCAAGGCAACAGAGGAGTTCTTCAGTATTCCTCCAGTACCTGTTACTGTCTTACTGCTGCTTTTGGGTCAGCAGGCAGTAAATAGCTTGTCTTTCTTTCAAAAGTCAGAATTAGCAGCTTTCATTGTCTGACAGCAATTGTTCATTTGTTACATTTCTTTGTTGAGATACTGTCCTTTTCCGAAATGAGGCAAGTAGGAGATCAAAAAGTGCTTCAGCTTTTGGGAGGCCCTTTTTTGGCAGCCAGAAGTAGTAGTGCCAGCAGTAGTCTCCAGCCTGTTTGATGAGGGAGTTAAATCTGGGTGTCTTGTTGGAAGGGCCTTACATCACCACCAGAGAACTCCTCCTCAGCTATGTCTGCAAAAGTTCATCTGTCCTCTTAAGCTTTTGGGACTGTATTTGCTTCTCGGCAAATGTTTGAGTTAACACTGAAATGAATTTCGGTGCTGCTTTTCTTCCTTATCTAAACCACCTTTCTTCCCTCTCCCTTGCAGTCACAATACAGAGTCCTTTAAAGCCTAAAAAAATCAAATAATTGTATTGTGTTCCAAAGCACACAGCTCACACGTTAGGGCCACTTAGAGATGGAGGAATTTGAATTTTCTTCCTTCAAATGAATTTCCTCTCCTTTTCCTACTACTCATCTTCTCTCCATTTTCTGTTACTGTACAGACTCATGCCAAATATTTAAAACTTAATATAATATGCCCCACGATACTCCGCAGGATCGTAAGTCTGTACTGCAGTAACAGTATTGTGGCCATCTTGGGTGTCAAATTTTAAACAAATGTCCAGAGTAATTGAAGCTCTTCAAGGTTCTTGAGCATTTCCAATTTTCATAACCAGATTTAGTTTTATTGCTGTATGTATTGAGGGCTTAAGAAATTAAGACGTCAGATATTTCAGGTGCGCTGGATTTTATTCTCCTATAGGCAGGCCAACTTTGGACTTCCACCTATGTATATCTTGATGTAAACCATATAATAAATACAGGTTCATTTGAATCTTGCAGAACAGCCATTGCTACTGAGTTTCTTTAGACCTCAGTCTTGTTTTGAGTAGTTCCTCCTGACCAAGGTTAACTGATCTCCCTCACAACTTGGGAAAAGTGGGCCTTTCTCTTATTTTGTTCATCTCCACACCTGAATGAGAGTGAAAACTGGAGAAAGGACAGAGCGAATAAAGATCGCATTTTTCAGCCAAACCTGTAGGGTTTGAAAGCTTTTGAATCTTTAATTGGTGAATCAAACTCCTTTTTCTCTGAGCATATTCAGGCACACGAACAGTGAACAGAGAATTAGAGCTCATTCAGCCATTTTCTTTGCCGAGATCTGCAAAATGAGCCAGCAGCAAGCCCATGTACTGAGTTCTAAGCTGATCACCTATTAGCATGGGTTTTTAAAAATAATTTGGCCTTGACATTTAAAGAAAGCATCCTTTAACAGAAAGTAAAATGTTGGTCCTGTAGGTTTGTGCTGGTGGCTGTGGAGGAGTTGGTAATCCCTGTTTTCTCCTGAAGTTCTTTCTTGACCTGGAGCAGAAGTGAATTGTTCAGGCTCTAGAATGGAGAACCAGGTTGCTGTATTTATTTTCCCAGTGCTGTTTTTCCTTCTTTCCTCACTCTCTCTTGTCTCTTTCATCCATGTCACCTGATACAAAACCCCTAAAACATAACCCAAACCGATAAATAGTCTTTATTCTTTCTGGGATCCTCCTGGCTGCTCAATTCCAAGGTATAAAAAAAACATGATTTTTTTTAAACTGTATTTGCAATTGTGTGTTTTTGGTTGTACTTACCTGTCACAAGACTATAGAAAAAAAGACAGACAAGCCCCAGCACTACATGAGCAAATTAATTTGTAAATATAACTCATATTATGTCTGACAAAACAGTAGATTTGTGTTAAGAGAAGAAATCTACCAGTTGGCGTTCCATGTACATCTTCTACTCCTGCATATATGTGTTTAATCTTTGTTTTCACAGGCATAGAATGTCAAGCGAACCAAGCATCAGCTACCTCTGAAGAGTGCACGGTTGCATGGGGTGTCTGCAATGTAAGGAAAACGATTTTATTGCAGAGCTCATGCGTGGTGATGCTATCCTCTTTTTTCACAACTCGGGACAAAATGAGTTCTTTAAAGTGTTTCAGATAACCCACCAGAAAAAAAGAACCTTAAACACCATATGTTTTAGTAGAGTGTAGAAAGGAGAGAGAAGGTGGGGGGGAAGTGAGAGTTGGAGAGGTGTAATATAGAAGACACACAAGAAAAGAGAGGAAGATGGGCCTTTTTTTTTTTTTTTTTTTTTTTTTAAGAATAATAGATCTTTGAGCATGGTTTTCCTGACCAAGGTTCTGCCTAGGAGCTATGCCTTCTGTTTTCCTGGCAATAGGATTATTTTGATCTCAGCATGCTTCATTTGTCCTTGTGCAGGCTGATTCGATGAGCCAGTATGGGGTAACAAGGTGATTTGCTTTCCATTTTGGAGGAAGATCAAATAGGGTCTAGTGTGTAATCTCCAGCTCTTCAATTTTTTGCTGTGTGCATTCCTTTGTACATGGTCCCGCTACCATGTGAACTCAGACTTACATGCCCTTTAGCTAGCCTGGGCCTGAGCTGGAAGGTAAAATTTTCCATAGTGGAATAACTACCTGTTCCTCAGTCCCACCCTCACTGTGCTGTGGGATCAAGTCACAGTGTGATAGTGCTGGAGCAGGATTATAAATGTTGCAGTTCTGTTTGTAGAGGACAAGAGCAACTTTTTTAACCATGTCAGGATATTCTAGTGTCAAAATTACGTCTTTGTGTGCGAGAGTCACCGCAATTGGAACCTTGTTTTTAAGTAGCCGTATGGGGTATGGAAAAGGGTGTCCTTATTAAACACATAAACAGACTCTTCTTTTCTTTCTAATTTTGCAAGTTCCTTTTTAATTCGGGCTTTGGTTTGTCCAGATGACCGGCAGAAAGCTTCGGCATGTATACATGCATATCATCCCTGCTACTCGCTGTGAAATCCTCTTTCTTGTCTTTCTGATTATGCTTCTTATCAGCATCTGCTCTGCCAGTTTTAGCAGCTGCTAAAGTCTATGTTCTTTCCTTCATCAGAAGTTAGTCAGTTAGCACTGCATGCACTGTGGAACAGGGTCCTGCTGCCATTTCACTAATGTTCCCTTCCTCTCTGAAAATCTGGATCAATTCCTTGGTGTTTACCAGTGACCTGGCTGGTTAGTCCTCCCTACCTTTGTCTGCAAACACTTGCTACTCTCTTCTTACCCTATTGCTTTCAGTGGTAGCTTTCACACTGAGATATGTTTGTGTGTTCTGAAATGATGTGATGTGAATTTTCTCTTCCAGCATGCTTTCCACTTCCACTGCATCTCTCGCTGGCTCAAAACTCGCCAAGTATGTCCGCTGGACAACAGGGAATGGGAGTTCCAAAAGTAGGTATCCTGCACAGATTTTAAGATGAAATATCCAATTGTCTTTCTGTTAATAGAAATGATGAATGTTGGATATTAATTTCTCTTATCTGTGGGTCTGAGGGCATAGTTGCTGTTGGGAAAGGGTTTTTTTCTCCATGTTTGCTGTTTAAGGACCTTTCCTTAGTCACGTGGTGCTAAATGTGCTCTGAATGAAGCCCAAACATTGTGAGTTAAGTGGGAGCTGGTAAAAAGTAGTGATTTCTATTGACATTTTCTCTAAAGAATAGAGAGCAGGAAAGAAATGGAATTCACTTAAAGTGAGCCTCAGGTGAATATTATGCTGCCACATGAGTAACTTGGGTTTAGAAAATGACCTGAATTTAGTTGCTTGTGTTCCAAAGCATTTCTGCTGAGGTGCAAGACATCTTATTGGGTCCCTCTGTATCTTGGTGATTTGTTTTATAATTCTAATAGGCTTAGAGATTGATACAAATGATTTTGTAGCATCTGGAAATCAAATGTCCATGTAGCCATTGCTACAGCCTTGGACCATTTATTCATAATTTCTGTATTCTTTGTTTTGTTTTGTGTTTTTCAAAGGTCTGATGTTAGAATAACCGTAGGAGATTCATGTATGGGTTTTTGAGGCATAATTGTATTTTAAGAGGTACATTAAGAGAAGTTAGGACGTTTGCCTGTCACTTGCTTCATTCTGCACCATTTATCCATTAATCTCAGCTGTGGATTTTGCCTCTCCCCACCCCTTAAAAAAGAAAAAAAAATTCTAGCTAGAAGAGTCCAGATTAAAACAGAGCAAACCCGACATTCTGACCGTTCAGGATTGTCTTTGGGATCTGGTTCACAATCAGTCGTGCAAATTGTCATTGACGAGACAACTTGAGTACCATAGTTTTGATATTAAGATATTTTAATGAACACTTAGTGAAAACTGAGCCCATATTGCGTGGCTAGTGACTTAATACTGCATGGGCATGAAAGGGGAATGGAGATGTGAATGAATGTCATCTTACAGGTGCTCAGGAATACGTCTGGGGCTATGACAAGCTCTGGCCTTGTTTTCATGCAGGATATATTTGAAGAGGGGTTTAGAGCAAATGATGATGATACTGAAGGTCTCATGCATATAATACTGTAGATTGCTCAGGCTCTCTTCTAACTAGTGTCTGGATAGACTTTTGGCAGAAGTGAAATGGAGAACTTGGGAAGGTTTCCATACCATAGCATTTCACCTTCATCTGGCTTACGTGTTAATTACATCATGGTAGAATGAGAATAAATCTGCACTAGTGTGAAACATGTTTTTTTAAAAAGCATTAACATATTGTCTGTTTGCAGGTATGGACACTAGAGAGATGGTCGCCACGCTTCTTCCTGTGGCATCAGCCTCAGTTGTTCTTGTCACTATGGGTTTGTTTTAGCAACTTGAAAAATCAGTAATGTACACCATTCTTCTTCAATCTTGTTGTATTGAATAAAATCCTGCTGGAGCTTCCTGTCAAAGTGTTTTGTCTTGTGTTAGGAGTGGGCAGTCAGTGAACGAGGGAGGAGAATTATCTGCAGAGCAGGGATTTAAGCGAGGCTGCTCTTAAGATGTGTAGCCCATCTTGTTGCTATGCCCAGTGCTTGACTGGGAGTTTGTTCTTACTCCCACGGGGCTCAGCCACACCTCTGGCTCACTGAGGTCAGCATTAAGCTCCACCATGTAGCGCAATGGGTGCAGGACTTGGCCTGGCTAATGTGACTTATGCAAATAGCATTTCATGTGGACACGCTTTCTTGCAGCTGAAATGATGATCTGTACAATTAGGAGTTGTGTCATTATTAGAAACTACTCTCTCTTCCGTGTGCTCTTGACCTTCACCAAACCAGCTCCCCTGGAGAGCAAAATTTCACTAACTGTTCCCAGTTCCATCTGTTTAGCTTGGGGGACTAACTAAATGTTAGTTAATTAGTTAGTTAATTTAGTTAGTTACTAACTAAATGACTAACTGAATGTTAGTTTTTATCAGTGCTCATAAAGTACTTTTATGTGTCAGGTGAAAGTAAACTCAGGGAATTCACATGCTAGATTAGCTGGAAAGCAAAAAGCAGCGTTTGAATAAACTTAAGTCTTGGTTGGCTTTCTACTGGTATTTTCCCAGTTCAGGCCAAGCTGTAGTTCTCGCTGGCTGACCATTGTTACTCTGAAAACTACATAATGTTTTGTTTGGTGTCTCCTCTGCCATGTGGCCTGCTATCCTTCTCCCTGCATCAAATGTTGGCTGCTATGTTGACACGCCAGGAGCTCAAATGAGGCCCAAGAAATTCTTCTGGCTACAAGAGGCTGTGTCCCTTCATGTTGGCAGTGGTAGATGCAGTGAATTTCTTTGATTGGCTGTTCATGATGCCACCTTTGGATCCCCACTTTTTTGCTAGTTATTGAGGATGGGAAGGGTAGCTGATGTTAAACATTAGTGTAATATAGCGATAGGGAATAAAGATGGTCACTGACAGAAGCAAAACTTGCAGGTTTTTCAGTAATTATGGGGCTTTCTTTAATCTGCAGCAGGCAAGTGTTGGGCTTATTTTATCAGCTGGTGTCAGTGCTCTGAAATGATATGGTTTGCTGTTTTCCACTCTGAAGAAGAAAAGAGGAACTAGAATCAGGAGAGTTTATAGCCAGACAGTTCATTTACCGGATTTAGTGGGCAGAAAGCTCATCCTGAGTTTGCAAGGTAGTTTTGGTGATGGAGGAATGAAACAGATGAGGAGGGGGAAGATGACCTCAGCAGTGGTCAGAGCATTCATCAGGCAGTGGGATATCCAGGTTAAATGCCATTCCCTGAAATTTGAACTCCCATTTAACATCCTGTCCAGGTGAGCAAAGTAGCAGATGTCCCTGTTTTATGTTTGTCCATTTTGTTTGCAGTATTGGATTTTTCAGGACCTGGAATCCAGATGCTCATGGATCAGAGAGTTTAATTCTTTGAGAACTTTGTTCTGGGTCCAGCTACATCATTCTGGCTTGTCTCTCTTCAGTCTGTCCATATTACCCTGATCATATTTTTTTGGCTGGGGACAGACACATCAGTGCAGGAATTTCCCTCTCCTTTGTGGTTTCATGTGCATTTGCTTGAGGCTGTGCCTGCAAGAAGATGGGGGGTTTTTTTGTATTTTTAATTGCTTTTTTTATATGATCCCTCCAAACAGCAGCTACAGGCACTCTTTCCTCATATCCTTTGAACCTCTGTTCTGCTACAGTGCATAAAGCCCTTACTAACTACTTTGATTTGAGATTGTTATTGTAGCGTCTGTCCCAAATCTGGTTTTCCCAAATGGAAAAACATGAACTGTAAAGCAGCAATTGCTTACAGACCCAGGAAAGAAAATCCCTTTTCAGCTGCTCCCCATTGAGGCAGCTCTGCTGCCGCTTCCCCCATCACAAAGGGCCCGGGCTCTGTGCTGGCCTACAGCACATTAATGGCTGTGTTTCGGGGGAGGAGGAAGAGCTTCAGCAAACGACTGAAGAGAGAAGCTCCACGGCACAGGCAGCATCAAGCGAAGGTAAAAGGGATCTACTTCATTCGAAGGCATGAAGTGCCCCATTTCCCCGGGGCACGGCTGCTCGCTCAGGCTGGCATCACACTATCCTGACTCTTGCAGTCCAGCCTCCATCTCTGCTCGATGTGGTGGTGGGAGGGGTTAAGCCCATTCCTACCCAAAGCCTTTTTCTGTTGTTTTTCCTGAAGCAACAACCATTTTCAACTACAGCATCCCCTTCTTGCAAAATACAGAGAGCTTTTTGGGGTGGCAGGAGGAATTGGACGTGTTTCTAAGCATCCTGGTGGGAAGGTAGGTGTGCAGGGGAGAAATGATGATCATGCCAGTGCTGTTTGCCTGTCCTGTAAATGGAGGATGCGTCTGAATTGTGGACCCCAAAATAAAATCAGGAGAAAATGACAGTTAAAACTGCAGCAAGTAGTGTATCCTGCAGCTGCCTGGCTCAGAGAAAAACAAATCACTGGTAGACCTGCTGTGGAGCAGAAGGCAATTTTGATATTCCTGATGCTTTCCACAGGTTTGTCAGCTGAAGCAAGCCTCATCACCGAGCCGGGCCTGGTGGAGAGTACTCTAGCAGGCCATAATGACCAGACAGTGGCTTCCTTCTCTTCCTTTTGGAAAGGAGACAATGAGCTGCAGGTGCTGTGCAGCGTCGGTTGTGCCTCATGTGCCAAATCCCTTGCTGCTCTTGCATTAAAATGCCAAAATCAGGACAACATGGGGCCAAGACAGTACGTTGGGCTGTGCAGAAGTAGGAGGGAATGGTTGGGAGTTTCCCTGTCAAAATCGTGCTATGGGCTGTAGATTAAACAAATGGCAGGAGTCTGCTGCTTGAAAGGTGTCTGTTGTCTGAGAGAAATGGCTGAAGCCTCAACCAGTTTGCCAGGCTTGTAGCAGCGCACCACTGGAGTGAACTTCATGATCATGTCCTGCTCCAGTCATACAGGGAGGCAGTATCTGTGGAGTTGCAGATGCCCGAGTTGCAATGAGGAAGCTTTACAACTGCTTTGGGTGGCCTCGTGCATGTACCCCTTGTAGAGGAGCACTGGGAGCTCCCACCACTGTGATCAGATCAGGAGTGATGATTCCCACATGGGAAAATACATCTTAGAGAGAGGAGATGGGAGTAGCTGTCTGCATCTCTGTGTGCAGGCAAGCAAAGGTGCCAGCATCCGTCAGCCCTCTCCCACTAGTTCCTAATGAATCATAGAATCCACTACGTTGGAAAAGACCTTTAAGATCATCAAGTCCAACCTCTACCCCAGAAGGGGTAGAAGAAGCATCCCCAAGTGGTCTGGGGCAATAAAATTGTTGGCAAAGCTGATGTGAAGATGAGCCAAGCAGCACTGGTGGTGTGCGAGCTGGAGCAGCATCAGTGCAGGCAGAGAGCTGAGCTTCCAGGCGGGGAGCATCCATGTGGGGAGGGAGATCTGCACTGTTTCTGGAACGCTCCCTCCTCCAAAGGCATCAGGGCAGAGGATGGCAGCAGCACCACTTCCCTGACTGACACCACCGTGGGTTGCATTCCCTGAGTTAAAAAGGAGCTGCCAAGGAGAATGGGTGGGAAGATAAGTCAAAGAAGAGATGGGCAGAGGCAGAGACCAAGGCTAAACCGATGCCTGTGCTTGCCCAAGACATATCAGCAGGCAGGTGAGGAGATGTCCTGGAGGGTGGGGGCTACCCTTGGTGGGGATCACAAGCTCTGGGAATGCTCCCACATGGGTTTTGGGCAGCAGGAATATGGTGCTGTCATGGGACAGCAGAGAGACACTTGCAAGGTGCAGAGCTGATGCCTGTGAGTGGTGCTTGGCCAGCCATGAACCCCATGCTTCTGCCCTACAGCACCTGTTTTGCCACCCAGCAAAGGGATGAGCCCCTCAGCAGTGGACAATGAGGTTTTGGGTGGGCTCAATGGCTGCTGGCACCCCCGGTAGCTCACTCCAGCCTGGGTGAAAGCCACCACTGCTCAGAGAACCCCAGACAATGGCTGGAGAGAAGGAGGAGGAGGTGACGCTGTCTAGGGTATCTTCCCACCACAGTACTCCAGGGGTGGAAGAGGACGAGTGTGGAGAAGCATCTCTTGTCTCCCTGCTTTGCTCATGCTGTTCTTTTCCTCCCCACAAAAACTGTGGAAAGAGCGAGCTCTTCTTGCCTGCTTTTGCTTTTCTCCACAAGCTTGATCTGCCAATACTGCTGCCGGCTTTTATCTGCTGTGAGGAAACACACCGTTCCTTCCACCACACGCTCTGTACGTGGCTTGTTTTCTTCCCCAGTGCAGCAGATTTTGCAGCAAGCCTGTTACTGCTCATCGTGGGTTGTCTCAGGTACACAGACAGACAGACTCCCCCCATCACCGTCCCCTCCCCATTCCCTGCTGCTTGTTCTGGTCTGCTCTCTGCTCTCCTCTTTCACTTTCCCCACTCTGTGATCCGGTTCCCATGGAGATCCCGAGGCATTGATGGTGCCATTCCTCCCTCTGCAGCCTGGCTGAGGGGGTTGGTGGGATGACTTTTGGCTCACCTGGGCTGGAGTTGCATCCAACCCCAGAAGTCAAGGTATAAGTTGCGGGAAGGTCTGTTTTGCCTGTCTGACTCCCTCACAACAACAGGACATCAGCCTGTTGTCTCACTTTGTCCAGCTGCTTTCCAGCCTCTCCCCATGGGATGCAGAGGGGAATGGTGCCCAAAGCTCAGTCCGGTGGTGGCATAGCTCGCCAGGACTTCGCATCGTGCCATCACCATGACAGCCCTGGCTGCAAAAGAAAAATCACACGTATTTGTGCTTGAAATTTAAAAATCTGTTGAAAATTAGCACCAGCTGATTCTGGAAAGGCCAGATCTGGGTGTGGGGATGCACCACTTCCTGTTGCCTTCCTGCATTTACCCACTCCGCTGCAGCAGCCTGGAGTTTGCCTTTTTGCTGCCTTTTCTTTCCATATGACCATGAACAGGCTCAGTCACTTCATTTCTTGGTCCAGTGATGTCCTGGCCTCACTGCTCCAGCACATAAGCCAGGATGAGTGCATGACAGTCGTCTCTGAAAAGTACCAGAGGTATCAGCATGGTAGGTATCAAAACTCAAGAGGGGACTGCACAGCAGTATGACCCTGGCACATCAGAGTTTTCTGTCCACGGGGCATCAGATGGGTATTGTTAGATGACCTGCTGTCACAGCAGGTGATCCTAGATGGCAGTGTGCTGGCAGTGCCTTTGAGAACATGTCCTCTTCTGCTTGTGCTGTTCTTCCTTGGTTATTCTCCTCTTCATCCTCCTGTCCTGGGTCTCAAGTGGATGATTGTGTGCTGGAGAAGGGGATTAAAGGAGGTTTTCTTCTCTGGAGATGCAGCCTGCTTAGTATCCTTTTCATCCTCCTTCCTCTTCCGTGTCCTAGGAGACATGAGCTACAATTCAAGTTAAAAGGGACATTGGTGTCCTGTGCTCGCTGGGAGAGGTGGCAAGCTGTTGGGGCGGTTTCTTCATCCCGTTTGTACTGGATGCATTGAATTTATTCATTTTGACATTTTAGACATGAAGCATTATGGTTTTTAATGAAAAACATGGGCTTGGATGTTCTGTGTACTCCCCCCAAATGTCAGTATTGTGGCTTTTCTGAAAGGCATGTGTTTGCCAGAATTTGTCCCAGAGCTGCAGCCTTCTCTGTAAAACATGAGTTTGGTTTCGTCCAGTTCCAGTGTGTAGGTCATTAATGCTTGCCACAAACCCCTTTCACTGGTTTTGGGAATGAGAGCTGGCTCCAGCGCCAAGGCTCTCACATCCTGCTGCTCCACACGGAGCGAGTGGCCATCCATTTCACTTCCCAGCGAAACAGTGACTGAGCATTTAATACTCATAAATAACTGATTTCGGAACCTTCAGAGGTGAAAGTCTATGGAGAAAGACAACAGCTCCGTGAGGATCTTCCCTGAGCCTCTGGTTTCTCCAGAAAGCTTCCAACAAGATAAACCACTGCCTAAAGAAAGGGATTGGTGTGAGGAACAACCCAGACTTGTCCTCCCAGGCAGATATTCTGGGTGCCTCTTGGTGCCACTGTGTACCTTTCCTGCAGGGTGGTGAGGTGGCAAAGAGGTGTTGGTCCCAAGTAGGAGGCAGAATGGGATACCCCATCCTTTTTCAGGCATTTTGGGACAGATTTCACTTTATCCATGGGGGATCTTCTGGAGAGGGTTGAGGCAGATGTGAATCATAGAAACATAGAATAGTTAAGGTTGGAAAGGACCTTAAGATCATCTAGTTCCAACCCCCCTGCCATGGGCAGGGACACCTTGCACTAAACCATGTCACCCAAGGCTCTGTCCAGCCTGGCCTTAAACACTGCCGGGGATGGAGCATTCACAACTTCCTTGGGCAACCCGTTCCAGTGCCTCACCACCCTCACAGGAAATAACTTCTTCCTTATATCTAACCTGAACTTCCCCTCTCTAAGTTTGAACCCGTTACGCCTTGTCCTATCACTACAGTCCGTGATGAAGAGTCCCTCTCCAGCATCCTTGTAGGCCCCCTTCAGATACTGGAAGGCCACTATGAAGTCTCCCCAATGGGTCTGTTGGACACCACTTCCAGGAAGGTAAAGCTCAGAAAGGCCTGTGCTGGGTTTGCTTCAGGAGGTTTTTGCCTATTTCCCAGCCCTTGTCTCCATCCCCCCTGGTGTCACCCACAAACATCAGCCTCACTTCAGATAGTCACCAGCTGCTGATAACCCTGAACAACAGTCTCCTCTTCTGGTCCAGATGCTACCAACCTTTAAAACCTGAGACTGGCGCCCAGAGGTGCTGCTTCTGCTGACAGAGAAATGGAGCCTGTCCTTAGTCTCTTCCCATATTACATATGACATCTGTCTCAAAATTGCTTTTACTGTTGCTGTAACCACTGCACCCATGCAACACTGCTGTCCCGGTTTGTGACCACCTCTACCACCTACAACATGGCTTGTCCTGCTTACAGCTGGAGACCTCTGAGGGGGAGGATGTCATCCATGAGAGAGGGGCACCGCAAATCCTCAAAAGCACAAGCAGCCGCAACATTTGTGCTGAAGGTCAACATTAGAGCCCTGCCCATTGTTTGTCTTGTGGCTGTTTCCTCAGCCTGATGCTGTAGGTTGCGTTGGCAGAACAGAGATGTGGGTGATGGCGGTGCCCTCTTTTATATCTGAAGCTGTGGCTGCTGTTGATGAGCTGTCCACCGAAGCACCAAAAGCAGCTCCTGGAAGTTAAGGCAGCCTCATTTCCTTTTTCCTTTCCCACTTGCCCCCTCTGTGGTCAGCACACATTTTTGGGCTTATTCCCTTGGGCTCTTTGTCCAGTTCTTTGAGCTGTTCATAAACACAGTATCTTCATTACCACTTAATCAGCACAATGGCGCAGCAGCCCACAAAGATGCTATGCTTCAGGAGAGGCACTTGTGGTCTGCTGGGGCAGCACATGCTCATCAGAGCTTTGCACAGAGAGCGGGTGTTCCTGAAGTGAAGAAGATGACCTCAACCCAGCTCCTTTCTGCTGCCCATAAATCACATTAGAGAATATCAAAGCCCTGAACTGTCAGCACTACCTAGATGTAAATACTGTAATTATCCTAAGTAAAATTAACAGTTTATCAGACTTCCTGTGTTGAATCTTTTTATTACAGGCTTTTTTTTTTTTTTTCATCACAGATTTGATTTGCCATAGACTTTATGTGTCTCTGGATTATAAATCTCTGGCTTTCAAACACTACCTGACATGATGATCTGTTGCAGCAGCAAATTGGCAGCTGCTCAGAGGCTTATTTTGCTGAGGAGAAGGCTTTTTTTCCTGGCTGCCCTGAAATTTGCTGCTCCCTTTTAAAAAAGGTTTGCCCATGCAATGAGTGATGCCGGATCCGTACCAAGCAGAAAGTTTGGGTAGGAAGGGACCTTCAAAGCTCATCTAGTTCAAGCCTCCTGCAATGAGCAGGGACATCTTCAACTAGATCAGGTTGCCCAGAACCACATCCAGCCAAAGTCCTATGGGATCCAGGCGTGGATGCTATATGGCTAAAGAAATGAGCCCACATCAGGGTGCGTATGGGTGGTGGGTGCAGGCAGAGGAAACGGCTCGAGCCTTCCTCATCCCCAGAAAGCAGCAGCGTCATACAGTGAACACAAAGATGATCTCTTCACCCCACCATCCCCACCAGCAACTGCCATCAGGGATGCCTCCACGTTGGGTGAGGCTGCTGACAGAAGCTGCCAAGGTAGGAGCTTCAGAGAGGAGCCTGCACAAAGCTGTGCTAGCATCAAAAGTTATTTATAACACAGTCAAAGCTTTCTAACGATCATCTCAGGCTGCGGAGTTCAAGTCATATGAAATAATCTTTTCTTATTATTACTTTTTCTTCCCTATCAGGACAGATTCCACTGAGCAAAATTACTCCAGCAATGGGGAAGGACTCAACAAAACCCAGCGCTGCGTTTTCACCTCCCTGCAGCAAGAGCAGGCGGACAGTCTGCACACCACGAGTTACAAGTGGCAGACTAAGAAAAAAAGGGGCTGTGCTTCAAACACACACACAGAAATGAGCCTTTTCTCACATGTGTCTTTGCACGGCATCAGGAGACAAGCAGTGTTATTGCTTTTGTCCCAGCGGAGCCCGATGCAGCGGGTTCGTCTCGAATGTTTTTCCTGCCTTTGCCTCTCAGCCTGTTTGGTGCCTTTCCACCAGCTCCACGCCTCCTGAAGGTGATTCAGAAAATGAAACGTGACCAAACAAATCTCATTTTAATAGCTTGCCTTGGCCAAGGCCGACTAGGAATATAGCTGTGTTATTATCACGCGCTGGAACCCAAGGCTGTTTACTTCATTAGCAGGAACGACAACAAAATAGCAGCTCATGGTGTTGGCAAGGGTAGAGCCAGAACTAAAATATTGCATACTAAACAGAAAAAGACCTGGAGTAAACTCCTTGTTATGGATCAAAAATAATTTTTCTTGGACAAAATAAGCTCAGAAAGCTCCAATGGTTTGAGAGAGGCTCCTTGAAAAGTGAGGTTTTATCAAACTTCTGACTGTGCAAACCTCTGTGGAGATGCCTCCAGACAAGAGCTGGGGGCTGAATGCTGGCCTTCACTGACAAGTGAATGCTTAAAGGTTGGAGATTGAAGGACAGAGCTAAAACTATTAACTGAGCAGGGTTTACATTTGGGACTGGGTACAGTTCTGGAACCAGGACTGGCATTCAATTCATGTTTCCATCTGCAGGCATTGAAAAAGCAGAGCTGAAGGGAGCTGCAGGTGGAGTAAAGTAAGAGTAGGCTGAATTCCTTATTGTGGGATTAACATAACCAGGTTGTTCTTTGGTTTGCCTTTTTTTTTTTTTTTAATTTTTTTTTTTATTATTATTAAAAAGTTCTCCATGCAATTTTGAGAAGTCTTTTCATTGATTATGGATACCTTCTCTCAAGGAGGAGACTTCATTTCCCAGCTGGACCTGGAACAGCTCCCCCATCAATGTGGAGATAGAGGGGTTGCCTTCATGTACAAAACATGATGATAAAAAAGTAGAAAGATCTGCAGGAAAATCTGCTTATCCTTGAAAGAGAAACAGTGTTTATCTGGTTGCAACAACAAAATGTCCTTTGGGCTTTTTCCAAATTTTCAGTCTATCTTTGACTCTCTTTTGCACTTTCAGTAGTTCAGGCTGTCCCTAAATCACCCATGAACATACCTGAAAGCAACATGTGCTGTACTTCAAGCATCTAAAATGTCATCATCTTCCCCCTCATTCCACTGCAGGGATCTTTTAAAACAGCTCCTCAAACAGCCTCCAAAGTGAGGAAGCCATCCCTGGGTGGGATTTTGAGTTTCTCTCTATGTGCTCTACACTGGGTCCATCCACCCTGCTCCACACCTCCCTGTTCCACTGCTTCCTGTGCACTTACAGGCACTGACTGAAGACCCCCTGTGCCCGCCTGCCCTACCAAGCCCAGGAGCTGGCTATGGAAGGTAAGCAACAAAGCTTCAGGGACCAGCTGATGGAGAGAGCATCTCCATGGGGACCACGCTGGGCCAGGCTGCACCACCTCCGACACAGTGCACCCAGGAAAATTGCTTGCTCTGGGGTGATGGGTCCTCCTGCCCCCTTTCAAAACTGCTATGAGCGAGGAAAGCGGCTGCATGTGCTTCCTGCAAGTCACGTGTGTTCATGCCTTGAGGAGGGGATATAAAAGCTGGCAGAGCTGCTCCGGCTCCCTTCTTTCCTCGAGTTGTTTTCATCACCATTTTCTCCCATGCCATTGCTTTGGGTTCAATTGCAGCAGAAGTGTTGTGGTTTAACCGCAGCTGGCACCTAAGAACCACACAGCCACTCATCCCCACACACCACAGTGGGATGGGGAGGAGAATCAGGAAAAGTGTAAAAGCCCATGGGTTAAGATAAGAATGGTTTAATAACTGAAGTAAAAGTAAAGTACAATAATAAGAAGAAATTAACAGAGAGAGAAAGGAATAAACAAGTGATGCACAATACAAGTGCTCACCACCGCTGACTTATGCCCAGCTCATTGCCAAGCAGTGATCGGCCCCTTCCCACTAACACCCCAGTTTCTATACTGAGCATGATGCAATGTGGTACGGAATGCCCCTTTGGCTACTTTGGGTTAGGCATCTTGGCTGTGCTCCCTTCCTGCTTCTTGTGCCCCTCCTCACTGGCAGAGCACAAGAGACTTAAAGTCCTTGATCAGGGTAAGCATTACTTAGCAACAACTAAAACATCAGTGTGTTATCAGCATTGTTCTCAGAGTGAAGCCAAAGCACAGCGCTACACCATCTATTAGGAGAAAAACTAACTCTATCCCAGCCAAAACCAAGACAATAAAACATACAGAGGCTTGAAGAAAACAAAGTAATGTACATCTCCTGGAAAGGATGAGCTTTGAGATACTTAGTCCGTGGGCATGCTTGTGTGCAGAATGGTGTTCAAAGGGCAGCAGGAAGAGAAATACAGGCAGCGAGTCCTGGCTCTGCCCTTCTGAAAGGGCTGTGTGCAGCAGGGAGAGCTGAACATCTCAGCAACACCCGCGCTCTCTCAGGCTGACTCTGTGGCCTTTCCAGGACGTGGGGCTCACCCTCCACCTCAGCTTCCTCATCGGCAGACCTGCGAAAGCAACGTGAGCATTGGTAGCACGGGGTTAGAAATGATTACTCAGAGTCTACAGTGCTCTGGACTGGCAAAGTGCAGCACAAGCACTTTTATTATTTAGGTGTTAAACATGTATGGTGATTATTCAGTGCTCCTGTGTTTGGGTTGCTTTCGAAGTCTGGTTTAAGCTGTATTCAGCTCTGGGGCCCCAGACACAAGAGGGACGTGGACCTGTTGGAGTGAGTCCAGAGGAGGGCCATGAAGATTCTCAGAGGGCTGGAGCACCTCTCCTATGAAAACAGGCTGAGACAGTTGGGCCTGTTCAGCCTGGAGAAGAGAAGGCTCCAGGGAGACCTTAGAGCAGCTTCCAGTGCCTAAAGGGGGCCTACAAGAAAGCTGGAGGGGGCTTTTTACAAGGGCATTGTCCTTGATAGGACAACGGGGAATGGCTTTAAACTGAAAGAGGGGAAATTCAGATGAGATATTAGGAAAAACTTCACTATTAGGGTGGTGAGACACTGGCACAGGTTGCCCAGAGAAGCTGTGGCTGCCACATCCCTGGCAGTGTTTAAAGCCAGTTTGGATGGGGCTTGGAGCAACCTGCTCTAGTGGAAGATGTCCCTGCCCATGGCAGGGAGTTGGAAATGGATGAGGTGTAAGGTCACTTCCAAACCATCCTATGATTCTATGATCTTCCTCTCAGAGCATGTCAGTGCCTGGACATGTCAGTCCTCCAGGCCACAGAGGTTTGCTGGGGAAAGCCAGCCTCAGGGCAGTCATTTTCTTAGCTCTGAGTGAAGAGCCTTGTCAGATAAAACCGAAGCAAGCAGTTAACAACTCCTGATCACTTGTTTTGTCACCAGTATGTGCACCTTCTTTCACAGAAAGATTTCCTAGCCGTCACTGGGGCACTTGCAACCCCCTTATCACCCCGGTAGATGATGCAGGCTTTTCTATAATAAAGGAACTCACTTTGGATACAGCTTCTTTAAACTATTCGCTTCTTCTTAATATCTTCTTTTTTTACTATTATTATCTCCTGGAGCAAGTGAAAGTAATTTGTTTGTTCTTGCAAGGTCTGTTTTGCCTACTCCTTCCCCAGGACTGACACACCGCTGCAGGGACCAGCAGGTGACTAAGGGCTTTGCTACAGAGCAAGCACCAAGCAGAGCACTTTGCAAAGTTGCACGTCATGTAGCAGGAAATGCTAACCCTGATGAAACAGTTTCAGGGCTTGGTGTTTCAGCAATCAATTATTCCTGGTCTGGGATGAATCACCCTGGAGCTGCTGCAACCTCTGGCAGCTGCAGCAAAGTGGGGAAACAAGCCACTCTGCAGCTGCCGGAGCCCTCCCGCCACCTTTTCCATGGCACATCTCCTGGCAATGTTCTATCCAGCAGCAGCAGTGTCGGTACTGCAGAGCCACAAGCGCTCTGCTCTCTCCATGGCTCCGGTGCGATGCCCAGAGCCTGGCTGGTGTGGTAGGACATCATGGACTTACTAGATGGCACCAGAAAAATAGGAGAGAGAATCTCTAGCTGGGAGGTCTTATGGAAGGGTCTCTAGCCTAGCGCCAGGTCACTCCGAGCTTGTGCAATTCTGTGACAGCTCTATCTGCTGCTGTTGGATACTACCATTCTTTAGAGAGGCAAAGGGATTCAACGACCCTAAAAGCAATAAACTCCAAACTGGAGTAAAAAGGACTGTGGGATCACAGGGTAGGGGTGAGCTTGAGAGGTGGCTGAAAATCCTGGAGAGTTCTGCAATCTGTGGTTGCAACAATGTGGGCAATCTCGCTGGCTGGTGCTGGGGTTTAAAATGTCCATGAGGTGCTCTGGAGGAGCTGAGCCTAGGTATTTGCTCAGGGACCAGACTGCAGCATTCCAACTCATCCCTGCTTTGTCCTGATAGCATAAGTGACCCCAAATCAACACACATCTCTGGGCAGAACGGTGCTGAATGCCATCACAGAATCATAGAATCATAGCATGGTTCGGGTTGGAAAGGACCTTAAGATCATCATTACCCCTTGCCCTATTGCTACAGTCATCATTGAGGTCTCCCACCAGCAGCATTCTGCACATGATTTCTCTGCTTGGCACATGCATTGCTAAACAGTGTGGATGGGAGATGTGGCCTTCTGTGCTCTGCACAGCACCCTCTGGATCCCCAGGACTGTTTCATGCCCCACTGTGCCATGAAAGCTCCAGAAAACAAACATCTGAGGAGCTGCTGCAGGGCATGCTTGTGCCTCAGCCCGATTAAATGATGTTTTGGGGTTGAGCTGGTAATAGTTTGAAACTGGGTCCTTCAGCAAAGATGGATAACCAGAAGATGTTTGGTTTTTATAGTCGGAGACACTCTGCTTATAAGAAGAGATTAAAATAACACTCAAGGATGCGATAATGCATTGTTTTGTCCTGAATTCAATTGCTGCTCTTTCAACTCCCTAAGATAAAAATGCAGTAAAATAGGGATTTTTCAAACTGAATCCTTTTCTTAATAGTAGAAGATAAGTGCAATGCTGAGACAATGTACTGAGCTCTGCCACAGGATAATTGGAGGGTGGGAGGGGATATTAATCCCGGTATAGGACCCTGGGCTACAGCGAGTTCAACACTTTTAATATTTACAGTCCAGATATCCCAGAACTCTGGGAGCTTGCAAAACACAGTGTCCACCTATAGATTTTGTTATAAGTGGATGGATAGATAGATAGACAGATAGATATGAAAATGATGCTCCAAGCTCGATTGATGGGGAGCAGGGGCTGGCTTTGGGGTGAGGTGACATCTGAACCTGTATGCAAGCATTTTTCATGTGAAATGCTGTATTTAAGCTTATGTTTTTTCCTTGCTATGTTTCCCTAAACAGCCTTAAGGCCCTTTGCTTAGGAGCAAGGCAGTGCCAAGCAGAAGCCATCCATGCAGCAATGCCCCAAGAGGGTTTTTTTCCTCTTCCTTTTTTTTTTTTTTCCTTTCCTGGATGCCAACTGAAGCGGCTCTTCTGTGAGCAGCAGTTGTTTACATTCTTCCTAACAAAAGTTGGGATTTCCTCTGATGCTAATAATCTTGTCACCAACGCGTGCAGCCAGCCAGAGTGCTTGGAATAGCTTTTTAACAATGTCTGGGCCAACTTGAGCGTGCTGGTTGCTGGTAGGAGCAGCTTCCCAAAAGTCAGCACAGTGTCACCACAACAGGGAGGTCACTCTTCAGTGCCGCCTTCTTCAGCGAGGCAAACACCACACATTGCACCCTGCAAACCTCAGGCCTAGGGCTGGACTGTGTCTGCAGGTTTTCCAAGCACTCACCATTACCCTTCATCTTGCGCCTCAGGGCCTCCAAGGTGTGTGGGGTGATCAGCCAGAGCACCTAAGACCGGTCCTAGTTATCCCAGACATCCAGCCAGGGTCTTCACATTTGTTTTTGTGCTGTTTAGTAATTTAAGGTGATGTTTTCTCTCTGTTTGAGCATTTCTGTGCCAGCTCGGTATTTCATTTCTTTTCTCTCTGAGGGGCAGCACCTGGCCTTGGTCTTAAACATGCGGCAAGGTGAGAAGACCAATGTTTTTCCACATTCCCATTTGCAAGCGTGGGTTACCCTGAGGAGGGGCACAGCCATTGGGGCTGGCTTCTGCCAGGTGTTTGCTGGTGTAAATAGGGAAGAGACTTCCTTCAAGGACCCAGTTTTGGCAGCCACTATCCTGCAGTTAAGCATTGCCTTACGGGGTTACAGTTGGTGCTTGGAGGATAAGGTGGGCTTGGGGCAGGCTGCAACTGCAGCAAGTTCAGCAACACGGAGCTAAGCTGTCTGTGAGCTGCTGTGAACTTCTGCTCCTGTCATGGCTCTGCCTCGTACCCAGGGAGGAGAGGAGCATCCTGGTGAGCTCCCCGGCTCCTGGGATGTTGGGTGCAAACCTGTCCTCCATCCCTTGTCCCACATCTCTTCTCACTGCCACACCTAGGACTAGAAAAAGAAAGATCCTTCCCAGAGGGACTCAAGCAAACAGATTCCTAACGTTTTGGTTCTGTCCATAACACTGAAAGGTTTGTCAAAACCTGCTGTTGAAGTACCTAGGAAGCCCTTTGCAATATAAGCAGCTTTATTTAAGAATACCATTACATTTTAAAAGACCAATTCCAGGAGCATCATGCCATGCTCTATAAGTAAAAAGATGTTAGGAAATCTAAAACAAGTAGTTTGTTTTGGCTGTCTAGAATGAATGAAGACTAGTAACCAAAATACATGAAAGCACAACTAAAACCGCAATCCTTATTTCCTTTATTTGAAAGCGTTCTGAGCAGAGTTCAGTTTTTCTCTCCAATAGTCTCTTGATTTCATGTCTGCACACTCTTATTATTAGTCACCTGGTAGCTCTTATCAAACCACATGTTGAGAAAGAAGATTTCCTCATTGATCATCTCAAACCTACAGAGCAAACCGTGATTTCCCAACCAAACAGCTCTTCCCACGTCAGGACCTGCATGCGAAAGTTTGAAATGCAGCAAAGGCAGAGAGAGAGATTTCAATGTCTTTTATAGCAAAAGTACTACCATTAGTCAAAGTTGAACAGCTCTTCACCTCCTAAGACGTGCTGAAAAGAAGAAGGAGATACTCGGGGGGTGTTGCTGTGGCCAGGGGGTCAAGCAGCTGGAGGAACATGCAGAAGGCAAGGAATAGAACCGCTCTCTGAGAGACAGGCCAAGAGGGAGGCAGATGCAACTTGAGAACCTTTGTTAATGTAGTCATAGATCAGAAGAGCCACAGTCTGGCAGGTAAAAGCATTAACTCCTTAGCTAGGAGGAGTAACTGCATTTTCAGGTGAGCAAAGGTGGGTGAGATCACCATGTTCACACTCTGAGGCTTCACTTTCATTGCTTCTGCTTTCTGTTCATCCCCTAGTTGGGCTGGGAGCACCAAAAGGGGGATCCCCCCACGGCCACCCACAGGTCTGCTCCAGGCCAAAACTGCCTTTATGCTGCAGACCCTGAAAGGCTCCTTGTCCATCCTGGGCAGACCTGCTGCTCCTCTCACTGCTGCAGGCCTCAAAAGCCTATGACCCTAACCAGGTCATAATGAGCAATTTGATGGGTTTTGCATCCTAACAAGGCAGCAAAGTAAAAATTTTTCTCTTTCTCACCAATGTACTCAGAGGACTGTGACAACGATGCAAAATGGATATAAAATTGACAAAAAGTCACTTTTAATCATAAAAAAATAAAAGGATGCAACAGCAGACAGCAAAGGTTTCTGAAAGTTTTTCTTCACAGTATATTGTTTCCCTCTTGAATTCAAAACCACCCACTAGCAATTTGAATTAAAATCACTGGAAATGTAAAAGCTCCAGAAGTATTTCTGATTGAAATAGGTGGACAACAAACAGATTGTAAAGCTGCACACAGTCGCCATAGCGACCAGGCTTCCAAAAGGATGCAGGGGAGCCTCAGCCTCCGGGAACATCACCAGCATCCACAGCGCCAGGAGAAGCAGGAGCATCCTGAAAGAGGGGGGTTGCAATTGTCCTTCACAGGGAGCCATCCATGTAGGGGCAGGCAGGAGGTTGTGCAGACAGGGTCCTCCCTGCCAGCCCCCTTGCCAAAAGAGTCATTGGGCAGATGTGGGGATTTTTTGATCTAGGGAAGGAACCCTCAGAAACGTGGCCTTAGGACAGCCACCAAGTCGTGACGGACACGTCAGGGCACCCCAAGATTAAACAAGGGCAAAGGAGTTCCTATCAACAGAAAAGGGAAGACAAGAAGAGCCAAGGGAATCACAGACCAGTCAGCCTAACTTCAACTCTCTGGAACAAATAATCAATTTATTTGTAAACATCCAGTAGACGACAACAAGATGAGAAGCAGCCAACTTGATTTGCCAAGAGCAAGCCATACCAAACCAACCCTCTTTCCTCCTAAAGCACACTACCAGCAGGCTTTGGGGTGAAAGGAGAAGGTCCAGAGGTGCCACAGCTCAGCTCCAGCACAGTCTCACATGATTGTGTGCCTAAACCAGGCACAGAAACCCGCTGAATGAAACTAGTAGAAAACTAGTTCTAGTCTAGACTAGGTTTAGAAGACCTTGTGCTATTCTGGTCTTCATCAGTACTTCATTTTCAAAATTACAGGCTGTGCCAAGTGAGGGTGAGCCAGGATCCAGCCCAGGCCTGTACACAGCTTTCATATAAATCATCTGCCTGAAAGAAGAAAGATTAGGTTTGTTAAACCTGCAGATGACCCAAAGCTGTGTCGGACTCCAAGTAGCACAGATAACTCTCTCTAAAAATAATATGAAAGAGGCTTTATGAAATAAAATAAGACATTCAAATTTCAGGTATGCTTACTAATAGCATCTTGGAGAGACTGAATATACATATAGATGAGATCAGTCAAAATCCTTAGCTACATATCACCCTAAATCAGGAAATTACTTTCTACCAGAGCACTGTGCAGAGCTCACCTCCTGATTTGTGCTGTCTCTGCAAAAGGGGAACTAGAGCATCTTTTATTTTACATTTTCATTTTTTATTTTTAAGGCCCCCATTTCACCTCAGGCATGCTATAATTCACATTGGTGAGAAAAGAATGTGAAAAGCCTTCACTGTGTTACCGGCAGGCCTAGAGCCTCCATGAATTGGGAATTCAAACACATTCTGACCCTTGCTTGGACTGAGGGTTGTGGGATGAAAATAGGCCCAAATTACAGTTGATCCTGAGGAAACTTTAATGGTCAAATACTGATTAACTTGTAGTTTTTAGCCATATCAGCCATAAGAGTAAGTAAAAAATTTACCCCAAGTTAGCTGCCCAATTCTTTTCCGCTAAAAAAGCTCACAGTATTTTAACAGCTGCTGACAACACTGCAGGAGGAACTGGCATGAGGAATATGTGCTCAGGAGAAAGTGTGCTGAGCAGGATACCAGGTATTTTTCTGAAAGCTGATTTCTGCTGACAGCATGTTATACTCCCTTCACTTCTGCTGCAAGACTGGCATCTGCCTTACTACCAAGGCTTTCTCCCATACACGTTTGTATTTTATATTACCAATGAAGATTTGATCAGGTAAAATTAAAGGTCACTTGCTGATGGGACTTTCCACCCCAGTTTGTGAGGGACCCGGATGACAGGTATCATCTGAAGCACCCGGGTTCGCAACTGGCCTGCCAGCCTTACAGCTTGAACCCATGGCTGATTTAAGTAGAAGATACACCTATAGAAATGATAATGATGTGGGAATGTGGTTCTTTTGTTTTATCTGTTCCCCCAAATCAGAACGCCTCTCTGCCTTGCATTAGATAATCTATGCAGAGGAAGATGAACTGGCCTCAAGTGAAGGCTCTCATGCAGCTGGGCAGGCTGCAGCCTGCTCCAGGACCATGCCAGACTCCAGCCTGTGCACTAGGAGGAAGCCTTCAGTGCTGTCCTCAGCATAACAAAGAAATACATATGTGAATGAAAACCCACAAGGAAAGATGCAGATGAAATGACATTGCTCACTTTTACTTTTGTTTTAATGACCTGATTCCCTTGCTGCTTGTTTTTCTGATTTTCTGTTGGTATGAATGGGTGAACAGGCGTGTTGGTGGGAAAAATACCCTTGGAAGACTACTAAAATGAAATTGTAAGCGAATTAGGGTGGCAGTCTTTGGAGCTGAAAACAAGATTATTCAGAAGTAGCTGGGCTTACCCTAACCACCCCTTCTGCTTTAGTAGTGGAGGAAAACTGGGCCATTTGTGAAATGTGGAATATACAGACAATAAATCTTTCTAAGCTTTATTAAAAACACTTAAGGTTTAGGGAAGATGTGTTAAAAGAAAGTTACTGTAGAGATATCTATCATGTTACTTCCCCAAACAGAGCTAAGATAAGATTACCGTGCAAGCTGGGTCACATAGCTTGGCAAAAAAACCAAAGACGACTGGAGATCCCCCTTTGAAGTGGGGGAGACATCTCCTTAGAGGGGAGGATATATATCCTTATGTCCTTCGAAGACCTATGTTCACCAGAGGGGTCACCGCATCTGCTGGAAAGCTTGATGGGGTTTTAGCCTGAAAACACCCTGCCTCCTCCTTGAAATCTCCCTAGACAAGATTAAATCTAAGCAATTCCTTCAGTGGCAACTTCACAAATCACTTTGATAGACGGATATATAATCCGATGACTGATCATGTGAATCTATTGATTTATTGATTTGATCTTAATCATTATCTCAGTGTGATCACTTCATTGATCTGTCTTTAATTAGCTTAGTAAAAATAATGAATTAGTCTAACCATATTCTTGCTCAGGTGTGCCTTCATCTGCTCATCCTTTTTAATCTCCTCTGCAGTGAATATGCAAGGTAGGTTTACCCTATCAAATAGTCACTGAGGTCACAAACCTGAGGGCAGCGGTAAATTTGGGTAGGGCATATACAGGCAGCTCAGCTCTGCAGCTCTCCAGCCAACACCTCATACACCCTGTGAATAAACTCATGTCCAGGCATGTTTGGTCTCCAGCATCTCCCAAAGACACCCTGTTGCACTGCTGAACAAGGGGCACAGAGGGCTTCGTCTCAGAAGAAGTCAAACTTTTCAAGGACATCTTTCTGCATGCTGTACCACCAAGGAAGAGAGAACAGGACATCCTGGGCTCCACACTGGGTGATTTATCCTTCCATAGCCTACCCTTGTGAGCACACAGAGTTCTGACTCCTTAGAAAGAACTGCACCAAAGTAAACTGAAAGAGAAGGTGAGATTTGAATAACACATTATCGGGATTGTAAGCATCCCATCCTGTTCTTTATTTTTTGCATTGTCATAGTTCTTGGGTACCAGGAGAGATCACTCCCCTCTGTGGAGTAAATACCACACGAAGAGCAAGTCTCGATGGACTTTTGTGTGGGATGGATGGTGGTGGAAGGAAAGGAGCATCTGAGATCCCACAGGGAGGCTCTCCATTGGGTGTTTGCACCCAGATAGTTAAAAATTTTGAGCAGAAGGAATGAGACTTCATGCTTGGCACAGGACAGCAGTGAACAGAGAGAGAATGAACTGGGCTGGTGCTAATGAAGTAACTATCAGAGCACATGCCCCGGCTGCTCCCAGTGTCCAGGAGACTCTTCTTTCAGGGTTGATGATCTCAAATTCAGGTCAACTGCATAACCACAACAGAATCAGCAGCAAAAATCTCACGTATTACAGAGGCCATCACACCGTGAGTGAGCAAGGGATGCGGCTTTCCTGATCACTCAGTCAGCTAATCTTGTTCTTTACAGACACTAGTATCTGTTAGCCTTGTGGGGAGGTTGGAAGACATCGCCTAAACTGGCTTAAAAAATGATAAAAAAGCATTTTTTATTTCTTTTTACTTGAGAAGCTGTTAGAGGCCTGGTTTGAAGCCAATTTAAGTCAATGGCAGGATTTAATTGGGCTTTGTTTCCAGGCTTGGCAGCAGCCTCTTTTAAAATCATTCCTCTGCTTATAATCAAGACTTGTCCCCGTCAGATTTTGATCACTTCTGCCTAGGTTATGGGACGGGTGGATGACGGTCACTGCTGCAGTCCCACACTGCTCGTGTGCTCCTGGCACTCGAAGCCAGGCTGCTTCACTGTTTCCACTGCGACTGTTTGCAAATGCAGGAGAGGAGCTGGGAACGAATGGAGCGATGCAGAGTCGGGGAGGGAGGGGTTTGGTGGCTGGGCTGGAGTTAGTCACCGCCGACTTCCATTTCCAGATCATGAGGAAGGACTCAAGCCATTTTAGGCATTTTCTTGGACTTCTTCCTCGGCTTTTAATTGAAATACCCAGGAGGGACGGAGGAATCCGCGGGCCCATTTTGCACCGATATGGGATACTCCTACACAAGCATGGACGCACTCACCCTTCGTCCTGTAGTGTCAGACCACTGTTGTTAGCCCTTGGCTTGGCTCCTTTGCATGGGAACAGGGAATCTTCCACATGTCTCACCTGGAAGCTGATGCACTCTTCTGTGAATAGAGAGACGCTCACCTCGGTGCAAATAATTTTAAAAGATTTTTCTTTCAGGGGCTAAATATGCCAAGATAGATTGAATATTCTAAACAAAACACATTTAATTTCTATACCCCTGAGGTATATAGATATATATATGTATTTATACATATTTATTTGTTGCAGTGCCACAGATAGGAAGACACATGAATCAGCAAACTGCAAAATCACAAGAGGCCTCGGGCACCTCTGTTTCTTTTCAGTAGGAATTCAGATGCCTACATCTAGCAGAGCAAACAAGAAAAAAACCCTGTGTAGCTGCCAAGACAACCAGCACATCCAGCCACAGACTTTTCACTATGCTACTCATGCTGGTGTTTTAAGTTTTGCATCTCCCCTTGCCCACCAGCACCATCCTTTTTGCCAGAGCAGCTGTTCAGGACATCACCACCAAGATGTCCTGGGGGAGGCAGGCAGCAGGCATGCCGGGAGCACATCCAGCGTGACCAGGCAGAGTTCCCTCTGTCCATTCCCAAACACTGGGCCCAATGCTCACAATGCAGGGCAGCAGCAACAGGTTGTTGGTATTGTAAGGATTTGTTGTGGGGTCCATGTTACAACCTTTTTTATCTTGCTGAGACAACTGATTTTCCTTTGTCCAGAGGAACATGGTCCTGGTTGCCCGGGGAAGCTTCTCCTGGGTCTTGGTGCTTAGTCCTGCAGCACCACGAAGAATGACCATGGCCAAACCTCTTCATACTGGGCCCAAACAACACCTGCACAAAACATTTATTCATCACATATACAATGGTGAAAGAACCAAACTTTCTGTCATTTTGTGATGTCAGCTGTGCCTCTCACACTTTGTGTATTGCTTTCTTGAAACCGGTTTGTAAATAGCAACAAATTTGCAGTCATAAAAAGGAGTAATGTCAACCTTGAAGTGGTTACTTTTCTGATCACTAGAAAAGCTCTCTACGCTCCCCCAAAAGTTACCTAAATGTTTCTCTAGCTCTAAAGAAAGGCAAACAAGTCCTTGCTGCCAAAATACTGTGCCAACCACAACTTTCACTTCTCATCGGAGTCTGCTGGTGTATGAAAGTTTTTTAATGGCCAGTCCAGACATCTCAAAAGTTTTCAGCTTTAATCCCAGGTGGTTGCATCCTTATTGCAGTGCCTGCGCTGGACCAGGCAGCCAGCCCTCCCCTGACATTCCACTTACAGGCTGTTTGTGTTCACCTCTATGCATTTAATATAGAGTGTGCTGTGGCATCCCTCTCCCATGCCTGTCCTGAGATCAAAGGAAAGGCATCTGAGATGGCAAAAGACGTTGGAGTAATATCACAAAATATCACAAATTGGCTCATAAATCAGCTCATACACCAGCCTAGCTCTGCAGAAATGGTCTTGCCAGGGCTTCAGAAAATGTGAGAGCACCAGGAGGAAAAGAATGCAGGGCCCACTACAGATTCTGCCTTCTTGCTGCTCTCTTGGTGGCTTTTAATAGTGTAACACTATCAGGGGCTGATGCTCCCTTCTCTGAGACTCACAGGTCTCATGTATGGGGCTATCAGAGGATGCAAACAGAAAGTCCAGGGCTGTCTGATGTCAGTGTCCCCTGCTAGAAGAGACCAAGAGAAAAAAAACCCTCACAGGCATTGAAACGTGAGAGTTCATGAGAGAACTTCTGGGAAGAGAAGTGTTAAGCCCATATAAATTAGGAAGGTAAGGAACCGAGGATTAACCCTATTGTTTTGCACAGAGTTGTCGTGTTAGAATGGATTGGCTTTTAGTGTTTGTGGTTAATTATTGACTTCTATCTGGGTATAGAAGGAAAACACTTGTGGAGGGATTGCCTTTTCTGGCATGCCAAAAAGCCAAGAAAGTACAAGATCTTCTTAGAGAAAAGCAGGGGGACAAAAAAAAAAAGAAAAGAAAAAAGAAAAGAAACAAAACAACCAGACCTATATTTCTTGTGGAAAAATTTTCTTCCATGGCAACTGTAAAAACTGTTCAGATTGTGTTGATTAACTAAATGTATTATCCTGTGAAAAACAGGGTCCCATTAGCTCTCTCAGGCTGATACCCTCTGAACTGAAAACCTCTCAATTCAGTAAATTTCTCTGCTGCAGAGTAAATTCCTGCCTGACCCCATCGAAGGAATCCCTTTATTATCTTGAAGCATAAAAACTAATGAATCAGACAAAAATATTACTTTTTCCCTCTTTGCATTTTGATTGCAGACATCAAACAACACATTGCAGTTCAGAACAACGTTGCAGCAAAAAAAAAAAAAAAAATAATTAAGGAATACGATGTGGAAAAAAACCAGCAAAGGAAGGGAAGGCACAACAGAAGTAAATGTATTCTGTTCTTTATAAGCACATGTGTTGACAATGGATTTGTATCTGTGGGACAATTCAGGAAACAAATGAAAAGATAAGTAAGATTTGGGTTTAAGCTCAGCAGATTTCAAAGCACACTGTTTATACCTTCTGCAGTGCAGTAAAGCTTATCAAGAACTTTCCCATTGGATACCAGAGTCAAAAGAAGTAGGAGGAATGTGAACAGCGTGCTTCCTCTGGGTCGTTACAGTATCTCTAATTCTTTCAGCACAGATTTCTCATGTTAGCTTGAGCTCCATCTCACAATGGTCATTTTTAGAAGATCATTGTAAATATATTGCTGACCCGACCAAGTTGTTCAGAAATTTGCCATCATTTCACTCTCCACAAGCTCAAAACATGTGGCAAGTTCAAGGGCTCTTAATTAAAAATATACTTTCAGTCTAGAACCTCTCGCTTGCATCCCTGTAATACTCTGGGATAAATCAAGTGCTGATGTAAATGCATTAATTGCAGTATGATTTCATTTAGAAGATACAAGAGTACTACATTTAATGTTTTTTTAACGATTCAAATGTGCTTTCCGTAAGGGGGAAATCACCTCCCTGTTGCAGGGGGGAGAACTGATCCTAGGAAGTGAAAGGCAGAAATTTCACCAGCCATTGGTAAAGCTGGGAGAGCACGCAAGCCTCTCACTCCTATTCCACATTTGTGCTTCCAACGTGAACCGGAATATGAAAACATTGTATGAAGATATATACATTTCAGAGCACGAGATTTGGCTCTAGATCACCAGACTCAAAGCTGTGATATTTCCTAGGCAGAGTGTACCTCTGCCCCTCTGTTATATTGAGAGGTCGATCTTTGTCTTTTTCTGTTTCCTTCTTGCAAGGGGAGACTGGATGACATGTTTGCTAGGACTATAATGTTGCATTCGCTAATGAAATAAAGTGGGCTTTTTTGGAGAACTTCTTTTAAGCAAAACCATGTGTTCCAGGGAGGAAACATTCTTCTGGTAAACAGCTGAGCCCTTAACATTTAGCAACATAACTCTGTGTTTGCAGCTATTGAAAACTGTGTGACTGAGGAAGCCTGCGTTTCTGGGAAGGAGGACTGAAAGCATTTTGCTTGCTGTCAGAAAGCCAGCCCTTTCTTTTATGTATACGCTACATGCAAGAACCAGCTATTGGCTGGTTACTTCTTATGGTTTTAATAAAATTTGTCTCGTATCAAAACGCTGCTGGATTTTAATGTTGACGCCGCGCTGAGCAATGTTCTCTGCTCCAGCACAGCTGGCTCTTGCTTTCCAAAAATATAGCTGCGCTCTGGCATTACTTGCAAAAATTGCAGCCTTAAATCGTTTCCTTGCCCCTCTGACATGTGCCAGGAAGGACCCTCCACATGCAGATCTCCCTACAGGTTTGGAGAAGGGAGTCATTCCTCCTTCGCTCCCCAGGGGCGGTGCTGTGTGAGCAGAGAGCTGTGGTGGCAGAAGGTAGCTGCAGAAGGCAGAAGGTAGAGGAACAGGAGAAATTACCTGCCAGACACAAGCAGCAGCCCTGGAAAGCTCAGGAAAAAAGATAACACAGCTGGAAACTGCAGGCAGAAGCAGGACTAGAAGATGGGAGTGCCCCATCCCTGGCTCCTGCGCCCCACATCTGAGCACCCCGCTTTTGGAGATGCTTGTGCAGCCACAGGGCTGCGGGGCGAATCCTGCTGAAGGAGAGCAGGGAAGTTTTACTTAGTATAAGCGATTTCCTGAGCGGCATTAGTGAGGGGAGGAGGTTGGTCGGGTGACTTTGAGATCACACACCGCTTCTCCATCCAGCAGCTGGAATTGAAGGCCACAGCCCTGGCTCCCTCCGAGCTGAGGGAGATGATTATTTTCCTGCCTGCTCATTTCACTGAAGCTTGGATGCTGAGCTCTGGGTATCACATTGACCCTTGCAGTGCAAGAGGATCTTATCTTGTTCCCTGTAGCACTCAAAGCAGCTGGGCATGCTTACCAATTTCAGTAAGTACCAGCTAAGGCCAAACGAGACCCCATGATAGAAGTTCAACGCCCTGCATTCCTCTTCTTACTTCTTGCCTGAGCAGATTCTCATTTTAATCAGATTTACAGTACTTTCATCCAGCTATCTCAAAGTACATAACGACTGCTGTAATTACTAGCAATAATGAGCTAATCAGTTCTTCTAGGTACTATTTTCAAGGGATAAATACTGCTATTCTTGCTGTAAGAAGGGGGAAACTGAGGCAAGGAGGAACAGTTGTTGGGTAAATAGGTTTGGTTTACTTTTAATAGTGTAATCCTTTTGTGGTTTTATTTGTATAGCTTTATATATTTGTTTCATAGTATGCTCTGTATTCTATTATTGCTTTTCAGTAATTTTGTCTGTTATTGTTTTGGCAGATAGCATTTAGCAACAGTTGGTTTTGTGTATGTACTAAGGTTCCCTTAAGAAAACAGCAGTGTTTTTAGAAAAATTAACAGATGCTGAAGACGTTTTTCTTTTTTGTTGATTATATATATATGATTTATCTTCATGTTGTTTTTCTGGGTTTTCCTTTCTCATCCTCCTTCTGTTGCTTTACATGACCTTCTTTTTTAAGAAAAAAATATGAGTAGCATTCTTTTCTATTTATTTTCCGTATATTCCAGCTTGCATTTAAGTCTCTAATACGGAAGGATAACTGAATATGACTTTCTGATATGTAAAGAACTAAGATGGTCTACTAGTTATGATGCTTGTAAGGCAGAGGTATGGTCTTACTAATATGTTAGTTAATTACTTATATCTGTAATTCATATTCAGAAGACATGTGCTGGTTTGGTAGCATTTACCAGAGTATATGTTTCCCACAGTTAAGATATGCTTTCCCGAACTTGTTTGAAGGGTAGACAGGTACCCAGAGCAGAGGGGAAGCTGCAACAAAAAAAGGACATTATTTGTTTGTCAGAATTTTCTGGAACTTAACAAAACTAATCGATTCATATGATACTCTCTGGAGTAGCAAATAACTAACCAGTTCTTTAATTTTTATCTCTCAGGCTGTGCTCCAGCAAGCACACATGTGCTTAGTTTTACTATGGCGAGTAGTACAGTGTGATTTCAGTGGAACTATGTGCTATATAAAACTAAGCACACATCTAACTATTGGTAGGATTAAGTCTCTAGATAGGAACCAGTGTCACGAAACTCTTATTTGAAACATCTGCTTTGCACCAAACTTGTTGTTCAGTAAGGGCCTGACTTTTAAAAGCATTTAGGTGTTTATGTGCACCTTGGTGTCTTTATAAAGCTGGCACTAATTCCTTATTGAACAATGGATTAAGGGCCTCTAGAGAGTCTGAAAAGCTTATATAGACTTATTTCAGTCAAATTTTAATTCTAAGGAGACTTAAAAAAAAAAAAGTTAGTCTCAGCTGTGTTTAAAAAAGTGCTTCACAAGCGAGGGAATGTCAACCTGACAAATAAATCGAGGTAATATAAGACTTCTATAACTGGAATATTTGGGGGGATTTAAGTAGCAACAAGAGGCAAAAAACCTGTGAGAACCATAACGCTGATTCTAAGGTGACACTGTTGGTTTTGACGCTGCTAGCTCTGACAGCTTTAAGTCTGAGACTTTCTTCTCAGACTATTTTCCTATCGCTCATTTGTCTTTGCAAGGCTCCCTCCTCCTCTCTTTTAAAACATACAGATTTGCGCACTGCCTATGGCTCCATGACTTCTCCAGAAGGCTAATGCATGTACAACTGTTAAGCACTTTTGGAGCTGTTTGAACGTAACCCTATTTGTGTTTTCCCTTTTGTGCTGGGGGAGACAAGAATCTTGCTTGAAATAAAGCCCAAACAAGGGAAGTTGAAGTGTGGGAGTATGTGAAGGAGCTGGTGGATAGCTGTTACAGGGCTGTGAATCTCCGCTCGTACCTTTTCTCGTTGTGTGGTATTTATCCTGCTGTTTAGGCTAGGCTCTTCCCCAAATACCTGCTTTGGTTCTTACATGCAGGTTTGTGTAGCGCTCAGCCCTGAGGGTGGGCAAATATTCTAACTGCTTTTTTCATTAGACACCTACGCGGGCCTGCATCTCCCTTCCACTCCTATTCTGTAATGGTGTATGGCCTGAAAAAGCCCAAACGCACCAAAGGGAAAAGCTGGGATGGGGTATTTCCTCACTGACCAGCCCTTAAAGGTTTGAGGAGAACTCTTGGTGGGTCAGAAATCCCCGCTAAGCTCTGAAAAGGCTCAAGGGCTGTGAAGGCTTCTGAAGGACCATGCAAATGTTACTTGTCCCTACCTGCAGCCTAAGGGTCAGCCTATGCTCAGCCTCAGGAGTGCGGGCCCGGTTTCGGGACTTTGCTATACCCTGTAATACCTCCTGCCTCATTCTCCGGGAGGGTACAGCACCAAGCGTGGCGTTTGTGAGTTTACGGCATAAAGTGGAGGTGTTGGTGTAGCTTTTATTTATCTTTTGTAACGCAGACGGAAACCCGCGGCAGCTCTCGCATCCCCGGGAGAAGCAGTACGTAGGGTGCCTGTGAGTCTCGTACATTCACCGCCCGCCGGGCCCTGCGGGTCTGTGCGGCGGCCGCCGCCTGGCTGCCGGAGAACAGGGGTGCTGCGCCCCATCCCCGCTTCAGCCAGGCATGGGGTGGGGAGCGGGGGGGGGAGGCCGCGCTGCCCCGGGGCCTGCCCGAGCTGCCATGTCTGTGGCGCAGCAACGCCCGGCACCAGCGGGAGGAGCGCCCCGCCCCACGGCGCCACGGGGAACCGGCCGGGCGCCCGCACCCGTCAGGGAAGGCAGGCCAAGGGAGCCCGCTCCGTCCACCGGACCCCCGGGCAGCGGGTACCGGGCGGCGAGACGGCCGCTCCCGCCCGCCCCCCCCACCCCCCCCCGGCCGGCACTTTTCGGCCGACAGAAAAGGGCGGGGGAAGGAGGGGGCAGACGGAGCCTTTCTTATTACTTCAACCTGCTTCGCCTTTAAGGGGCGGGGCCAGGGGAGTTTGCGGAAGAGCAGGGCCACACGCGGCGCGCTGATTGGATGGCCGCAGTCTCGTGACGGCGGCTGGGCGGTTCCACTACCCTAACCCCCCCCCCGCCGCCGCCCGCCCAGCGGCACGCCAGCCCCCCGCGTTCCATTGTGTGCGCCAGCCCCGCCGGGCCCCGCCCCCAGGGCTGGCCACGCCCCCTTTTCCTCTTGGCTCATTTCCGGCCGCCGCCGCCGCCGTTTGCTTCCCTCCGAGGACTCGGGAGAGTGAAGAAACAACAGCCGCCATTTTGTTTGTGTGTGAGCGACTGAGGGAGGGAGCGAGACCGAGAGGCCGAGCCGGACGGGGCGAGCCAGGGGGAGGGCAGCGCAGAGAGACCCAGGGGCCCGGACAGGGGACGGGGAGAGAAGCGAGGAGCCGAGACGCCCGCCCCCCCCGCCCCAGCCTGCCCGTCCCCGCTCTCTTCTCTCTTTTTTTTTTTTTTCCTTCTTTTCTCTCTTCTCCTTTCCCCCGACTTCTTTCTCTTCCCCCGCTCCCGCTTCTGCCCGCTCCGCCACACACGTCACAGCAGCGGCCGCAGCCGGGCCGCCGCCGAGCGCCAGGCAGGGGCAGTAGGGAGCCTGCGCTCGGCCCCCGCGCTGCCTGCGCCGTCCCGCCCCACCCCCCCCGCCGGGCAGCGCCGGGGACCCCCCTCCCCCTCCCGGCCATTTAACCCACCCCGGGGCGAGTCCCCCGCCCTCCCCCGGCGTGGTTTTTTCTTCTATTTTATTATTTGAATTTTGTTCTTTTCCCCCCTCCCCGTCCTCGGAGGGGTCGCTGACCGGCCTCCTTCCCTCCCCGACTACCAACCTCTTCGCTTTCTTCCCCACCCTCTCAGAGGCGAAGAGGGAGTCCCCGCCGCGCCCGGGTTTTTTTCTCCCTCGCTTTCCGCGCCCCGCATTAAGCCCGTGGTCCGCGGGAGCGGAGACGGGCAGCCCCCTCCCTGCCCGGCACCAGCGCTCCCAACCGTCCTCGGCCGTCCGGGAAGGGGGAAGGTAGGCTGAGGGGGGGAGGGGCCGGCTTCTTCCTCCTCCTCCTCCTCCTTCTGCCGCTGCTGTGGGATCGGCCCCTCTGCCTGCACCGGAGGGGGGGGGGCAGCCTGCTACTGAGAGCGAGAGAAAGAGGAAGGGGAAAGAAGAGAAGAAGAAGGGGTGGGGGGAGCAGAGAGGGTGTTGAAACCCGCCCCCCACCTTCCCATCCCGCGATCGGTGCTGCCTCCATCAGGACAACAACCCCTCCTCCTTCCCTGCACAACAAGATGTGAAGCGGAGACTCCTGGGACTTATCCTCACCCTCCTCATCCTTACAGCTCCCCTTTCTGCAGCCATTAGCGACGGGCGAGGAAGAAGCGAGTGGAGCTGGGGACCCCGCGCACGCCTTGCCTCTGTCCCCGCCGCCTCCCCCCCAGCCCTGTCGCTGGCGGTGGGTATTTTTTTGCAGGGTGGTGTTGGAGGGGGAAGGAGCTGCTGCTAGAGGACGGTGATCTTTTTTTCTTTTTTCCTCCTCCTCTCCCCTCCTTCGCCCGCCTCCTTGTGGCGATGAGGAGGAGGAGGACGGCGCCGAGGAGGAAGAGGCTGATGGCGGCGGTGAGGAGGCAGCAGGAGGAGGAGACCCCCCGAAGGATGAAGAAGATGATGGTGGCGGCGGCGAGGAAGCACCAGCAGCACAACAGCCGGGATTAATTTTACAAAAGAAAAAAAAATCCAACAAAAACCAAACAACAAAACCAAAACCCCAACAGCGCTTTTTTTAATTATTTTTTAATTTTTTTTCTTTTTTTTTTTTTTTTGGTGGGGGCTTTACCTGCTCTTCCCATCTTCGCTCAGCCCTTTCGCCAGGGGGAAGAGGCCTCTTCTCCCCCCCGCACCCCCCCCCCGCGCCAGCTCCTACCTTCTCCCCGCTTCTCCGCTGCCGCCCTCCCGGAGCCCGAGGGGCAGAAAAAGGGGAACTTGGCCCCCTCCTCCGCCAGATCCTCCTCGCTCGCTCTCGGCGTTATTGTTGTTCTTCAGCTGCCTCGGGGCCCGGGAAGAAGGAGAAGGTTTTGGGGTTCACTCCCCCCCGCACCCCCCGTCTCTCTGCTCTGAGTGATTGTCTAAAAAAGAATTAAAAATGGCCGAGAATGTGGTGGAGCCGGGCCCGCCTTCAGCCAAGCGGCCTAAACTCTCCTCACCGGCGCTCTCCGTGTCCGCCAGCGACGGCACAGGTCAGTCTCGGGGGCCCTGGCCCTCCCCACCTTTCGGTGCCGCAATTGCTGCCCTTTTCTCCCCTCTTCTGCCTAAATCTCCTTCTCCCTCTCGCTGCTCTTCACTCATGCCTGCCTTCGTCCTTTCCGTCTGTCTGTTTCTCCCGGTTTTGCTCCATTTGAACCTATTGGCGTTTAATGGCATCGGGAGAGTGCTCGGATGTTTCTGCCCTTCTTTTTCGAAAGTGATTGAAAGCAAAGCTGTTCAGTTTATTGTGCTTTTGATCAACTGCAGATAAGATGTAACAGTTTGTCATTTTCGTGTCTTTCACAGTAGTAGTTATTACTGAGCTCCTTGCAAACCATATATCTTTAATGCCAGTTGCAGAAGCAGTGCTGAGGATGATGCTTTTGTACACTTTATTGCTGAATTACGTATGTACGTTCGTACACGTATGTGTCTTGTTTCTTATTTTATTTTGCATATACAAGGGGTTTTTTTGCAGCTCGTTCAGAAACGAGATTTACCTCTCTGCTGTTTTCTTTTTTTAATTCTTACGTGCAGTCTGCTTATTTGCTTCACTTTTTACGGTCCTCCTTACTTTTCCTTGCAGAAGGATATCTAAAAACTGTTTTCCTGATTCTAAGAGACCATCGACTTTAAGAAAAAACAGCTAAAACCAAAATCCATATCCCAGGCTTGGGGCATAAGGTTTCTTGAGGCTCTTATCATCTTAGAATTAATGCGTTATTTCACCTTATTTGCATTAAGAATCAATATGGAGTGTAGTTTGTCTTGCATCTCCCATTTCTTTGCTGTGAGACCAAAATGTCTGAAATTCCCCTGTAGTCTTAAGAGCTGCGAAGATTCTCTGCAGTCCTGCAAAGGTCCTCGGTGATGCTGCGCAGGCAAGCTCGAGGTTGGGAATCTTAGGTGTCCCAATCCCTAGCCAATACAAACTGGTTGTACTGGGAGGGGGAGGGAGTAACAAAGGGCTGTTCAGCTTTTTAATGCTTTTTGAGAAGCAGATGAGTATTTGGTGTCATTTTGCGATGAGAGTACTTGGTTACCTGTCCCACAGGAGTTTCTTTGAACTCACTTTAGATCTTCTTATCCTGTGGCACATGGAGGAGGCCTCCTCCTGCCAGAGTCTGAGCGGTGGCATTTCTGAAGCCACTGGTGGTCTTGCCCGATTCAGTTAACAGCTGGCAAGAAAAAGGAAGAGTTGTTTCTTGGTTTGTTTGTTTGTTTTTAATGCTCCTCATTTGGCAGTGAACAGAAGGTTTTAGTAGCCGTTTTTGGTTGAGCAGGGGATGTGATTCTACTTGGAATCATCAGGAAAATTCTGATTATTCCCTTCTCTGGTCTTGGTGAATGACGTATTAGTTTTGAAAAGTTTGTGTGTAACTTTTAATGCATATTAGATACAGGCAATATTATGTTGTAGCTAGAAGACATGACAATTCCTAGTATCAACAGGTCTCTAGTAAGAGAGTAAAAGAGTGGAGAAGCTGCTCTTTAGCTAGAGCTAGTTATTGGGGATTTTGTGCTAGACTTGGAAACCAGTACTTAATTCAGTGGTAACCAGTTTCGATTTGTCTTGAAAGTGGTTATCTTGCTCTGTTTAGGAGGTGAACTAAAAATATATGCTGTGAGAGAAGTCCTGATTTAAAGCTGTATTTTAATTCAGATGAACTCACGTATCTAAGTGAAGACATTTGTGATCAGATAAGGTTTGGGTAATCTGTTTCAGTTTAACATGTGCAGATTTTTGCAGAGTACTTAGTTTATTTTAATTATTAGCTTACTGGGCAGCTTAATGAACTTTTTACAGTCATGCTGAAACATGAGGGATTGTTGGACAGTTTCAGAAGTGCACAAATGGGGTAGTTTGTCTCAAAGTGATGGAGACTGTCCTCACCAGATAGCTATGCAGAGGTTTATAGTGGTGCAAAGACTTAGACATATGCTACATAAAACTATTAAAGGAGTCTTACTCTTCTGGGTTTTTTGTTGTTGTTGACACCTGAATTTGTGACAGTTCCACTTTCTGTGTTTTTCTAGCATATCATGCTTGTTCTCTATTTAGACGAAATCAAACCTCTTAACCAGTATGCGTGATTTGAGGGTGTTTCTTCATTTGCTGCTTGAGAGACTGTAATTTTTTTGTCCCACCTTTGCTGTTGTGAGAAACTCCTTTAAGTTTACATTTTTAACCTATCTGCTCCTTAAATTTGCTTTGAAATTGTGCAGGCAGCTTTCATTAAGTAAATTCCACTTATAGAATCTGTTGTATTGTCCCCACTCCTTAGTTAATTATAGAAAATAAATAACACAGTGCTTATGTACTTACTCAAGCACTCTTTTTTGAACTGTTAGATTCACAGCACCATCAGAGAGAGGGAAGGAGAAAGGTAACAAACTTGCACTGTTGATGAAACTTTTCACAGCACATGTGCACAGTGGCTTTCTCAGTGTTTCTTTTGCTGTTAACTTTTTGACTCATTTCTTAATCTGAAATACTGTTTTAGCTTGTCAGATACCTAAAGCCAGTGACTGACTGTAGTGACTTATGCCGAAACTTGCAAACGTTGTCTATTTATATTGAAGACTAAGGCGAATCTCTAATTCGTGTGTGTTTTCACGGTGGACCTGGTTGATACTGGGGTTGGAATGTACTAAACTCAATATAGCTGCATTTTCCACTGTTGTTGCAGTGCTGCATCTCCTTCTGTCTTGAAAGTCTTAAATGATTTCTGTGTTCCTTGCTCAGAATTTGCTCTGCCATATAACATGCTGTGTTAATGTATGTTTCAGTTGCTTTATTGATGCTAATTCCTTCTTGAGAAGAGTAACATAGACTTACAGGGAAACTGAAATGTTTGTAGCACATTTTCTAATAAACATTTTGAAGTAATTTAGGAAGCCTTGGTGTTGTCAGTGTTCTGTAGTATATTAGAATTTTTGAATAGTCTCATTTTCTTCTTAAATACTGTGTAGTTCTAGAATAGCTTCAGGAGCAGGACTGTGTGGGTTCCCTTAAACTACCAGAGGTTTTTCTACCACTTCTTTTTTTTCCTATTTAAATATTAAATTTGCCGCATTTGGGTGATAAGAAGAATGATAATTATATATAGATCTTATCCAGAGGTTAACTTTTCTGAGGACCATTAAAGCTGTACATCGGGATCTGTACCATGTGTTGGTACAGAATCCTTAGTATGGGATGTGAGTTTGTGACGCTAGGTGCTCAGCTCTCGTGTACTAGAATGGTTACATTGACAGAAGTACTTTGCCACTGTAGCTCATTTTGCTTACCTTTCCTCTACTGCTAGAAACACTGTT
Source organism: Strigops habroptila (assembly GCF_004027225.2). Classification (NCBI taxonomy): domain Eukaryota; kingdom Metazoa; phylum Chordata; class Aves; order Psittaciformes; family Psittacidae; genus Strigops; species Strigops habroptila. The sequence goes on from NC_044279.2 coordinate 77,366,455, forward strand.
TCGATATGTTGCAACTATTCTTTAACAAGACTTCCTTAAACATTGTATTAGCAAACTGCGGTATGCTACTCTGTCGTGTGTGTGTGTGTGTGTGTGTGTGTGTGTGTGTGTGTGTATGTGTGTCGTGTCATGTGTGCCCCCCCCCCCCGAATAATTTGAGTGCATCCTGAAGAGTTATCTCCTTGAGTAAATGGGTGGAAGTCTTTTGTAAAGAAACATTTTTAACTGGATGCTTTATTCCAGCGATTTTTTGTGGTTTTATTTGGCCTTTTTGTTTGTGAACCCCTCAATTTTTCCTGCAGTAATGCGGGTGTGCTGAAATTGCCACATACAGATTTCTATGTGGTTTAATCATGCTTTATAGCCCGCTTCCCCCTTTTAGAAATAACCTGATTTCTGTGAACTAGGAAAGCTTTTTGGGCTCTTGGTTCAGAACTGCTTTGTTTTGTGAGGGAATAAAAATGGAGTATACGCTGTTGCAGCATGGTTGTATGGTATCATGTCTTTAGGCTGCTAGATCTGAAAATAGGATTTTAAGTGCTTAGTGTTTCTGGCTTGCTGTAACATTGGAAGTCAGTTTTCTACAATTAGTTGGCATGTGTTTTGCATCAGAGATCAGTGTATGTATTTTTGTGGTATGTGCCTTATTCAGTTTGCTGTATCCAGAAGTCGCGTTTTTCTGAGTAACAGCACATCTTCAGTCTCCCTTTCAGATTTCAGTCTTCCCTTTTGTGAAGTTTTGCTCAGGAACTGCTTCTGACCTTTAAAACTTTTCTCTCTCTTACATCAAAAGTCTAAGACTTGTGACAAAACTTCTCGGCAATTTAAGTGATACTCATCTTTCATTTGTTCCAAATGTATCCGAATGTTTCTTTGCTCAAAATGAATCGTGTTAACCATGTCTCACTGCCTTCTCCAGAGGCATGTGCATGGTTTTCAATTCTGTTTTCAAGCAGTTGTGTTTTTTCCCTACTGTTTGTATATACTATTTTTAAAAATAAATACTGTTCACAAGTCTGTTTTCTGGCTAATGTTTAAGACCAAGTCATTAGCTACATTTAACTTAGTCATCAGTTACATATTTTTTTATCTTCTTGTTGTGCGCCACTTTTTTCCCCCCTTTTTTTCCCCAAGTATTAACTGTTATGAGATAAGAGATGGCTTAAAATATGGTTTGCTAGGTGGCATATGCTGTAAATTGGCTACGACAGTAATAAATGCTTGTGTGGCAAAAATGGGCATCTTTGCTTTGTAGCTAAGTAGGTTCTTGAAGTAACTGCATTAGGAATAAATTTAAATTAAGAGAAATTTAAGCCTGCAAGACTTTCTTTAAAGAGGAAACTGACAATTCATATGGTGCTTAGTAATTTTTTAAAGAAAATCTTGCAGACTTTTGAACATTGTACATTTCTGAACCGCTGCAACTGCTGTTTTTGCCCCCTTTACCAGGTGAATTTTGTGTGTGTCTGACACGGGTATGTGCTTTTTCTGAGCAGTGTTAGGAACATACCTATTTAGAAAAATCTACTACGATGCAAGGACTGTACATGTTGTGATCTAAAACTGAATCTTGAGCACTTACCAATAAAAAGACCTCGAGACCAAAAATGCCAGTTTACAGTTGCTATTTAAAAATACAGATTCACAAGTTTGACATTGCAGGAAAAACCTTTGTTACTGAACTTGGGAATTTAAATCCTGGGTTAAAAAAAAAACCCCAAACAAGTAATTTTTGCATCTTGTCGGTCCCTGTCCAAGAGCAGGGTTTGGTTTTAGTCTAGAGGGTCCCTAGTTCAGGTTATTGGTCAGTTGGGTATTTGCAGAAAGCCAAAGTTTACCTGGGAAGGGTCTAGCGGACTCATGGGTTTAGTGTATATTTTTAGGGCATGTGGGTTTCATAAGGTATTGGGAACGAACACTGAACTTCTACCGTAGGAATTCTGGTTTCTTGAACCTTTACAACTTGGAGGAAATTATTTTATGATTAGATTTTAATTTTGTATGCTTTAGCATGTATTTCTTGCATCTTCTCTGTAGGCTGCTTGATTATATCCAATGTCTCACCTCAGTGTCTTGCTTAGCTGCTTTAGCAGTGCTTGTTCCAACTATGTAATGATACTGTAACCTTTCTCATCACCCGAATTAGTGCCCTGTCTGAGAGGGATTGGTCAAAAGTCATTTGGTTTTATTAGTTGACAAATGGAGTAATTTTGTTGTGTGGATTTCACTGACAGATAAACAATGCACCTGTCTCCAAGGATTTGGCTTTTCTGTCTTGTCTTTAACTGTAGCAGCAGGCTGAAGTAAAATACATCTGTCTCTGCATATGGTTGTATGCACTGACAAAAAACTTCCATGCTTACATTGAATTTGTAGAATTTCAAGTAGAATTTGAACTAGGGCAGTTCATAGAACTCTCCCTGGGCAGTAAGTATGTGACAACATGACTTTGTTCTCTTCTTAAATAACTGGAAGTTTTTCCTTAAAATGGATTGGCATATAAATGTATTTAAAGTTCTCTTAAAAATGTGATGTGCTATATTCTTCTTCAAGCACACATTTCTTCCAAAACTTTTTGAAGAAATCAGAAAAAGGAATGTCAAATTCTGAACTCAAATCATAGTAATTTGTGGTTTAGTTGATGATGTCAGGTGGGTTTACAGGAACAGCAAGGAGATGAAATTGTGGTCTAAACCAAGATTTTCATTAAAAAGTGCAAGTTAGGTACAGCGCAAGTTATTTTCTCAAAACCAGCACAGGTTATTTTCTCTTATTGGTGGTTGTGAGGTAGGGCAGAGGAAGATTTTTCTTTTTTCTACTTGATGGTGTGAAACACTTCTGTACCGTACCTTTTGGTGCATCACCATACCAGATGTCAGTAGAGTTTTGAACTGTATCTGTTTGCAGAATCACGATTTAGTGCTTTTTGCATTGTAGAACTCCTGAATACAAGTGAATAGAAAATCTCTCTTGGAACATACTCTTGCTGTGTTAATGAGCTAGAATAATCAAAATTCTCAGGTTTTATTTTCCCTTTTCAGAATTATAATAAAAAAATAAAATTTTGGCAAAATGCTGGTGTCTGGCTTGCTCAGTTAAAATTCTGCTGAAGCTAAACTGCCTTTTACGTATTCCTGAATATAATTTCAGGATCCCTGGGGAATTACTGCTTCAGGATAAAGAAGTCTGATCTGCTGACATCTGTTTTTTTGTTTACTTGTACATAAATTCAGCATCGTTTTTTGGTTTTACTCAGGAGTAATGTTGAGCAAACTGAAGTCAGTAATACTCAGAAAACTGACTCGACTTTTTGGTAATTGCGTATATTAATTGCATCATTTCAGAGTGGTCATTAACAATGAACTTTACTCTTCTTGAAACTGATTTGTAATTGCTTTTAAAATTACACTAGTTCTGTGTGTTTGTGCACATAGAAGTGTTCCCTTCCTATCTGCATGTACCCATTCTTTGCCCATCAGTACAGCACACAGCAGGGCATCTCTAACTTTCCCTGTGCACAGTGGTCCACAATTTATCAGACTCCTAACTGAAATACCATTCTTACTATTTAACAATACCACAGACCATCAATTGGTAACTTCAGGTGGTCTTACGGGAATTTCAGTGGCATACACAGAGTAGTCTTGGGAATAAAGTACTAATTTAGAGACTTTGCACTAAAGTTAAAGGTAGGTCAATGAAATCTATGCAAATAGCAATATCTTCACAAGGAAATTGTTAACTGTATGACTTGAGCATTTTGGAATCAGAGTGACAAAATTTCACTTTATTTGGGTCATCAGTGATGGCAAGACTCGTTCATACCTTTGCATTATTAAGTAACAGGGTGAATAGGCAGGGACACAAACAGTGGCTCTGAAATTCCCCCTTAAGTAATGTCAAAGACATTAAACATACCCTGTCTTAATTCTTGCACCCAGTCTTTTCCATATGATTACACCACTTTTGTTTCCCTAGAACAGCTACAATTCTGTGTTCCAGAATCACAACCATTGAATTTTCACTATGGTTTTTCACTGATAAACACCTATCATCTGTAGCTTTAAATATTGGGTTTTGAAGAACTTTGAATATGATAATGAAAGCAGTTTGTTATAAATGTGATTTTCTTCTGAAGTGACAAAAATTCATCAACCAGAGTCTACTAATATCAGTATTTCTGTTGGTAGTACTTTGGGATGAGTATGACTTAAACTTGCAGATTATTGAGACTTGATGAAATGGAGGCTTTTTTCCTAAAGCAAGAGTTGATGTGTTTGACACCAGTGTTTGAGTAGGAATTAGGATAACTTAAAAAAAAAAATGGAGCATGTGAGGTTCTAATTTTAGGACTTCATTATATGTTGAACGATAAGTTATTGCTTCTTTAGAATGATTCTTTTTGTTTATACTTGTAAGATGCTTATGTTTATACCTGGTTGTTACAACTAATAGTGACATCATGTGCATTCTAGATGGTGAATTGGACTTTGAACAACAAATGTTTGGTTGTTTTTAAAAACATCTCTGCCTGAAGTTATGTGCTACCGTGATGTGCTGACATGTTTTGTGTCTTTGTGTTTCTTGTCTTGTATGGGTTTTGAGTATGTCCTTTTTAGCTGTGTGTTCTACTTTTATTGTTTGCATTCTTCAAATTACCAAGTTTCTTGAGGTAGTGAACAAATTCAGGTCTTGTCTGGGTTAGCAGGGAAGTAAGGAGGCAGTGCTTCCCCAGGTTCTTGCAGGGAACAGAATTAATATCAAAGTCTTAATGCTCTAGACTGTTACCCAAATAACATAATATAGAATAAGAATTCTCAGTTGGTGTTGTCTAAGTGGTAGTGAAGACTTCAACATCACACTTCCACTTTGGGTTATATAGGGCCTGATGACCTAGGATTTTGGAAGCAGTAGTTGCGACGATGAATCTAGACCTTTTTTAAGGTAATGTTGCTTTTTTTCCCCCCTTTTTTTTACATCAAATTAGGAGACTTATTTAAATTAACTCTACATTGTAAGTTAGGAAAAATTGTTTGGCAGAATTTGCGTTACCATTGGGTAATGGTGGCTTCAAAGATGATCTACATGAAAAGCCTTCTCCTTAATGGGCTTTAATGGTAAGAATAAATCTGATCTCCATAATGCTCTATAGCAAAGTTCTCTCACACCCACCTGGTAAGAATGTTAGAGTTTTTGCCTCTTAGATGTGGTTCCCTCCCCCAATGAAACTATCTGAACCTGTCTCAATTTTTTGCTGTTGCAGAGACCTTGGGAATTGATGACTTTATTAGCACTTGGTTTCAAGCCTGCTTCATCTTTGCGTCTGCATTTTCATGGATACCAGAGAATTGTCTTGTGAGACCGTGTCTCCTTATCTTGTTCTGCCTTTTTTATTTGTGTGTTTTGAGTTCTGGGTGTGGAGGTGTTTTTTGTGTTTTAAGAGCATTTCAGACAAAACATTTTAGGGCCTGTCATACTGGTGCTTGACTGCAAGCCCAAACGGCTGCTTTCTCTGCAATATTACTGTATCTTCTGGGCACTTGCTTTGTTACATCAAGGCCCTGGTGAATTTCGGGAGAGCTTTCATGGTGCCATGCAGGGAAGAGACTGACCTCAGCAGCTTATCATTATTCTTTGTCTGAAAGTGCAGCAAAGGTGTCATGTCTTCTGTGTAGTCCAACATTCTCTATGGCTCCAGTCAACCCTGTCACATACACACTTTGTGTTCAGTGTCCTGTATTAAGCCTTGTCCGCTTGTTTCATTGTGAACCTAATGATTGTGATATAATTTGATCCACTGATAGGTTTCTTGAGCCCAGAAACATTTGTGCAAAAAGGTGACTGTTCAGCAGCTTTCTAATTTGGTACGTCTGTGTTCGGGCTATAACGTAATAAATGGGATGCAGGGACAGGAACTGTAAAGTCTCTTACCTCTCTCTGCAAGATCATCAATGAAGTAAGCACTAGAGTAAGTTGTTGTCTTGCATGTCTGGTGTGCAGGGTTCTTCAGGCATCGTGGTTCACATGTGATGCTGTTTCTGCAGGGGTACGACTTCTTCTGAGGCTGACTGCTTCAGTGTCTTGAGTCTGAGAGTACAGTGCATGAGTAAAATGTTCTTGCTATTTTGTAGCACAGGGGTAAGTTCTTAGAAAACTAGTGTTGTTCACTGCAGCCTTACTGAAACAGGTAATTCCCTATTGACAGAAATGCCTGTTTTATGCTGAAAGGTGAATGAGGTCTGTTGTCTTAATCCAGAAGAGAGAACACAACTGAATGGTGATTGTAAGCTAGAAAGCACGCAAAAGAAACTAGCATGTGCTACTTGAACCCACATGTTGATTTCTTTGCTAAGTAGGTAGTATAGGTATATTTTTCTTGCATTCTAAGCAAGGAAATCTCTACCTTGCCTTGCCTGCTTTGAGAGCTGTTACATCCCTGGTGCTGCCAGGTGCTCTTGCAGTAACACTAGCTTGAAATAAATACTTCAGCTCATTTGAAAATTGATCACTTGATAAGGCTTCCATGTCTTATTGACTTAAGGATTTTGATTGCACACTCTGAATCTGTACTAGTTTAAAGTCCATTTTGGTGCCAGGTGGGTTTCCAACCCAGGCTGGCAGGTTCCTTGCATCTTGCAGATCAGACACTGTCAAAGGCAGACTTCTTGGAAGTAGGGTCCAAACCTAAGAAAGTAATCCATAGTATGCAACATAAACTAGCGCACTGATTTTTGAAGTTGCTTTCTCACAGTTTAGGGTGCAGTTCATACTACTTAATCCAGTCTAACTGGACTGCCACTGAAAGAAATGGTCCTGCTCCATCTCCTGTCTTTTCTGATCCACTTCCTCACTACAGCTCTAATGTAGCCAGGGCAAGTCAAGCCAGTTTCTTGACTCTACAAAAAAAGACTTAGAGGTAGAGTTCCTAAGAGGAATTATTATATGCCTTTGAATGTTGAGACTACCTTAGGTTAAGACTTTCTGATTACCTGCTTAGGAGTTGTTTTGTTAAGGTACTTTCCTTCTCTTTCCTTTGAATCTTAGGTGGCAGTAGCAATCTTTTCTATATCTTCTTGTTACCCAAGAAGTGTGAAAGAAACACTCTAATAATACCATGAATAACATAATGTGGAATCACTCTGTGCCACTCTATTGAGATCAAGATTTAGCTCTACCACTTAATGTCTGCATGTTACTGATGTTTTTGAGCTCCTAGACCAGATACTGGCTGTTCTATTGCATCCAAATTTTTCTGTGTCTGATTTTACGTTAAGATCTCTAGGGGTCATGAATCAGATAGACAAACCTTTGCAGGACTGATCTGCCTCCTTCACCTTCCCATGAGCTTTATTTTGTTAGTAAGAAATCTGTGTAACCTTAATGAAACAGAATGCAAGGCAAGCAGTGGGCTCGGTGTACTGGAAAGACAGTCAGTTCCTGGAATAGTTACCACCATTGTTTTAAGCTATGTCTTTGGCTTTTGTGTATGTGCTATTATTTTCACGTGGTCTATGAGCTGTCTGGCCCAGTCTTATCAGTTTTTGGATTGGTCATAGGTAGGAATCTCTACCGTGGGCTTTAGGATACCTATTTTATGTAGAAGATAGTGAAATGGATTTCAAGTGCTGCTAGAGATACACAAAGCCTTATTGACCTTTATTATAGTCTTCTGAGACTGTTTATGTTTCAGTCCTGCATCTGAAAACTTAGGCTTCCTGGCAATTGACTAAAAACGTAACTTCCATAGTTGACCAGACAACTGAGTGTTTATCCAGTTTTGTTATCTACTGGTTGAAGAAGACTTCGAAGTTTTGGTTTTGGGAAAGACCTAAAAAAAAAAAAAAAAAAAAAAAAAAAAATGAGCAAACTCATGCCAGAATTTTGCGGTTTTGGTATTTAGTACTTAAGGCTTTGGCTTGTAGCTGGTAGTGTTCTTCTGTGATGAATCTTCTGTTGTATAATCTTTAGGATTAAAAACCCTAACAAGTTAGTTTTATGGAAAGAACATTTTATATTTTTTGATGTAAAGAACTAATCTGATTGGGATTATCTCTCAGCCATTTAGTTCTGGTTTGGTTTTTGTTTGTGGGTTTGACTTTTTTAATGTAGCTGTTGCTTTGTTGTGTTTTGAGACAGTAATAAAAAGAATTAAAATCACTTAGAGTTTTTAATGGCATTTTTCTTCTTGTCCGTGGGTGGCACAGAATGACCAGCCCCAGGAGCTCAGCTAGCTTGTACCTGCATACTCCAGTTGGATATGAGTGAGTAAGCCTCAAAGTTGGTATTACTTTCTCAATTATGAGGAAGGGGATTTTCAAAAAGAATGAGGCCTTCAGAGGAGCAGATTAATATTTTCATGTGAAGAAAGATGAGCAAGTCTTTGTCTCTCAAACCAAGAATTACATTGCCCCTCCTTTGCAGTGTTATCCGAAATCATCTAAAGGGGTCTTTCAGAGAAAGTATTCTGTGGTCGTTTGAAAACAAATTAGTTCTTCATATTTAGATGTTTACTGATCACTTTCCAAGTGGTTTTGTGAAAGGCTTAATATACAGTGGTATGATCTCAGGACAGGAGTGGTGATTTCTCTTTTGGCACTCGCCCTGTCCTGGGAGCTGTATCTGTTCAAGAGCAGAAGTTCTTTCCCCAGCTACAGTCACTCACAGAACTGGTCTTTGAGCTGTGTGCTCATCTTTGCTTCCACAGCTGTTTCCGTTTGCAGACAGGAGGTTGCTGTGTGCTGCCATTATGGTTATGTTGTAGGTACAGGGTTTGTGCTGGCCCACATTCTTCCCAGACACTTAACTTTCGGTTTCACTTTTGTTTGTTCCTCATTAAGGAGAATTATTTTTTTTCTGGATAGCAGAATAACTTGTGAATTACTGGTTGTATTTTGTACTTCTACCTCACTCATGGGCTGTTTGTCAGAGTTGTTCTGGATGTAGTGCTTCAACATTTGCTTGTTAAAGGCATCCTAACAGGCATCTTAAGAAGCTATTTTAAACTGCCTTGTATTTTTTCTTTTTGATTGCTTTCTCCATTTCCCTGATCTGCCTTTTAACTTGAAGGTCTCTTCCACTGTAACTCTTCCCATTTCATCAATATTTAATTCTTAAGCTAGCCACTGACTACTGTAAGGTTTTTTGGGGGTAGAGGGGTTGAGATAAGTCTGCTGATACAAACTCTAAATTCATCATTTTAAATGGCGGACAACTTCAACAAAGCTTTATTCTTCTGATTCATCCTTCACTTCTGAATTTTTGAAAAATACCAGACATGCTAAGGAATACCAGTGATGTAAATAAAAGCTCAATCCTTAGTATGTGTTGCAAAGCATAATTTCTAGCACAAGATTTACATTAATGAAGAATGGGCTGACTGATTTGAATAGTTTAAAACATAGTTCTTTAGTGGAAGTTATCATTCTGTCTCTGGTGCTTTGCAGTAATGAAGAATATATAAATGGAGTTACAAAATCTCCTCTGTTGTGGTATACCTGCGTTCTTGCCAACCTCATACTATATTTTCAGAGTTCTTAAGTCATGATCTTATCTGTGAGAACAGTTGCATAGTTGTAGAAACTCTGTTATTAGTGGAGTTTGACAGCTTGGTATGGTATCGTCTGAAACATTTTAAACAGATTTCTAATGCTGCTGAGCTTTTCTGACTTACAGGCTGTTTAACTGTAGTCTTTTTCCATTAATATTTGGACCAAGTCATCTTGCCAGCCTTTCTAGAATTCAGTGTAATTGAGATTTTCTTTTAAATGCAGTTGCTGAGATAATGAATAGTATTTTAGGTCATTGCTGGATCTGAAGTTTTTAAAAGTGGAGTGCAACACAGAGCATCCATGAAATGACCTTTTTGGCAGAAGTGGTGCTGAAATGTTCTAATCATTAAGACTAAATCCACTCTTCTTTACTAGGTATTCCTCCAAACAATAGGTTTTTAGATGTGTGTAGCAACATCACATGGTAGCTCAGCTTTTAGCCATAACCTTTCTAGGTTATGTTTGTTTTAACTACCATAGATTAAATATACAGCTCAAGGTGCATGCCCCTTCTGCGGACATAAGAACTTCTTGTTTTCTTGAGCAAATTTATTCTGGTGCTGTCCAATATTCTTGTTTCTGTATATCCCAAGTAGTAATCTTTCTCCACTTGGTTACCTTGGGGACTGCTTTGTATGGGCTCCTGAGATACGAATTTGATTCTTTCATCCTGGTGGGGTTTTTTTTTTTTTTCCACATCTTTGTGGCCAGGAGGATTATATGATTGTTTTCTGACAGTGTTCCTTGTGGGAAGATACTGACTGTCCAGTGGAGTTTAATAGAATTTTGCAATTCTGTGCCCCCAAAAAACAATAAAAAACCCCCACACCACACTCAACCACACCCCCTGCACCCCCAAAAAAATCCACACAAAACCAACAAAAAAAAAACAACCCCAAACCCCACAACTAAACCTCTATTTATTATTTTATATGTAGTAAACACTTTTTGGAAAACTATATATTAGTTATGTTTGTTCCAAAAGGGACAGACTTCATAGAAAGTTAAAAATAAATGACAGTGCTTTGCTATCAACCTTTTAAATTCTTATAATTGTTGTCTAATTCCTTTGGCTAACTGTGGGATTTTAATACAGGTTTTTTCTCTCTTTCCTTCTCAAATTTCTCAAGTTGAGAGATAATAGTCTGAGCTACCCAGTGATCTTTCAACACAAACTGTTTTGGAGAGTGAAGCAGAATGGTCTTCTCTAGTTTAGACTCTGTAAAGTTTAGAAATTACTTTTACCATGACAAATTGGATAGCTTTCAGTAATGACTGATCTGGGAATTCTGCTGGAACACAAAAAGTCAAGTTTTGCTAGTTACTTGAAATAGAAAAATAAAAACTAATGAACAAGGTTTTTCTTAAAGGTGCTGCTGATTGCTCTGACCTCATATAAAATTTGTTTTGTTTTTCAGATTTTGGCTCACTCTTTGATCTGGAACATGACTTGCCAGATGAACTGATCAGCTCCACAGAACTGGGACTTACCAATGGTGGTGACATTAATCAGCTGCAGACCAGCCTCGGCCTGGCACAAGATGCTGCCTCTAAACACAAGCAGCTGTCTGAACTTTTACGGGCTGGTAGCTCCCCAAATCTCAATATGGGGGTAGGTGGCCCTGGTCAAGGCATGGCCAGTCAAACCCAACAAAATAGTCCTGGAATGGGAATGTTAAACAGCATGGTGAAAAGCCCCATGGCACAGGCTGGGTTGACTTCTCCCAATATGGCGATGGGTGCAAGTGGACCAACCCAGGGTCCTTCAGCCCAATCCACAGCAGGAATGATGCCGACAGTAAACAGTCCAGTTAACCAGCCTGGCATGGGAATGAACACAGGGATGAATGCTGGCATGAATCCTGGGATGTTGGCAGCAGGTAACGGACAGGGAATGATGCAGGGGCAAGTCATGAACGGTTCAATTGGAGCAGGCAGAGGACGACCTAATATGCCGTACCCAAACCCAGGAATGGGTAGTCCTGGTAATTTGTTGGCTGAGACACTGCAACAAGGCTCTCCGCAGATGGGAGGACAGGCTGGACTGAGAGGGCCACAGCCTGGAGCTATGAACAAGGTAAGTCAAGCTAAACTTGACTTGATTACCTTCCTTTTTGTTGTTGACTTTGGTAAGACTTATTCCTCTGCGGTATGGGTTCTATAGAATAGGATTTACTTTTTTCTTTTAAGAAATCCTGGATCATGTGGTAAATAGTTTATATGCTGCTAAAGTGGAATTTGGAGCAGTCACGGGAGGCAAAAATTGAGTCTTTCGCAAGAAGTAAGACTATTGCTAGATTAAAAAGTCTATTGTAGAAATCTTGTGGCAGTATAGTTTATCAGCACCACTGGGAAGTAAGATGATTGTGTTTTGTTCTGTTTTATGCATCATCCACAAGTGTACTTTCTCATCTAATGTGATGCTGGTATTGCGTGTGGTGGGAATCAATCAGGACCTTTTAGATGTGGTGGTGCTCTTTTCTGTGTGACATTTAATGAGAGTATTTGTTGTCTGAAATCAGCTGAATATATGTGCTGTAGCAGATGCTAAGATGCATATACAGGTTTGAATAGGCTTAATATATATACATTGGTCTTTGAGGAAATAGGTATGTGAGTTGAGGATGGAGAATGAATGCTTGTGTAGACACCTGAAGACAAATGTTGGGTTCTTAAAAGACTGTTAAACCAACTGGGTTCTAGTTTTAAACTTTATAAAGACTTTGTCTATAGGAGAGTAAACCAGAAAGCTGGAGAGGGAAATGTGCTTATGGGGTTTAGGTGATTGGAAGAAAGCTGTTGTCATGAGTCACTGAGAAGCAGAGAGGAGACCTAGTGGTTTAAGTGACGAGGAGATGTCTACATTGAATTTTTGTCATGCACAATTAGCTTTTTTAGGGTAGGGAGCCGCTTGAGTATGCATTTTCCAGTTTTCAGTGTTTTAATCAAAAGCCTAGAAAATACTTTAATGTTTCAGTCCACTTTAGGGGTGGGTGTTTTGCTTCTTGGCTAATGAGGGGGAAGTTTTTTCCAGCGTGCTTTGCAATACCTGAATAGATCTATCTTGGAATGCCTGACGTCCACTTGAAGGACTTGGAATGATAAGTAACATAGTCTTTCAATGTATTTGAAACATAAATGAAAATTGTGCTGTGTATTAATGGTTTTGATATGCTTTAATTTAGTAAATAAAATTAATTGTCTGAGAGTGCTATTAATTATAAAGTTCATAAGCTGTTTGCTTCAGCTCAGTGTGCTAACAGTGGTTCTGATAGATATCTATATGTATGTGCCTAGTAATGTGTGACCTGGTCATGTTAGATATTTTTGCCTGATAGGAAAGTTGTTGCAAAGCTCCATTGCTACAGTAGAAAATAGTAGTTTGCAGTGGAAAGAAGTATGTAACTATTTAGAAGTATTCTTGTATTGGAATGACATGATATTTCATTCGTTATTCCTTGGCTGTAAAAAAAAAAAAAAAAAAAAAAAATTTGATCCTCAGAAAGCTGTATTCAGAGGTCAAAAATTGATATATTGGGTGAAATGCAACTTCTTAATCTTTATTTACCAGAGCTCTAGGCTTATGTACTGTAATCTCATATGGCTAGGAGAAGTAAAGGAAGAACACAAAATCAAGCTTTTGGCTGATGTAGCCCAAAATTAAATCTTCTTCCTTGCTTACTTAAATTCTAAAATGTGCTGTACATCAGAAGTAAGAACATTTTGTGCCTTTAGGAATATTCAGACCAAAACTTCTGGGTTTTAGTTTGCAGTCCCAGACCGGTTAAAAATACTTCAGAGTTCTTTGATTGTTGATTTAAAAAAAACTGGTTACTTTGAGTTTAAGTGTGGTGGGTATAGCCCTTGCACAGGAGTTGAAACTGCCGGATGAGAGAGAACAGTCTGAAATGGAGGCTGAAATTCCAGAATGTCTTCAATTGGTTTGGTTGTTGGCAGGGAGCCTGTGCTTCACTTCATGCACTGGAGTTAGCAAAATCTGACAACAGTCGTGTCTGACCATTTTCTCTTTCCACCCATCTGCTTTTGTGTTTTCCCACCTACAAATCTTCAAAAAGTAGATGAAAACAGAGGACCCTCAGCAGTTGTTTTTAAAAGCCAGGTTTTTGTGTTTGTTTTTTTTTAAATTGGTAAATTTAGTGCCGTGTTGCTGTTAATGTGGGAGTTTGTGTAATAACTTCTGTAGGTTTCCTTCATTGCTGCAAAAAATGTGCATTATCCAGGAGCTGTCCTTCACTAGGAATAAAAAAAACCCAAACCAGACGCTTTGGTTGTGTTCAGCTTCATCATGTTACCTTGCCGAAGTCAGCCCCTTTAGGTGATGAGAGGGGTTGCCTCTGGGAGTTCCATCTCAGTAAAACAGAAGTGTGTTGTCTGCAGTGGTTTGTACTGACAAATAGCTTAGGTTTCCTGTGTTGTGAAGTAATTGTGAGGGAGGATGTTGTACTCCTCTAAGAGTAAAGGTGAACTCCAAGTGGTTTGTCAATTTGGAAAGCAGAATTGGTTACATTTCTGCTTTGTTCTGTTGTCCTGTGGAGTTACTGAAGTGTATTCTTCCTCTCCTCCCAAAACTCTGGCTAGCAATAGTGGAACACCTGCTTTACACATTAGCCATGTACTTCCCAACTTTTCTAGGTGTGTGTGTTACTTTTTAGGACTCGAAATTCCAAGTGTCAATGTAAATGATTGATTTGGGGTCACCTGGTATACATAAAATTGTACTGTCATAATGTGCCACTTACATCCTGTGGCCTAATGCTGTAGCTTTACGTGTGCTGGAAGCAGCCACTGACATATAAAGAAGCAATTCTGTCTGCATGCCATCTCTGTGCCAGTTACATGGCAGACTCTGTTGAGGAACTAATCCAAACTTGAAACTCACATGGTCATTTAAAAAGAAAAAAAAATTAATTTGAGTTGTTTTTCTGGTCCTGTTTATGGTCTTCAGTTGCGAAGTTGGTGCTGATATTAGGGAGGCATCATCTTAAAGGAGTTGGTATTGCCAGTCAGAGGAGGTGTGGACCTTGCTTTGGTGGCAGTACCAGCTTAAAAATGCCTGTGAAAGTCTAGCCTGAAAGGAACCGAGAAGTTTGTAAGGGAAAGGAACTGTCGTAAGTTTTGCTTTCTTGAATAGCTTTTTGTTTTCTATGTGCTAGGTTGGGTGCAAGTTAGGAGGATGACAGACTTACCTATTACTCTTAAAATAGAGGCTTGGAATTTGTTTGTAATGCCTTGATTCTTTCAGTGGTTAAGCATTTTGGGGGCTTTTTGTTTCACTAGGTAGTTTTACAGCTTGGATTAATTGAAAAGTAAACAGCAAATTCAAGATCTGTATTAGGTTGAGAAGAAATTCACATTTCCTGTTTGGAACCATTCTTCATTAGCAATTATATCTACTTAAGTTTGTTGTTCCACTAGGTTCTGTCCAGAGTGTCCATTACAGTCTTATTGTCCAGCCTCTTATTAGGGGAGGAGGGCATTTTGTGTTGCGCATTTCTGTATTAGCAGCGCTCTATCACAAAGTGACTAAGTGACCTGGCCTTCAGGTCACTGAGCTTTCATCTCCCACTGATTCAAGAAATGTTGCCTTACTCAAGTAATGAAATGGATATGAAGGCAGTTCAGATTAGTAAGAGCACTACTACTACCTCTGGTATGTATTTCACTCGCATGTGAAATTACATGAAATGTTTAGAGTTCCAGTAGTAATTTGTCATTTGGCTTACTCTTGGGGTATGTACAGGTTTCTCTCCAATTACAATGGATACGCTTGGTTTCATTGGTTTAACCTCTGTTAAGTGTTCAAGGCCAGGTTGGACAGAGCCTTGGGCGCCATGGTCTAGTGTGAGGTGTCCCGGCCCATGGCAGGGGGGTTGGAACTGGGTGATCTTAAGGTCCTTTCCAACCCTAACCATTCTATGATTCTTAGAAGAATCAATGTCAATATTATACAAAGACAAGTGTGATTCTTCAGAATCTCTATAACTTCTTTGAAGTAAAACAATGAGAAATTTCAGAATAAAGTTCTGTTCAAAGTGGCACAGACTGAAGATGATGTCACTCTCAAATTGTAAAATTAGATGATGTTCCTTAGTGTTAGCATATTCAGTGTCATATTTTCAGTAGGAGGTCAATGTTTTTGGTTGCCTATTAGCTGTTTGATTCAACAGGTAAAGTTAGTTGTGTGTTCTGGTCCTTTGCTTTTTCTTCTTTGGTGAACCAAGGTGAAAAAATGGAAAATTGCCTACTTGATCCAAGTGTAAGGGAGGGATATTTGTTTGTGAGGGAGAACCGGAGCAGTAAAGACTTGGATTTGAGTAGAAGTTTCTGGGGTGGTTAGGGGAGTTCCTTGCACAGATGGCAGTGAAATAATGCTAGTGTCTTGCAATAGGTATCTTAAAACATTATGCAGTCAAGTGCAAAGAATAATGACCAATAACAGTCCTTGGAAAGAATGCAATGGAAACCATTAGCAAAATTTTGCTATGTTATGCCTGGGTCCAGTAACGCTCTACCAGTCAGTAGAATGACACTGTGGTGTACAATAAATTCTTGGTTTTAAAGAACCAGCTGGATTTTACTAAAACTAACTTTCCTGTTTTTAACTTACACTTGTGAACATGTTTGATCTGGAAAGATACTAGATGCTGTCAGTATGGTCTTAGACTAGTGCATGCCCTGCAGTTACCCTGAGAGACATACGTAGTTGATGCTGCAAATGTTGGATGATTTGAAAGAATGTGCTAAAACTAATACTAATTCTATTTCTTCACTTCTCCATGCTTACATTTATCTCTTCATATCTTAGAACTGGTCATTGTTCAATCCTACTGCTGATACTTAGTTGTCTTTCAAATCTTAGACTGTCAGTGAAGCAGTTATTTTTATAGAGAAACAGTAGAATATTTTTAATGTCTGTGCATAGCTGTAACAGGTATTCCTCCTCAATTTGTAGTCTGTGGTATTGACAGTAGAATGCTAATCAGAGTTGGTTACTTGACTTTCTACCAAACTGAAGATGCTTGCATTTCGTGGTATTGGAACAAAACTTCAGGGAATTCCCTCCACTTTTGTAGTTGCTCTTCTCAAATGGGAGGAGTGTCTGAACAGCCCTATCTGATGCTGCTTGTGCTTGTGAACTAGGATGTTTCCTGAATTTGTGTCATCCATGCCCTTTATGTGGTGAGAGGTGCCCATCTTCCACCTGGTAATGACAGCCCATGCTTCCACTGGAGGCAGGAAGGTCATTTTCCACTGCATGCAGAAGGTATAACCATTTGAGATTACCTTTGCCATCTATTAGCCATGCATTATCATCTTTTGCAGTTTTCCTTGTTTCCTCTTCTTTACTGCGCTGTGGATTTCTGTCTGCTCTTCCTTGTGTCTTTGCATATGTGCTGAAAGTAAGTTGAGGCTGTGAGGAGAAGAAAAACAACAGATGGCATGGATAAGAAGAGAAATGGGAAGAGCAGTGGAAGGAGGTGGCCGGGAAGGAGTGAGTAGAGGTTGCACTCACTGACTTCTAGCTCTGATTCAGTCGTGTACATTTTTGCATGGAATTGCAGATGAAGCCTTGTACTTGTCTCATGTAATGGTACTAACATCACATTTCTTTGGCTGGTTCTTCTGTGCTTAATTCTTTATCTACCCCTCACTCTCAATAGAGCATGAAAGTGATGAAGAACTATGTTGGTCTTTATGGTTGTTTCCTAGTGATAAAATTTTACAGGGTTATTTTTGTCTTACTTCAGTAGTCATGAGGTCATCCATATCTTCCTGTTTGGTGTTTTCTTTTATCCGTATTTCTCAACATATCACAGGAAATTACATGAACATGTTCCTGCTTCTTGTGCCAGGGTCTCATGGCCACCTTGTGCTAGGTGAAGAACCTCCCACATGACCCTTCACTAAGCCTAGAGTTGCATGCAGGTTGTTGGTGTCAGGTTAGTGGGTCTGTGACAGCAAGACTGGGAGGCATTGACATCAGGTTCAGCTGTGGATCTGACAGGTGTCTGTTTCACCTGGACCAAGAATGGCTGCTGATTTGTTCCAAGAGACCTGGAGACATTTGGGTTTTAGCATCCTTTTTAGATGTTGCTTGAGTCTGCGGCTTTTGGAGTCAGTTTGGCACGTTTGCCCTCTAACCTGGCCTGTGCTCCTCTGGTCTTTGCCTCTCCTGTAGACTGAGACAGGGAACTAAGGGTTACCTCTTTCAGGAGCAGCTGAGCTGGGCATGTAGTCTTCTGCTGCTAGGTCCCTAGGTACAGCAGGGTGCAGGAGGTCCCCTTGGTAGGGTGGATGATGGTTCTCAGCCGTAGGGAGAGTGGAGCCCTGTGTTTCTGCCATGGAGACAGCCTTGTTTGAGGGGGTTGGTTTTATACCCCAAACAGTGCCAATGGTTCATGCTTAAGAAAATATCGGAGAACTTTTTGCTGGGCCAACTTGATTAATACATTTGAAAAAGCCAGCTGCTTCACATAGAGCTTGTGTCCAGCTGTGCAACAGATACAAAAGTTGATTGGGGCATGGTCAAACCTCATCCCTGAGACTCATTAGAAAAAGTCTGTTATGGTGACATGGTAAACGTGGTTTTTTTTAAGTCTAGGTTTAGGGTTCTCCCACTACAGCCACAGTTATTCTGAATCCTTTGCTATCAATGTGTTGAAGTCCCCATGGTTGTCTGAGTTGGGCATCTTGATTTCTCCCTGTGACACCAGGGTGTGAAAATGCAAATTGAGCCTTCAATTCTGAATTATTTGGTTAGGGTTTTTTTCGAAGCTGATAGCAGTGTAAGTTGTAGAAGTTATGTGAGAGCAGTGTTAGTGATGGCAAACAGTCTGTGCTTTAGGGTACTTTCAGGTGTCATCTAACTTTGGGAGCTGTGGTTGTTAATGAGTTTGAAAACTTTGCTTAGAAATTTCTGGGTTTGGGAATGTACCTGCTTTCAAAACCCTGTCTGGAGCCAAAGGGATCCAGGCTATTTTACAATAAAACAGACCTTGTTATCTTAAGGAAGTAATTCCCATGTTTAGTCCTTCACTAAATCTGAACAACCACTGGTCAATTTGAGGCAGCAGTGACGATGGGGAAGAGTCCTGGAAGTGTTTGCTGACTCCTTACATTTTTCTTCTCCCTTTTGCTTCTGCTCAACTTGCAAGCAAGATCCTATTAGTCTTCTGAGGGAGAAGCAGGAAGCATTTGAGTCTTACCTGTCCTTTTTTTGGCAGCAGCTGGCTCATTGGTCACACTATGTGCGGTCATTGCAGTTGAGACACGGCAGGGGTAGTGCCAAAGGAGACAGAGGAAAGGAAGGTTTTCTTGGTTCTGCCTGATCATTGCAGTTTATCTGCCAGGTGTGGAGATTCTTTGCTTTGCTTCCTAATGAATTACTGCTCTGTGATTATGGTTATTCCTTGTGTGTGGAGGACTGGTGCTGTCCTCAAGGGAATTCGCTTGTACATATCAGATGTCTAAAGTGGCAGGTTCTTTAGTGAATTTTGTGTGCCTTTTCCTATAGCTTGGGTTTGATCCTGCTTTACTTTGTAAATGCAAATTGAAGGCTGTTATAATGAATTGGCAGATGTTACAACCTGAAAAAGTGTTTGACTAATAACAGATAGTTGCTGGGCATGTAGATTACTTCTCTGTAACAAGGAGAAGGTAAGGAGCAGAAACAAGGTGTTTCTACTAGGGGAGGATGCTTTGAGAATAAATGTAGGAATGACTGGAAACAAACCTACCATAGGAGCTTGTATTTGAATGCAGGAAAATGCCCAGACTTGAACCAAGAGGCATCGAAGGAGACTGAACATTGTCTAGTCAAATGCTAATGTGAATTGAAACAATGCAGCTCTTTAAAGTACATTTGTGCCTTTATTGTTATGAGTTATGGCTCTTGGAGGATCCCGAGTAATGGTGAGAACTTGGTAATCTTAAAGATCTTCGCTTTTCCTGCTCTTCTATGGCTAGTTGTTTTGGTCCTAGAAGGCCTGTTGAATATACATATAGTTTGTATGATGCAGGAATCTACATCCCCTATGGATGAATGGTTCAGTAGATTTGTTTTGTTTGTCTGCAGACATCTCCTTTGACCTCTAGTACTGCTCACTGCAAATGGGTTACTGTGACTGTGTGGTTTTACCTATTCCTATGGTATATTCTTAAATAGAAAAAGGTTGTATACAGACATGCATTGTTACAGCTGTCTGGAGAGGAGCTGTGGGAGTGCTGACAGTTGGGTGGGATGTTTTGGGGATAAACCTTGCCGATATGAGTGAAGGTGGTATTTGCCTTCATGTGGAGGTGCTGGGAGCAGAGGAATTCTCTCAGACTTGTGAGTTACATAGCCCATGGTACAGCTTTGTGCTTGGGAAAGCTGAAATGAGAAATCTGTTGAACAAAATCTTTATAAAAAGAAATAATCAGGCTAATTCTGACCAGACTGACCTCAAAGTTTGGTAAGTTGGCTTCACTGTGTTTACAGGAGCTGTCTGGTTGAAAAGTTAATGTTGTGTGATGGGTTAAATACATGCACATGGAGGAACAGGGAAGCATATTGGATCAGTATTGCATTGCAGCTGGTTCATGGCCATGATCCCTCTTGCTTCTCTGAAGTATTCATTTGCCTTCCACAGTGTGAATTTAAGCTGTGTTACTTGAACATTTTACCATTTTAATTCCTAGATGGGAATGATGAGCAATCCCAGCCCTTACGGCCAGCCATATAGTCAGAATACTGGGCAGCAGCTTGGAGCCAGCGGACTTGGGCCTCAGATGCAGAATAAAGCTGCACTGCAGAATAGCTTACCCCAGTTTCCAATGGACAAGAAGCCAGTTCCTGGGGCAGGAATGCCTAACATGGTAAGTAGAATGAAAGATGTCTCCGGAAAATGTTGTAGTAGACTAAAGCAGAGCAATATGCTCTGCTCTTGCCATATTATAAGTTTTTGCGGCTGTTATACCCAGTGTGAATGCATGCTCTGAATCCATACATAATGTATTTGCTTAACTCCTAAAAAGGCTGATCTGAAGGAGAAAGCTGAGTTGTACTTTCTCTTTTGGAGAAGCTGGACCTCTACTCTTTGCCCTTCAAACCCTGTTAGCAGAGAAAGTTAAATGAAGCTTCTTGACTGAAGTGAGATTTGCCACCTGTTTGGACACCTCTGCTCTCCTCTCGCATCCTTTCTCTTGTAGTTGCTCTGTTGGGCCCCTTCTTCTCAGCGTAGCTTTGTTTTGAGGCTTGTTTTGCTGCTTGTACTCACTGATGATTTTTGGAGAGAGAAGTATCCCTTCTCAGACAGAAATGATAGTGCTTAGAAGCCCCAGTTGTGTGTTCATTCCTGTTCTGAATTACATGAACACAAACAGTCTTGATGCTGGATGTTCCCTGGCAGTTGTTGCTGTAGTAGCCCTGTGCCTCCCCCTTTCCCCTCACACTGTTATTGAAGCAGGGCTTAAGGAAGGGGGAAGTAGGAGAGGTGGGAAAAGTGGATGGCAGATAGTGGATGGTGCGAGCTTAAAAATGACAGGCCTGAACATTAAATTCCCTAGCTTGAGCTTAGTGCTGGTGGCTGAATGTGTTTGTCTCATTTTAGGAGTTTAAATTGGCTAGGGGTATGCATGCAACATGCCCTGCCTTTTTATCCCCTACATACATGTGGGGTTTTTTTATTTGGGAAACAAATTCACATTTCTAAATACAGCTTGTGTTTCTTCTTGCTTCAAATTCCATGCTTCCCTCCCCTCCCCACCACCCCTCCGGGCCCTCTTCTTCTGGGAGGGTTAGTCTCTTGATCTTAGTGTTGCTGAAAAACCATTTCCAGGTAACTTGTACCTTGGAATTAAAGAGCTCAATCCTGTGAGTTCAATTTTTGTTTTTTTGAGTTGAGCATGAAACATTGGAAGTCTCCAAACCAGTTGGTTGTATGAACCGATAAAGCAGCAGCCAAAATTTGCTGTTCAGAACCCCAGCTGAACCTAGGAGTGAAAAGTTGCTGCTATCTCAGTTGTCATTTAGAATGACAGGCTGCAAACAAGGCAGGTATCAGAACACACAGAAACCCTGAGGGGACTGAGTAATTGGTGGAGTCTCCTTGTAAAAGGAAAGGTTAATACTAGTATTGAAATGCTGTGGGAGAACTGGGGTTTACAGATGCAAGTAGTCGAGCTCTAAAAATCTGGAGATCTCCAGAAACATCCTCTAAAACCCTCTGTGAAGAGTCTGTTAGAAACTGAAGGCTGTGAGCTGAAGTGATACAAGCAACACAGAGTCCCTCAGCCTCTCTCCTTTGCCGAGTACTCCTCAAATGTCAGCTGGAAGAAATACAAGGAAGTCTGAAGAAATAAACAGAAGTAGTACTAGATGTTGCCATACTTGACATTAGTTCTGTGGCATGTATTATCCTGAAGTTGTGCTTCATCTCTAGCAGGGACTAGGAGGTGCTTGTTTTGAATGCCTACATGCAAGTTTCCTGATGGAAAAAGGTTCCCAGAACTTCCTCTTCATTCTCCTTTTCTAGGAACAGTCAAATTGAGGCACCTTATACTGAAATAAAGGGAAAACTCTATTTACTCTAAAAGATGCTTTCTTCCCTTAATGCAAGAATTGTGCATGCAACTTTCTAGCCTCCAAAATGAGGAGGAGATTTGAGGTCTAAGTGCTATTAATATTTTCTGGTTGGTCTAGCACCGCAAATTAACCTGTCAGCATGTGCAAAGTTCTGCTATGCTTCGATAAGGCAAGAGCTAGGACTAGGAGGGCGATATGGGGAGGAAATTGTGACTGGTGAGAGAATTGCCAGGGCTGTTGCTAAGGGCTGTATTTAATGAGTCATCCAGAACTACAAATAGGTGGGCTATTCCCTTAATCACAGAATGTGGTAGTTGTTTCTCTGCTTCAATTCTTCTTTTGTTGTTTTTGCTGTTGTTTACTTGCTAAATGAATTATTCTCAAAAATAGATTTATTTCTGGGAACTTCCTTTCCACCTTCTCCAGGGCCAGCAGCAGGCTCCCCAAGTTCAGCAAGCTGGGATGGGGCCAGCAGCTTCTCAAGGAATGGGTTCTGGAGCACCAACAGCAGATCCAGAAAAGCGGAAACTCATTCAACAGCAACTAGTTCTCCTCTTGCATGCTCACAAATGTCAGCGGCGAGAACAGGCCAACGGGGAGGTGCGACAGTGCAACCTCCCTCACTGCCGAACCATGAAGAATGTCCTGAACCATATGACGCACTGTCAGGCTGGCAAATCTTGCCAGGGTAAGTGGAGGAGTGGTTATATAGATTTAGTCATCATTTGCAGAATGAGAAGGGCATTTGCAGAAATAGATGGAAAACTAGCGGGTGGCTTAGGAAGTAGAATTTTTTTTTAAGCTGTCTCTCCCCTTAAGAATGGAAATCATAAACAACTTCTGAACCTTTAAAGTTTAGGCAAGTTAGAGATGAGGGCACTCATCTCTAGATTAGGCGCAGAGAAATGAGTAAAGATCTTTTGCTTAGCTTTGTAGCTCACTGCAATACCTTTTGGATGCTGTGTTCTGATAAGGTTAGGCACAAAGCAGCAATCTGCAAGTAGTAGTCTACTTATCTCTCTTAAGTGGAAGAGAAATTACAAGCAATAGCTAGCCATGAATTAAGCTGCTACTGGCACTGATGAACTCTTAGTCTATCTTAGTAGCCAAGGAAAAATGTATGCTACCTTTTTGATAGCCTAGGTTTATCTGGTTGTGCCACTTGGCATCTCAGTTGCTTGGTACAGTCTGCCTCGTGTATATGGTGGTGTCCTTTGAGCCATAGGCTAGGGTATGTGACATAGGTC
The DNA here is from genome assembly GCF_004027225.2 of Strigops habroptila. Lineage (NCBI taxonomy): Eukaryota > Metazoa > Chordata > Aves > Psittaciformes > Psittacidae > Strigops > Strigops habroptila. The sequence goes on from NC_044279.2 coordinate 77,389,836, forward strand.
TTTGAAGTAAGCTTTAGTTGAGCCAACAGTACTTGCAGAAATCTAACTACATTTTCAGGGCTATTTCAAGTAATACTCTACTTACCTGTGTTGATATAGATGTGTTTCCTGGGAGAAATAGTTGCTCCTTACCCAGTTTGTATGCACCGTGTGGAGATACTGGTAGTAAAGTTTTTTGTTCCTCTCCCTTTCTCAGTGGCACATTGTGCATCTTCCCGACAAATCATCTCACACTGGAAGAATTGCACAAGACATGACTGTCCTGTATGTTTGCCTCTCAAAAATGCTGGGGACAAAAGAAATCAACAATGTAAGTCTACTGGGGAATTCCATATATTGGATAAACCGTAAAATGCATGTTGGGAATTAAACTTTTTTGCACCCAGGTGATAGTGGTGATGCTCTTGGTATCTAGGAATATGTAATATGATTTTCCTCTTGCTCTTAGAGTCTCAGAATATTTTTCTGTCTGATAACTACTGTTTATGGAGGATCTCTAACTTTATTGGATTTTCCTAGCAGGAGAGTGGTAGGGGTGAACAAGGCAAGATCTTTCAACCACATGATTGGCTTTTCACTACCATCTCTTCTAGCTAGCCAGATTCTGGAGAGAGATGTGCATGCATATACACACACAGTTGCGTCATGTCAGCCCTGATGATATTTGGTTCTGTCTTCATCCTTTGTTTGCATCAGATGTCTCTTCACCCTTCTCTTTGTGTCCCCTTGGTCTTCCTGCTAAAATCTTTGGCAAGACTTTTGTTGTTGTGTTACCTGTATGGTGGTTTGGAGGTTTCTGGTTTTTTTTTGGTTGGTTTTGCTACTGTTTGTTTTTTCCCTCCTTAATGTTACTTTGGGCTCTTCTCATGACTAATGTGAGCTGAGATATTTCTTGTTTTAAGAAAATTATAAAAAAACCCCAACAAAACCAAAACCAAACATTACAGTGGCTGGTGAAGAGCTGTATGTACCCTTCTGTGTTTAATCTCTGTGTCATGGTGTACTTCTGTTTTCAGTTTGAAGCAAACAGAGGTGTCCTAAATACTTAGAGTGGGATTTCCTTTCAGCAGCTCAAAGGGAAAACAGCTATTGTTGGAACGGCTGGCTGGGTTAAAACTTGCCTCCCTGTTTCATGCCAGCTTTCTAGACCTGGCCTCTGCATGTACCTAGAAGGAGATATTTTAGTTCTGAACAGCGAGTGTACTCCTTAGCTTCTCTCCCTGTTTCTGTGGATGTCTTTGGGCTACCTCCTGCTGTCCTTACTAACTTGGTACTGGTACATTTCTTCCAGCACTGCTGGGTGGAGCTGCAGTAGGACTTGCAAATACTGGCTCTGTGGGTGTGGGGCAGCAGACAACACCCAGCATAAACACTACCAGTCAGATAGACCCCAGCTCCATCGAGAGAGCCTATGCAGCGCTTGGACTCACCTATCAAGGGAACCAGATGCAGACACAGCCCCAGGCTCAAGTGAAGAATCAGCAACAAGGACAGACACCCCAGGGTCTGCGCCCTATGAATCCTATGAGTAAGTTTATCTGTGTTAAAATACAAACTACAGGTAACTTTCCTGTACTATTATCTAATGCAGATTTTTTTAACCTCCTAGCTTAATACTGCTAGCTGATTTGCAAAAGGCATGACTTTTATTTTACTTTTTTTTAAATATCAAATATTTTAGATTTGCTATAGCAAGCTGCACAGTGGAACAGGAGCATTAGAGGGACCAGATATCTTCTCTTGGAGAAGACGTTTTCTGGGAAAAGTATTTGGAAAGATGATTAGGGTTTGGGTGGGTTTTTTTTGTGAAGCAGTTTTCCAAAGCATTATATTTAATGTTGTTTTGTAGCTTTGTAATTGTACTGTAATGCAAGTTTAGGGTTTTTTAAGAGTTTTTAATTGGAAATGCATGTGTTGGAATGCCTGTATTCAAGTGTACTTCCTTGTCACTCAGACTGCAGCATTTTACAGCTGTATCTCAGATATGTAATGTTTGTTTTAAAAATGAAAAGTAGTAAATCACAGACTTTCTCTAAATCCTGTCATGTGGACGTACGTAACTGTAAATTGCATGGGTAGCTTATTGCAAAATGTTATCCCTTTTCTGAAGCAAAATGATTCTTGCTTGGGGTTTTTAAATACATTATTTTATTTATAGACCCAGAGTTTGGCCTCTGCATTCTCATTGGGGTGCTCCTTGTAGCACTGATAGGAAAATCCAATGAGATGGGGTTGAAAAGCTCCTGGAGAGTGAAGAACTGAATCTTAATGTAGAAAGGACAAGCATGGAGAGTGTAGACTTTTGACTGTTGTTTCATTATTCGGAGAGGGTGGCTAAGGAGGGAATTGCAACAGGTAAGAGGAATTACCAGATTCATGTTGTCATGGCCTACATAACAACAGGTTTGGTTTAGGAGAAACGTCAGGTGAGGACTGCAATGTGAAAAGAGGCAGTCCTAAGTAGATCTAACAAATGGCTGGGTTTGGCAGTTGAAAAGGGAGAGTTAAGGCAAAGGCTGACAGTTGTCTTCTACACTAGCTTGCTCTCAAATGGCAAAATGTGTTTGGGAAGGAGAAGGAAGTGACTAAAGGAGGAGAGGCTGAAAGACAGCTTTATGAAAAGGCTGTTAAGCACTTGATTGTGATATTAGAGGTTTGTATTAGGCTTGATATACTTAATTTCAGTGAATTTCTCTTGTATACAGTGTCAAATTTTGCTTGGAATACAGATTCTGTGGGGTTCAGGTGTCCTAAATACATGTGAAGCTTGGTAATGGCATTCAGGCTACTCTCAACTTCACAAAGTGATCTATTCAGAAGCTCCAGGCAGAAATACGCTTAATTTTTCTTAACTTTTTAAGTCTTAACTGTAGTGTGTGAAGAAAATGGACAAATTTTTTGTGGTGATTGAGATCTGCTCTGATTCAGAAAAACAGATTTTGATATGTAACGAATTACTAGAGGTTTTTCATGCAGAGGATTGTCAGGTTTTCCTTCTTGTACAAACGTTGGTGTTGGTTATAGGATCCTGAAGTATGGAGTGGGTGAGAGCGGACCTTGTCAGGTGTAGGTGGTAGCTGATGTTTCAAGTTTTTGAAGCCTTCATGAATATACATCCTAAGTCTCTGAATGATGAAAAATCCCAACTGCTTCTAAATGAAAAATCCCAACTGCTTCTAAATGAAAAACCCCAACTGCTTCTAAATGAAAAACCCCAACTGCTTCTAAATGAAAAACCCCAACTGCTTCTAAATGAAAAACCCCAACTGCTTCTAAACGAAAAACCTGAAGTGATTGGTACTGCTGAATCCTCAGTTGGGGTGTCACAGGAAAGGACTCTGGTACATAACATTTGCAGCAAATTGAAATTGTTTGCTTGTTGAGAAGTCCAGGAAGATAGTGGTACTAGATGCTCTTTAAGGTCCCATCCAACCCAAACCAATCTATGTGCAGAGTGGTAGTGTGATGTCATGCTTCGCTTGGAGGTCACCAGTGTTGTGCCTCAGACTTTTCCTAAGTTTGTAGAAGGAAGATGGTAAAGAGAGCAACGGGTAATTAAACTCACTTCAGAAACGTCAAAGTACTTGCCAGTCTAGACCCTTGTTATTGCTGAGCAATTACTGATTTTGCACACAGTAAATGGGATATTCATTAAAGAATGCTTATTCTTCTGTTTTCTAGGTGCAAATCCAATGGGAGTGAATGGAGGAGTCGGGGTTCAAGCTCCTAATCTGCTGCCTGACTCAATGTTACATTCAACCATGAATTCTCAAAAGTAAGTTGAATTATTCTTTGTACCCCAGTGATTTTGTTTTGATCTCATGGCACTTATTGCATAAACAGTGGGGTGAATGCCATTGATGGCTATCTCTCCCTTTGGATTCTGTAGCTTTTGTTGGAGTTTTCCAAATCCTTGGGTAGTACAGCATGTACTCATTCATGGTGTTGTTTTGGTGTCCGTGCAGCTATTTCTGCAGAGTTTGTCCATTGATTAGGGAATGGCTGAACTGGCACTTTGTCTTAACATTATTCTAAAAGAGGCTATGACTGTAAGATGACTAAGCTTGGGCTAGACTTCTGCCCTCAATTCTTGCTCTGTTTTTGAAGCCCCATGATGAGTGAAAGCGCCAATGTTGCCAGTTTGGGTGCCATGCCAACAGCTCAACCATCCAATACCGGAATTCGAAAGCAGTGGCATGAGGACATTACTCAGGATCTCCGAAACCACCTTGTTCATAAACTGTGAGTAGCTAACATCAAAACAATCTCCTGTTAAGTCACTTGCTGCCTCTGAGGTGTATATGTGGGGCAGGACGAATCCTGGCTTCCAAAACTAGGGGCCAGGGAGTGAATCTTGTCAGGGTGCATGAGGAGGGTGTCATGGTTTAGTTTTAAATGCATGATTTAGGGTTGCTCAAAGAATCAGAGGTATTAGCAAAAACTAGGGCACGAGGGAATGGGTTTTGTCAGGCTGCCTGAAAAGGGAAAGCGGAAGCCTGAAAGATGGAGTGCATCTGCTGGTTTGGGACTGTTGTATTGGAAGAGTCCCACTCTGTGCTCAGGCCATCAACATGGTGGCAGTGTCCCCCGGGAGCAGTACTAATGTCTCAGTCTGTCAGCAGATTTGCTTGCTGCTTTGTGTTCAGATCGCTGGGGTTAGTTCTGGGTCCCTGTCTGGACTTGTGTCCCCTAATCTTTTGTGTGCTTTTTTTTATTCAGGGTCCAAGCCATATTTCCTACTCCTGACCCTGCAGCACTGAAGGATCGGCGTATGGAGAATCTGGTGGCGTATGCTCGGAAAGTGGAAGGTGATATGTATGAATCGGCAAACAGCAGGGTGAGATGCCATCCTCTGTCATCCAGTTGTGTGTGTGTATCCCCCAACCCATAGTGATTGGGGAGGAAGAGGAGTGAAAGCCCAGATGAGACTCCTATTCTGAGGAGGTGCCAGGAGTGGGGGTGGTGCCTGTCAGGGTGTGCTGTGCCTGAGACTTCTCTGGGTCCCCTGAAGGCAGCTTGAAGCTCTTCTCTGTGGTTCTCCCAAAGAAGTGTTGGACACAAGAAGAGAAATGTGTTGGTTTAATGGTTGCCAGCAGTGCCCCTTTTTGCCCTCCTGTCTGCCTGGCAGCCCCTGCGAAGGGAGAGCCACCTCCACCCAAGCCAAAATATGTGTGTGAGGCTGTTTTGTAATCTTGAATCACTGTGACCTGGTGCCTTTACTTAGTGTGTCATCTCCTTTCCTGACTTGTTTCCTCCCCAACAGGCAGAGTACTATCACTTGCTAGCAGAGAAGATCTATAAGATTCAAAAGGAGTTGGAGGAGAAACGAAGAACCAGACTGCAGAAGCAGAACATGATCCCAAATGCTCCGGGCATGCCACAGGCTCCCATGAATCAAGGGCCAAGCATGGGACAGCCCCAGCCCGGAATGTCTGCAAGTAAGAGCAGTTGGGTTACTGACTCCTGGGTGCAGGGGATTCCTGTAGTGTCATTTTAGTAAGCTGGTGATCATTTTGCCCTTGTTTCACAGGTACCTGGCTTTCTCAAAGTTAAACAGAACTTTTTCCCTCTTTGTTCTGAAGTATTTGCAAACTCTTTGCTTTGCTTATGTGTTAGTTAATGACCGTAGATTATCTAAAGGCAGTTAGTCTTCTGAACAAACAAAAGCATTGTAAACCTTTACACTTACTTTGAGGGTGGAGGGAGTGGAGATTAAGTTGCATCCTTAAGACTGTAGAGCTTCAGTCTCATTAGATTCACATTAGAATGAATTAATTTAAAGATGACTTCAGTTACTGTAAGAGATACACATTTTCACAATATTTAGTTTGGTGTTTAAAATTATCACTACTATTACTGTTGTTGCTAAGAGAGTATGATGGTTGGCATGCTTAGGTATTTATGCCTTTCAAAGTTTAAATAGTGCTTGTTCTGTGACACGTTTGGGATTTTTTGGACAAGTGGCCTTTCAAGCATGCAGTGAAAACCAGATTTCACTTCTTTCCCCCATGCAGCTATCTTCTATTTCACAGTAGTTCTGTTACTTAAATTGACCTTCCTAATGCTAAACAGCTTGGGTTTGTTTTGGTTTGTTGTTTTTTTTTCCTCTGCTAGCCATGTATTTGTATATTAGAATAAAATTGTAGAGGAGTTAATGATCAAAACTATCCTGCTGCTAAAGAGTGGAATGTCTCCTTAACAATAGGAAGGGACAAGGTGCTCTAGGCTGTCAGGTACCAAGAATATTTTTACTTGGGTAATGTAAAAACAGGTAATTTGTATTATCGTGGGTGATGTTTTTGAGTTAGAAAGTAGAGAGGTGTGTCTGCTGATATTGTAATCTTGTATTTCCAATGAAGTCCTGTAAATAATTGAAATACAGGATTTTAAACTGTATATTTCTAGATAAAATTACATTTCCATACTCTGATTTAACTGTAAAAGCTAATATTTTTTAACTATTTGAGCTGCAATCTGTTTTAAGATGATTCTTCTTCACCACCCCCATAGAATCATAGAATAGTTAGGGTTGGAAAGGACCTTAAGATCATCTAGTTCCAACCCCCCTGCTCTGGCCCCTGAAGTAGTCTTTCTTAAAAATAAGTGCAACAGTTCTGCAAATGTACTTTCTAGAGCTCTCTCCTGGCTCCAATGACGACTCCTCTCAAGAGGTTCCTTCTCAGAAGGAAAGGATCTTTCTCCTTGATTCTTTTTCTTGCATGTTCTTAGATACTTTACAGTTAAGAATGGAGTTCTTAAGACAGCTCATGGAAACAGATATACAGCTGTCAATGACACTCTAATAACTTGTCAAAGGAGATTGGGTCAAAATTCAATTTAGTCAACTGAGACAAAAAACTTTCTGTTTTTTTTCTGAACACTGCAGAAAGATCCAGTAGCTCCAGGCATAGGATGCAAGAATATTCCTCTGAGTTCTTCTCCTCCTGCTTAGATTTGAATGTACCTTGGTAAATCCAGCTCTGGGTCTTTTTACGCTTGAAGTCAGAACGGGGTTTACCAAGGTGCATACCAAGATCCAAGAAAGATTCTTAAAGGTTGATACTGTGACTTCGCTTGCTGTGTAACTTCTGTAGAAGGTGATCCTCAGTAGTAGATGTGACACTTTTGGTTACTTATCATGTACTCGACAGTTCTCAAACTTCAGAGCTTTGATAAATACTGTGTGGAACTGTGTAGTTTTTTTTAAATTAATGAAAATATGTAATATTGATAGTTATTATTTACTGAGGCAGATGGTAAACATTTTCCCTATTCTGTTTTTTCTTCATGTCACTGAAAAAACAAACGTTTGTCCTCAGTTTCTGAAAGCTGACTCTAAGTCAGGTGACAGTTCTGTCAATAGGACATGCTTACATTTTCAAGGAAGTTTTTGGTTTTGCTTCACATTTTGAGGACTCCTCAAGAATGCTTAGAGTTACTGGACTGTGTCCTTCCTTTTTTGTTTGTTTTACACATGATGTTTCATGTAAGTTTGCTGGATAAAACCTGGTGGTCTTCTGAATGCCAGAATCTCATTCTAGTATCTTTTTTTATCCAGATGGTCCTCTTCCTGACCCAACCCTGATACGTGCCAATGTGCCAAACCAAATGATGAATCGCATGCAGGCGCAGCCAGGTAAGTATTTGAAGAAAATTAGCCACTGTGATTTTGAAGGAATCGTGGAATTGGGCAACTGTTGCTGAAGTGTCATAGCCTTTGCTTCACCCACAGTTTTCCCATTTGATTGAAAAAAAACTATATTGTATAATACTTATATAACTATATATTATATATGTAAAAAAAAAAATTGCATAGCATTTCATGATCTCGTGGATTTGAGCTGCACGTTAGCTTCTTGCTTAATTAACATTAAAGAACTCTGTGCTTTTGACATTTCCAATTGTGTGAACATAGATCGGTCAAACGGGGTCGCTGCACTTAGGCAGCTTAGATGAGGACATGTTGGTGGCAAAGGGAAGGTGGTGAGAATTATTACTTAGAAGGAAGGGGCAGAACCTTTGTTACAAATTCAAGAAGTATTGTAGCCAGCATACAAAGTACTTAAGTGAAGAGTTTGGGATTCAGTAAGTGAATTTCTAATATGTGATTAAGATAACGCAACTTTCTGTAGAAAGTTGATCTTCAGCAGTGGCAGTTTTGGTTATTTGTCATGTACTCCAGGAGTTCTCAAACTTCAGAGCTTTGATAACAGTTAGTGGAAACAAATCTTTCAGGGCCGGAAAAAATTGATCTGTATTCTGGAGGAGCATGGTACCTTGGACACTTTATATTTAAAATTATTCCACATGACTTGTTGACAGAAGGAATTATTTTCTTTATAGTATCTTGCATGTTCGGAAACTGGTTGATAGAAAATGAAATTCTGAAAAAGTTAACAACATTTCTTCACCAAATGTTGAATGGTGCCCAAAGGAGAATTCAAGCCTTTGTTTATAAGTGTGTTTTTTGGCATGAATGCACAGGAATGAATCAGTTTGGCCAGATGAACATGCAGCTGTCACCGATGGGACCCCGGCAAACCCCTCCTCTTCAGCACCCTGGACAGCTAAGCCAGGCTGGGGCCATGAACCAGGTCAGTGTGTGTTCCCTCTGCCCAGGGTGGCAAGGTCGCAGGTTTGCTTCTGTTGGCTGTAGTTTCCTTAGGTAAATAAATAGAATTTAAAGAATCAAGCATTATTTCTTCATTCTCTCGACCCTTTGGGTTCCTCCTCTTGCATTTCTTCTGAAAGATTTGTTTGGACTATGGTAAGCCTTTATATCTGGGTAGTAAAAAATTGCCTAAAAATGGAAGTTTAAGCAGCTTTTTGTGCTGTTGCATCCTTAACACAAGGAATGAAAACAAATCTTAAGTCACAGTTCCAAACTGAAATCAGTATCCTTTTCCTTAGCTTACAAGGGAAATCATATCTGTTTTTTGAGAGGAGCTCTAAACAGGCTTTCCATATTGTATTCTACAGATAAGTGGCTAGCAGCAATTTCTGCAACAAGATAAATGTTGTTTTGTGTAAAATGTTATGGAGTTACATGCACACTGGGATACGAGTTCCTTTTCCAACAGATGGGATTTCCTTCACGTATGCAGCAACCAGGAGTTGGCCAGCCTTCTGGTCAGAATCAGTTTCTACAACAGACCCAGTTCCCTGCTTCTTCCCCGGGAATGAACACGGCAAGCATGCCTATGACTCAGCCTGGCAATCAGACACCAGTTTCTCAAGTAAGTTTTTGATTTCTGGAAGTGGTGTCAGTGGGCTCTGTCATATACAGGTTTCATTGTTCAGTTTGTAGTGGAGAACAACTTGGTTTCTCGAGATGCTTTTGGAATTATAGTCAACTAAATTCACTTATTGAGACTCTGCATTTTCCTGATGCAGAAATTTCACGGGGAATGGCAAGGGTGAAACGGTGGCTTCTTCTCAGGTTTAAGTGTGACAAAGGAATATTTCTAAGTTTCTTTTTATGGAGCAAAGAAGAAATTGTTGTGCAGAATGGAGCAGTTAAGAATTTCTTGTTGAACAGCAAAGCGGCAGATGCTGAGAAATTGAGATGGTCAACTAAGTACTAAAAAGGCATGTCTATCCAGGACCAATGTGTGTTGCTAGCTTTGGGGGATAAGAGGGTTGTCACTACTGAAGATCTGAACCTGCAGTCTAGCAGTTTCCTTTCTGTCCTTTCCCTCTCCCTTTTCAGCAAGAACCTTTCAGGCCAGGAAGAAGTAGGGAACGTCAGTTTGCTTCTCGTTGATGCTTCTTCCTAGTTTGCAGGCAAGATTCTTGTGGAGTGACAGCTTTTCCTTGACCAATACATTTTTTTCTTTTGTAATCTTGTAATGGTGCAGTTACAGCTGTACTTACTTCTGATGATAAATTCTGTTTCTAGTCTTGGGGGTGGGGGCATGGGCATGCTAAGTGTATTTGAAAGCAATTTTTCACTGTGGTACATTGTCTTATTCAGGATGTACAGATCTGCAGCTTTGGAGAGAAATGGTTTGTGATCTGGGAGTATAGGTGTGCCATTCTTTAAATATATCAACAAGTAGAAGTTATTCTATTGAAACATCTCTTTGACCTGAATGAATTATAAACCAGCTTTCTGTTTGTGTGGAGCAAAATAAATCGAATAGACCATTTTTCCTTCTGAAATAGAGTTTTTAAAAACAAAACAGATTAGTTTGTCACATTTTTTAAAGTATGCAGTAACTGTGGGAAAGCAGCCATTTGACAGTAATTTCACTGGCGTTTTCTATTTCAAGTCATTGCAAATGTGTACTTGTCTTGTTTTTCCACAGGCACAAATGACCAGCACTTCCTGTCCTGTGAATTCTCCTGCAATGGCTCCAGGTTCTCAAGGGAGCCATATTCACTGTCCACCTCTTCCACAGCCTCCCATGCACCGAAACTCTCCTTCTCCAGTACCTAGCCGAACCCCAACACCTCACCATACACCCCCAAGCTTGGGATCACAGCAACAGCAGGCAGCAGCAGCTGCTCCCACTGCCCCCACACCTACTCCTCAGGCAATGCCTCCTGGACCACAGTCACAAACTATGCACCCCCCTCAAAGGCAGACTCCAACACCGCCGCAGGCACAGCTGCCTCCTCAAGTCCAGCCTCCAGTTCCGGTTACACCGTCTGCAGAGCAACAGCAGCAGCCCTTGTCACAGCAGAGCACGACTGCATCTGTTCCCACGCCAACAGCACCACTGCAGCCTCAGCACCCCACAACGCCTGTAAGGAAATACTTTTAATTGTGCTTCCCCTGCAAATGTTTAAGGTTTAATTTGCAGTTGGCCTTTTATTTTTGTGTGAGTCTGTGATAACGGAGGTAGCTCCTGGCATGTTTAATATCAAAATAGGGTTTTTTCGCAACTGGCAAGTAATCTTTTTTTCATCAAGACAAGTCTATAGATCATTGGTGTTTCCAGAGAGGGAGTATTTTTCAGAATTGTAGTGCATGTTTTGAAATTTAGTTTGAAATATGTATGAGGTCTTTAGTTACTTCTGCATATGCATAGCGATGGTGTATAATATGGAAACAGGATGTAATTTTCTGTATATTAGACCTTCCAGTGCATGTTTCTGTTGCATGTTTTTCTATAATTGGAGTTGTGCAGCAGTATGTTCTTCAGGTGAAGCAAGTAGAAGGACTAGAGTGCATTTAAACTTGGTGGAAACATAGCATAGGTAAAAGGCAGATTAGAGAAAGAAGAATAAATTCATTAGAAGCCTATGTATAATGTGTGTGTTGTTCCCTCAGCTTTCACAGCCAGCTGTAAGCATTGATGGGCAGGTATCCAACCCCCCATCTACCAGCAGCACAGAGGTGAACTCTCAGCAGACTGTACCAGAACAGCAGCAGCCACCCTTGCAGGAAGTAAAAATGGAAATTAAAACAGATGAAGGGGAACCAGAACAAACAGAGCTGCAAATGGAGGAAAAATCTGAGGTGAGATTGTCAGCCAGTTGTTGGGTAGAACTATCTAGTGCTGTCAGGTGCTTTCTGTCTCCATGCAAGCCATTCCTTCCAGAGTTCACTGAGAGCTGTAGGTGCTACCTGCTGCTGCTGTTTTAATTGTTGCCTTCCTCAATTTCTTCCTAAATAAGGGTCTTTGTTTTCTGGTGAAATGATGGTAGAAGCAGAAAAGACCATGATAACGTGGTTGCAGCTGTGAGGCTTTTTGCTAAATGCCAGTGTACAAGGGCACTCTGGTCAGTCGGTCAGATGTTATTTGTGGTTGTTAAATGTTAGAATAGCAGTTATTAGGATGAGAGGAAATTGCTTCAAGTTGCAGCAAGGGAGTTTTAGATTGAATGTTAGAAAACATTTCTTCCCCAAAAGGGTTATCAAGCATTGGAACGGGCTGCCCAGGCAAGTGGTGTAGTCACCATCCCTGTAGGTATTTAAAAAACGTGTAGATGTAGCGGTTAATGACATGGTTTAGTGGTGGACTTGGCAGTCCTGGGGTAACAGTTGGATTCGATGATCTTAAAAGTGTTTTCCAACTTAAATGATTCTGTGATTCTGTATGTACATGATTAGCTGGTGACAACTTGTCACTGGGGATGGTAAGAGCGTGGCTGCCCAGTAGTGTCATCCTGGCAGCCACAGTGTACAAGAGACTGTCAGACCTGCCCGAAGAGCTGGATGTGTACCTGTGTGTCTACTTGCAGCTCAAAACTTATCAACAATTTATCATTGCTAGCACTGCAGCATTTAAAGATTTGTTCTAGTACATCTCAAGTTTTAGGTAAGTGACTACAAAGTAGATACCCTTAATCCTGGGAAAGAGTGGTGGGCAGGATGGCAGATAGGTTTAAAGGATGGAAATGTGAATGGGTGACTTCAGAGGAGACTGAGTGACAGGCTCCAAACTGCTTTTCAGGCTAAAGTAGAACCAGTTGTGGAGGAATGTAAACCAGAACCAATAGAGCAAGATGAGAAGAAATCTGAAGTGAAGACTGAAATACCAGAGGGAGAAGAAAGACCTACTACTCCAGCTACTCAGTCTTCTCCAGCAGCTGGGCAGTCCAAGAAAAAAAGTAAGCAAGAAGAGTTTTGACTGAAATTCACTGCAGCTCCCTCCCTAGAAAAATCTTGGGAGATAAAAAAACCTGAACTTTCTTTGTTGGTACTCAGTAGGCTTATATGGATTGTGGCTTTTGGACAAAAGTACTTAATAATACATGTGCTTGTAATTGAGTATGGACAAGTTCTTTAAGGCTTTAGTATTGGACAGTAAGCCTTAGTAATATTGCCAGTACAATAGAGATTTGAAATACTTCGGTTACAGAATTTCTAAACAAGTTTTTTCTTGGGACCTCAGAGAGGGGCTGTACCTGGAATGTAAACTGGCTTTGTTAAATTTAGCAGTGTCTTTCTACGATAAAAACAAGATTCTCTAATATTTTGGCCAGGTGATCATTTTAATATCCTCCTCAGAACTCGGTAGTGCAGAGGATAAACAAGCCATGCTGATACCTTAAACCCATTGTCTGTAGTTTTTCGTTTTGCTTTTTTTTACCCCCACAGACCTCACATTTTCCAGTAGGTTTTTTCCTTACAGCTGTTTCTGCTATCCTTCTAATGTTGATTGTTTTTCAAAGTTTTCAAGCCAGAAGAGTTGCGGCAGGCGCTTATGCCAACGCTGGAGGCACTTTACCGTCAGGATCCAGAGTCTCTTCCATTTCGACAGCCTGTGGATCCCCAACTACTGGGAATTCCTGTGAGTGTCTTAGCAAGATACCTTGCTGGCTTTAATTCAAAACTACTATATTATGACATACCCATTTGAGAACAGCTTAAGGCTGTCTTGTTAACGTTTATCTATTGACACATTTGAAGAGGTTTCGCTCGGGCAGTGGAACATGTGATGTCTGACTTAGGAAAGTTTGGGGGTTTTTTTCCAAAGTTTGTTTGGTTCTGTGTTCCTTTTGATAAATAAGCAGGTATGCCATACATTAAAGTGATTACCAACAGATCCCCAGTGCTGTGTGGGCTTTTTATGGATGTTGCTTCATGTTGTGATGCTTCTGTTGCTGAATTCCATAGGTGTTTCTCATAATGTATAAAACTCGGCTGAATTTGTGGGAAATTAAGCCAATCAAGGCCGCTTAAAGAAACCTCTCTGGATTGCCCACACAAGTTTTCTATATATTCAAATATCTATACATAGAAGCCCTACATGGGTGCTTTGGGCAACGTTTTTTTGCCTGAAAGGTTTTTTTTTTGTTGTTGTTGTTGTTTTGTTTTGTGGGGTCGTTTTGGTGGTTTTTGGTTTTTTTAGGATAGATACTGCAGAAATTCAAGGCCTGCTGTATTGTAAGCAGGCATAAATATTGCTGATATTCTTTAACAAGCTCTCAATTGGCTGTCATATTCTGAGAACTTTCATAGGAAAAGTGGTCCCATAACTGATCGGGGTGGGGATTGGAAAAAGGCATTCTTTAGAGGAGACATTGTATCTTTTATCATCTAATAAAGTTATTCCTTTTTTGTTTATCAGGTTGTCTGGTCTACTAAAGAGAGTCACATACTATTAATGCTCTTGCATATATCCTCAGCTTACAGGCTGCAAAAACGTTGCCGTTTACTACTTTGTCACGCTTGTTTTGGGGACTAAAATGAGTGGCTTTATTTCATCAGGATTGGAAGAGCAATATCACCCGAGAAATAAAGGAATAAGAAAAGAAAGCACTGGGGAGTGATATGGTATTACTTGGAGATTTCACTGTGTGTCACAAGCAGTTTGACAGTCTAGTCAGGGAGGAACCTGTTTTTCTTGATGTACTGCGGAAGAATTTATATGCTGATAATGCACATGCTGTCATGTCACAACATAGTTCTATAATGGTGTTTTGATACACTGCATATTCTTGCAGGATTATTTTGACATAGTGAAGAACCCCATGGATCTTTCTACTATCAAGAGGAAGCTGGACACAGGACAGTATCAGGAACCCTGGCAATATGTAGATGACATCTGGCTCATGTTCAATAATGCCTGGTTGTATAACCGCAAAACATCCCGGGTATACAAGTACTGTTCCAAACTGGCCGAGGTGTTTGAGCAAGAAATTGACCCAGTTATGCAGAGCCTTGGTTATTGCTGTGGAAGAAAGGTAAGAAAATTAATATTAGTCTGCTGCTTGCTTCTTGGTGTTAAAGGGGAAAAAATACAGCAGTTGCAGTTGTTAGTAGTTTTGGTGTGTCAAAAATTTTGAAAGTTTACCAGGTTTTAGCAATCCTGAGTAACCTGATTTTGGGGTTTTTATTGATATGCTAATTCTATCTAGTTCTTAGATCATCTATTTGTTTATAAGCCCTTGAAGGGGGGAAAGTCAGTAATTGAAGGCTAATTTTGATTAGGGCAAACCCGTTTGCAAATTAAACAGATGTGGTTTTGTTACTGCAGCAGTGCCCTCTGCTTCACTGTATATTGAGACTATGTCCGTTGTCTTGTTTTGATACGCTTTTCTTCTTTGGAGAAGAGTTAACTTGAGTGTAACAGCCCACTGAACTTTTTATGACTAGCACTTCATATGCTTCATGTACTGTGAGATTTCTGTGCAAAATAAGGTGGAAATGATAGTTGTCTGGGTCACACTTGCCTTCGTTTGGAGAGCAAATGAAAACATATATCAGTACTAAGACAATACATTCCTCTTTGCAGTTGGAGTTCTCACCACAGACTTTGTGTTGCTATGGCAAACAGCTATGCACAATCCCTCGAGATGCCACTTACTACAGCTACCAGAACAGGTAAGGAAAACTCACTCGGTGCCGTTTTGTGCGTGCTGCAATCAATCTGTTAAAGGCGTGCATGTATTTACATATATACCCTTTTAATATCTGTACAGCTTTGTGTTTTAAGATAATTTGCTGGAAGTGCAAATTGAATAGTTTACCTTGTGTTAATGATTTCTTTCTGCAAAAGTTCACTGCAGCCTTTGCTCTTCCTCTTTTTGCTTGCAGAAATGTGATGTTTTAGTAAATTTTAATCCTGCAGTTAATTAAGATTTCTTTAGTTATCTACAGGTCTGTTGTCTTTGCTTCCTATTATGCAGCAGTATTTTTCATGCAGAACACAGAGTAAACTATGCAGAAAGTATATGCTTATAATACATATTATACTTGGCAAGTCATTCTTTTTCTCACGATGTTAACACTGAGGAGCAAAACTTATTTCTGTGTATTCAGATCTTCAGCAGATTGATTGCTTGCTTTTTTCCTGAAGGTTCCTTAGGGGAGTTGTCTCACAGTAGCTGTCAGCAGCTCTGTAAAATGCTGTCACTTCTACAGCTATTTTGAATTTTTTCTTTTTTTTTCTTTTTTTTTTTTCTTTTATTTATTATTTTACTTGGGATTTATTAAAGGATTTAAACTTAATTTGACTTCTGAAGGAAGGCTTCTTGCCAGGCATCTCTTTGACAATTGGGGAAGCAAGGCAGGAAGAAGCAGGGAAATATATGCTTTAACGCTTCCGTATCCTGTCACCAGAATGTGCCCGTTGGGTTTTGCTTACCTTCAAACTGTCACCTCCATGAATTTAGTTCCCACTTCTCATTCTTTCCAACATCTTAAACAAAAAACCCCAGAACAACAAAACCACTAAGGCTTTTACCTGAAAGCCAAGAAGATTTTGCAAGAATTGTAGTTTACTGAAGCACCTGATCAGGTGAAAACAACTGAAGAGCTACAGAAGCTGAATCTGGGCCACCTTAGGCTTCATAAAGGTTTATAGCAGTGAATTAAGGTTTTTAGGAGTGAAGATGTAGAAAATAAGCTTATAGTATCCCATAATAACTATTGTCCTTTTAGACTTCTGTAGTGTAGAGCTTTTCATATTGCGTCAGTATCTTCCACTTACACTTACCTCTGCGCAAGCACTAGATGGACCAAAAGACTATTGCTCACAAATGTGATGTGCTTTTTACATGTGTTCAAACATTAGAAGGGAATGTTTGCACTATAACACATGCATACATGTGACTTGTAGATTATGTTGTATACACACATATATATATTAGACTAAAATGTACAATTTCAAAAGTACCGTTCTCTGCATTATCTCAAATGAAAACTGGGAGAGGATTAGGAGACCTGTCTTTGTAGCCTAACAGCTGCTATAGTGTTGGTTTATGTGGCTTTATAATAAAGTTTTTTGAATTTTCTTTTGTTTCTTTCTATTTTTAGATGTTTTGTGCACTCAATTAACATGCCTTAGTAATGGAGAGGCTACAGTTTTAGAACATTTTTGAGG